>NC_063345.1:34440307-34469011 GCF_021869965.1 Rhincodon typus | reverse complement strand
ACTTGGGATTGTATTGATATCAGGGACTCTGCCCTACTTGGGATTGTTTTAATATCAGGGACTCTGCCCTACTGCAGAGCTTATGTTGAATCACTTAGCCTTTTCTACCATATGCTGCTACTACTGTTTGGACAGTCTTACCGATACTGCCATGGACAGATACATCTGTAGCCAGCAGATTGGTAAGGATGAGGTCAACTATGCTGTTCCCTCACGAATGGTGTCAGGAACCATGTGTTCTCTAGACCAGTCATCATAAAACTGGGTCCCTGACAGGCAGGGGACAGTGAGATACATTGTTGAACATGTCTTAGTAGTTTAAACTAACAGATCCACTTATTACTTTACATATGTTTCTAATATTATTGTCTAAAGTGGATTAATTAGAATCATTCAAGCTGTGTTTTGTTACATCCCACTGAGCCCATATCAAACCATAACATCCCCATCATGAAAGCTATAATTTTAGAACTTCAGCATCCAAAAGAGAGAAAAATAGATATGTTTAGCATGGAGGGTATAAGGGGGAAAGAGCATTGGGTGGATTGGCATGAGCTGGCATCATGTTTGACATGGATCAAAAAGGGATAATGGGAGTGTATTAAGTTGACATATAGCAAGTGAAGGACAAGTTGGATGAGTCTGTGAGCATGAGTTGGCATGCATAGGGAGTAAGTGACATGAAGTGTTGCAAGGAATTAAGGCTACTGGGCCTAATATTTATGACAATGATTGGGCAGTGTTCAAAAGATCAAGGCAGACATTTTAACAAGCGAAACTTGGCACTCAGTTACTCCTGTGGCTGCCTCTGATCAGCACCTGGCAACAGTAGGCCCAACTGTATCCCAAACTATCCCCAATGACTTAGAGTGAAAGTCCTACCATTCATATTAGTTTCTGCCAAGGCAGGCAGAATGGGCCAGGAAACTCCCATTATCTCATTCAGGAGTGAAATCCAGACCTTATTGTCTCATCATCCGGTTGCACCGGATCAATAACTGGATTAATGGTCAAGCCATTCTACTTTTGGCAATTGCTCATTTATTTTTGTAACGTTGAAAATGGAAGCAAAATATTATAGTTGCGATTAATGACATGTAGTGATATTACTGTGAGATTTATTAATCCAGAAACTGAGCTAATGTTCTGGGGTCCCAGGTTAGAATCCTGCCACAGTCCATGGTGGAATTTGAATTCAATAAGTATCCGGAATTAAGAGTCTATTGATGACCATGAAAACACTGTGAATTGTTAGGAAAAACCCACCTGCTTCACAAATGTCCTTCAGGGAAGGAAATCTGTCATCCTCACCTGGTCTGGTCTACACATGACCATTGTGGTTGATTCTCAAATGCCATCTGAAATGGCAAGCCACTCAGTTGTATCAATTGCTACAAAGCCTCAATAAAGAAACAAAATACATGAACGGCGACAGTTCATGAAGGTGGCTCACTGCCTTCTCAAAGGCAACAAGGATGGGTATTAAATGCTGGCCAGCCAGCGATATCCACTAGTGATCTTTTTTTTTAAAAAGAAATGTTTAAGCGGAGGAACGGGAGAGATATTTAGTTGTTTCTGTCAAAAGAAAGCAGCCGATCAGTGAGTGTGACTTGAGTATTTCAAGTCTTTGAAGTAGTAAAAGTAAAGACTTTAGTTCATGTTTTGGTCTCTCATCTTTTGTTTCTCCTTTCCTTAATAGATTGAGTTTGATACTCTTGTAAAACAAAGATATTCCAAGGGAAGGTAAAGGGCAGGGAAATAAGTGTGATTAATAGGTTAAATAAATTTTAATAGGGATTACAGGGTGTGTGATGTTTTGCTGCTCAAGCATATTGGAGCTTTTGGACATCAAGATAATCCAGAATGAACACATCTATAGCAAGAAGTTGCAGGTCAAGCAATTTTGATCCAAGTTGAAGAGCTGGGGTCCGAGCTACAGATATTATGCTTACATCAGGGAAGGGGGTGTTACCTGGATGCTTTGCTTCTGGAGACAGTCATGCCCCTCAGAGAACATAATTTCTAGAGCAACTGTGGACCTAATGCAGTCTGCTGGAGAACTCCTGTAGCAATGTGCAGTGACTGAAATGATTGGCCTTCAGTGACAACACTTTTTTTTTTGGCTTGATGCACGAAGCACCATGGAAAGTGTGAAAATCAATGTTTCACAATTTCCTTGGTGCCAAAACCATTAAATGCTGCCTTGTAATCATGGCCAGTACCATCTAATTTCAAATGCAAAATTTTACTGTTGCTGGAAATCTAAAATAAAAACTGTGCTGAAAATACACAGCAGGCCTGGCAGTATTGATGGAGCGAAATATAATTAACATTTCAGTTCCATATGACTTTTCTCCAGAACTGTACCATATGTAGAGGCTGCTGATTCTGTCTTTTGAGTTATCATTCAGCAGTCTTCTGCTTTGCAAAGGATTCTTTTTGGGCTTTTGCCAGAGTTATGTAGGAAAATAACAGAGTAGATAAAATCTCTGAGACCCCTTATTTTCTAATTTAGTACAAAGATCACTGATATGGGTGACATACTGAAGTCCTATTGATTTCTATCCAACGATATTCAGTAGTCTCATTGGTTGCAGGAACAAAGATGAGTGAATTAAGGAAAGGGTACAAGTCTGTTGGATCCCTGTAAATATTATATTCATTAATATTTTATAGAACTAATTGTAACCTTTGTTTCTACCATGGTATCTGAAGGGATCTTTGTTCAAAGGCTGTTTCTCAGATCATCACTTAATGTGGATGTTCCTTTGTCACAGGCAGACAAAATTAAGTTGGGAGTGCTTGAGCAACATTTGAAAAGACCAACTGTTTCCCATTGTAGAAATGTTGGATATTCTGGAGAACAGAAAGACAATTGTGAAGCAATGCACCAAGGATCCATCCTCCGAGTGCCTGAGAAATTAATGTTCTCCAGACACATTTAACAGCAATATCAAGCACAATCCGTCACAATGTTTAAACCAAGCCGAAGAATGTTGCACTTTCCAGTTTGTGTAAAAAAAGTTCCTTTTCTCCACGACAAATACACAAATTTCATTCAACTTGCTGAATTTTGTGCGGAGTCCGCAGGTTTAAGATGATCTGTAGCATCCTGACAGCATTTTGACTGGGATCAACCCTGAGATTTTTTCTGTTCTGTACCACATTGGACAGGTTAATGACCAACTGAGTTCTGTCCTTTGTAAAGATTGAGTCCTTTATCAAGCATTAGCAAACTACCCTGGAAAATAGTCTGCTGACATTTACTACACAAGAAGCACAGTCACATGAAGAGGTACAACAATATTTTGGGCGCACACAACCTGGTATCAGTTAGCTCTTTCAAAACAGCTGTTGGAAAATGAAGAGTGGATGTTGACACTTTGACTTACTTGGAAAATAATATTGAGGAAAATTCATTTGTTTTCAAATTTGTTCTTGTTCATGGGAGATCCTTGAAAACATACGTGTCACTAAGCCCAACAGTGCGATTGATGAACTCGGAGATAGACAATCATGTACACTAATGGGTCTACTTCATCTTAAAGTGAGTTTCTATCTGATTAAATCCCTACAAATTTTTTCTTGCTTCATACATATTAGAAAGCTGAGATGATCAATAGTCACATTGTTGAATTTTTCTGTTGCTGACAGTACTAGCTGATGGATCAAAACTCCATGAAGATAATGAGATAAATAGGGAACTTGAGAGGTTGATTTCAGAGTTACATGACTTCTTAAATCACACCTAACGTCTCCCAGAGTGGGATACACATGCAAAAGTCAGGAAATCAATGGAAAACCTGCAATTTCAAAAATTACATCATATTTCCAGCAGAATTGCACCCAACTTAAATCTGCAGGAAAGATGAATAAGATTCTTGACCAACATGGAGTTTGTTCAATCTTTAACTGTTGACAAGTTCTAATCTCAAATATCAGCTTTGCTTGCAGTGACTGGGGAAAATGTTTCTCAGTTGTCAGTAGTACAAAGCATCTGTTATCAGACATATACATTGCTATTCCCACACAGGAAATTACCAATGTCAAATACCTCAATCCTGCTTATTCTGGTTCTTATTCATTGAAGTTGCTGCTCAGGTACAGATTAGTTTAGATGCTGGGGATGACATTTGCTCAGAGGTCACAGTTGAACTGTGAGCGGGTGTCAATTCGATGCAAGCATCATGCATTTGTTGAACATGATCACAAAACAACTGGCAATATAAATGCAAACATGGGGCTTATCCAATTTGAAGAATGGAGTATGTCAACAAGCCATCAATTGGCAGCATCAACTCACTCAAAGTCAGGTTCCGGCGTTTTAAATAAAGGAGCTGCCTTGGTAGCTTTGAAAAAGACCCTTCCCTGAGAGCAGAAGATGTTTCCCTCGAAGTCCAGAAGACCCCTGGAGTTGAACAGATGGCTGTAGCCATCATATCAGAGAAACACCAAGCGGACCCAACTGTCACAGCCTCAGTCACTAGCTTCTGTGAAATGTTCACCAGATTGTGAATCTTGTTATCTTACCGTGAATAGGTGCAATGTGAATCTGTGCGCTTCGACAGCTCATTCTACAACCATGACAACAGCCATCTAGAAAGACATATAGGAACACCACCATCACACATTCTTTTCCAAGCCACTGTCCAGTCTGGCTTGGAAATTTATCATAGTCATTAAGTCAAAATCCTGTGGTCACACCACAGCTGAAGACTGAACAAACAGAAAGGACATGATGACCACCAGGCGGAGTACAGAAAGGCAGATAGTGCAGGAGTCTCCTGTAACCATCCCTCTTTCTAACACGTATAGCATTTTGGATACTGTTAGAGGGGATGACTGTGCAGGGGAAAGCAGTGTGAGCCAACTTCCTGGCATTGTGGGTGGGTCTGCTGCACAAGACCGGAGGAAGAAGAATGGCAGTGCTCTAGTGGTAGGTTATTCATTGTAAGGGTAACAGAGGCATTGCTGTGGCTGCAAATGAGACTCCAGTATGGTATGTTGCCTCTATCTGGTGCTTGGGTTGGGATGTCACTAGACATCTCCAAGGCATACTGAAGAGGGAAGGCAAACAGACCCAGATCATGGTACATGTTGTCAGTACCAATATAGGAAGAAAAGAAAAAGGAGGTGATCCTGAAACCAGATTGTAGGGAGCTAGGGAGTTATTTTTTTTCATGTCAAGATCCAAAAGATGTTAATGTCTGGATTATTATTGATAGAACGCAGGAATGGAAGCGGCTGGAAAGATGATGCAGGTGGGAATGGTGGAACCTGTACAAGGCAAATGGGTTGCACCTCACTTGGAATGGGACCAGCACCTTGCGGCAACTAGTGCTGTTGGGGAGGGTTTAAACTAAATTGGCAGGGGTTATGGGGTCCTGAGGAAAGGTTCAGCAGGGGTAGGTGCATAGCCAAGAGACAGCAAGGGGATCAAGAATGCATAGAAATATAATCCAATTAAGGCACAAGGGAGTTTGGCAAGGTTTGATGGCATTTATTTTCATGGCAGGAGTCTGACAAATAAGGCAAATGATGATGTGTTCAGGGCACAAATTAAAACATGGGATTATGATATCACTGCTGCCACTTAGACATGGGTGTGACAAGTGCAGGATTGGCTCGATATTCCAGGATACAGGGTCTTCAAGTGAGACAGGGAATGTTTCTCTGTTAATTTGAACGCATGGAAAAACCGGCAGGTTCCTTTTAATCGTATGAAAATCTTTCCTGGCTAATCTTCCTCTGGACACTGTACTTGGGGATGCAATAAGCCCAGATACAGAAATATTTGACCCAGTGAATGTCACAGCTCTAGACAGTAACATCTTTTCTACTCCCAATTTAGCAGGTTTTTGATTTGCTTGCCGCAAGGTTTGTGATTCAGGGTTCTACTTTGCACAGTGGAAAGATAGATGTGTTTATTTCTCCCAGTAATTAGTGATCAGAAATGGTTGCTCTGTACCTATGAGTAAGTGGTAGATTTCCACAAACATTTTAACACTATTGTCGCACATGACTGAGGATGTCAGTGTTAACATTATTGCGTATAACCATCTCCTTTTCATATCCAGTCTCATTTTAATACAATGGGGAGAATCCCAGCACATTTCCATGTTGTACCTTCCAGTCATTACCCTGTGGTTTTATCTACTTTACATGAAAATGTTAGATCAAGACCTTGTCTGGCCTTTTGCGTCAATATGAAAGATTCTGCAACACTATTCCAAAATAATAAAACAGGAATTCTCTTTGGTATCCACAATAATACTTTATCTTCAACTAATATCCTTAGAAGGATTATCTACTCATTATCACATTGCTATTCATCAGAGCTTGTTGGGTATAAGTTGGCTGTCATTTTCCCGACATTACAACAGTAATCATGAATGAAAAGTATATAATTGGCTACAAAGTATTTTCACAAGTCCAGCAGTGCTGAAAAGGTACCATTTAAAGGCTAGTATTTATTTCTTTTTTTTTTTAGCTGTCTGTCCATTTGTTCAAATCTCTTCTTGTTGGAGACTAAACCTAAAGCCATCAGAACTCACCATGAAGGTATAATACAAATTATAAATATTTTATACTGTTCAAAGAAAAATCAGACCCTTTGGCAAAAGTGCGAGCTCTGCAGAAAGGACATCCATAACATTTTGCAAAAAAAATTAACTTGTATACAGAATGGACTGCAGTTCAAACCAAATCTTGAGATCTGACCTCCTTCATTATTTCACTTGAACTGGCTGAATGAGTGCACATGGTTTGTGTTAAATAGTTATTTAGATATATTTGATTTCAGACCAAATGGGGAATTGAGTGTATTAGGAAATCATCCCCTCGTCAACTGTTGACAGATTTTTTATTTTTTTTATTTTTTGGCTTTACAAATTTACTGTTGTTATCCCAGCTTGGATTAGTATCTGGGAGTATGATGTTATTGCTATTACTGAGGCTTGGTTGAGGGAAGGGCAAGATTGGCAACTAAATATCCCAGGATATAGATGCTTCAGGCAGGATAGAGTGGGAGGTAAAAGGGGTGGAGGAGTTGCATTACTGGTCAAAGAGGATATCACAGCTGTGCTGAAGAAGGGCACTATGGAGGATTTGAGCAGTGAGGCAATATGGGCAGAACTCAAAATAGGAAGGGTGAGGTAACAATATTGGGGTTGTACTACAGGCCTCCCAACAGCGAGCATGAGATAGAGGCACAGATATGTAGACAGGTTATGGAAAGATGTAGGAGCAACAGGGTGGTGGTGATGGGAGATTTTAATTTTCCCAGCATTGACTGACATTCACTTAGTGTTAGGGATTTAGATGGAGCAGAATTTGTAAGGGGCATCCAGGAGGGTTTTCTAGAGCAGTATGTAAATAATCCAACTTGGGAAGGGGCCATACTGGACCTGGTGTTGGGGAATGAGCCCGGCCAGGTGCTTGAAGTTTCAGTAGGGGATTACTTTGGGAATAGTGATCACAATTCCGTAAGTTTTAGAATACTCATGGACAAAGACGAGAGTGGTGCTAAAGGAAGAGTGCTAAATTGGGGGGGGGGGGGGGGGGGGGATGGCAAAATTCAGCAGGATCTGGGGAATGTGGATTGGGAGCAGCTGTTTGAGGGTAAATCAACATTTGATATGTGGGAGGCTTTTAAAGAGAGGTTGATTAGAGTGCAGGACAGACATGTCCCTGTGAAAATGAGGGATAGAAAGGGCAGGATTAGGGAACCATGGATGACAGGTGAAATTGTGAGACTAGCAAAGAGGAAAAAGGAAGCATATATAAGGTCTAGGCAACTGAAAACAGATGAAGCTTTGGAAGAATATCGGGGAAAGTGGGACCAATCTGAAACGAAGAATTAAGAGGGCTAAAAGGGGTCATGAAATATCTTTAGCAAACAGGGTTAAGGAAAATCCCAAAACCTTTTATTCATACATAAGGAGCAAAAGGGTAACTAGAAAAAGGGTTGGCCCACTCAAGGACAAAGAAGGGAAGTTATGCAAGGAGCCAGAGAAAATGAGTGAGACTCTTAATGAGTACTTTGCGTCGGTATTCACTGAGGAGAGGGACATGACGGATGTGAGGTTAAAGATAGATATTTGATTACTCTAGGTCAAGTCAGCATAAGGAGTGGGGAAGTGTTGGGTATTCTAAAAGGCATTAGGGTGGACAAGTCCCCAGGTCTGGATGGGATCTATCCCAGGTTTCTGAGGGAAGCAAGAGAGGAAATAGCTGGGGCCTTAAAAGATATCTTTGCAGCATCCTTGAGCACAGGTGAAGTCCCGGAGGACTGGAGAATTGCTAATGTTGTCCCCTTGTTTAAGAAGGGTAGCAAGGATAATCCAGGCAATTATAGACCGGTGAGCCTGACGTCAGTGGTGGGGAAGCTGCTGGAGAAGATACTGAGGGATAGGATCTATTTACATTTGGAAGAAAATGGGCTTATTAGTGATAAGCAGCATGGTTTTGTGCAGGGAAGGTCATGTCTTACCAACTTGATAGAATTCTTTGAGGAAGTGACAAAGTTGATAGATGAGGGAAGGGCTGTAGATGTCATATACATGGACTTCAATAAAGTGTTTGATAAGGTTCCCCATGGTAGGCTGATGGAGAAAGTGAAGTTGCACGGGGTCCAGGATGTACTAGCTAGATGGATAGAGAACTGGCTGGGCAACAGGAGACAGAGAGTTGTAGTGGAAGGGACTTTCTCAAAATGGAGAACTGTGACCAGTGGTGTTCCACAGGGATCCGTGTTGGGACCACTGTTGTTTGTGATATACATCAATGATCTGGAGGAAGGTATAGATGGTCTGATTAGCAAGTTTGCAGATGACACTAAGATTGGTGGAGTAGCAGATAGTGAAGGGGACTGTTGGAGAATGCAGCAGAATATAGATAGATTGGAGAGTTGGGTGGAGAAATGGCAGATGGAGTTCAATCCAGGCAAATGTGAGGTGATGCATTTTGGAAGATCCAATCTAAAAGCGAACTATACAGTGAATGGAAAAGCCCTGGGGAAAATTGATGCGCAGAGAGATCTGGGTGTTCAGGTCCATTGTACCCTGAAGGTGACAATGCAGGTCGATAGAGTGGTCAAGAAGGCATACGGCATGCTTTCATTCATCGGATGGGGTATGGAGTACAAGAGTTGGCAGGTCATGTTGCAGTTGTATAGGACTTTGGTTCGACCACATTTGGAATACTGCGTACAGTTCTAGTCGCCACATTACCAAAAGGATGTGGATGCTTTGGAGAGGGTGCAGAGGAGGTTCACCAGAATGTTGCTTGGTATGGAGGGCGCTAGCTATGAAGAGAGGTTGAGTAGATTAGGATTATTTACATTAGAAAGACGGAGGTTGAGGGGGGACCTGATTGAGGTCTACAAAACCATGAGAGGTACAGACAGGGTGGATAGCAAGAAGCATTTTCCCAGAGTGGGGGACTCAATTACTAGGGGTCACGATTTCAAGGTGAGAGGGGAAAAGTTTAAGGGAGATATGCGTGGAAGTTCTTTACGCAGAGGGTGGTGGGTGCCTGGAACGGGTTTCCAGCGGAGGTGGTAGAGGCGGGCACGAAAGCATCATTTAAGATGTATCTAGGCAGATACATGAATGGGCAGGGTGCAGAAGGATACAGATCCTTGGAAAATAGGCAACAGGTTTAGGTGGAGGATCTGGATCGGTGCAGGCTTGGAGGGCCGAAGGGCCTGTTCCTGTGCTGTAATTTTTTTTGTTCTTTGTTCTTTCCTAATCAGCGAGAGGAACTTGGAAGTCAATTTCCCATGCTCAGAAACAACACCAGCTGAGAATCATGCTGCTCCTTCCGGTCACTTTTTCTTTCCCCATAAATTGAATTTACATACTTCGAGTGAATGAGAAAAAGATAACTTCATCTATGCTACTCCTCTTCTTCTGTGCCCCAACATTTACTGAACTTTCAGACAAGTTAATCAGGCAGATATTATAAGAATATAGGAACAGGAGTAAACCAAGTAGAGTTGACACCCTGTCAGGTCTGCCCAGCCATTCAGTACTAACAGGGCTGATCAGACAATTCAATGTCTTTTACTTATTGCATCCCCATAACCTCATATGCCACTGGCAGTCAGAAATCCATCAATACAAAGACTGACCATCCACTGTTTTCTGTTGTAAAGAATTCCAAAGAACTGAAGAACGGTCACTGGACTCGAAATGTTAACTTTGCTTTCTCTCCAGAGGTGCAACCACACCTGCTGAGTTTCTTAAACAATTTCTGTTGTTGCCTGTTGCTAGTCTGTCTATCCCTTTAAGTATTTTGTAAGTTTCAATGAGATCACCTCTCATTCTTTGAAACTCAATAGAACAGAGTCCCAGTTTGCCCAATCTCTCTCCAAAGGATAGTCCTGTCAGTTTCAGTGGTTAGCACTCTACTTGGTTTTGGATACAAACCAAGGATTAGGAGTTATTGTGAATTGATGAGGAAATGGGTATATAATGAAGGAGCTTCATGAATATAATTGTCTAAATTTTGCAATCGATAGCAAATAAAGCACATTAACTGCTTACTACATCTATAGCTATGCTCAGACCTTCCTTGGAATTTTGTATTGCAACTTGCTGCAATCAGAAATCTATTTCAGTGCCACTGTTTGACAGGGATTATGGTACCTGTATTAACAAGGCAAACAACTGTCTATTTCCATCACCAATAAGACGTGAATAATGGTTCATGAGCAGTGCAGTGTCTGAACCAGGAAACTTATGTTAAAATTATTAACTCAATGTCAGATCATGTACAGAATAAAAAGTGATGGAAAGAAAGATTGGATTGAGGGAGAAAGATAAAAACAAAAGAAAGGAAAAAGGCTACACACCATCAAAAGCAAATTTATAGTGTTAGGTTCATGTTTGGTCATAATTAAGACTTACTATGTTGTTAATAGTTTACTTAAACAGGAATAGTCAAGCTCATTTTTTTTCTGATGAGTTTCATGGGTATCTAGTGGGAAAGAACAGCAAGTTTATGTATTTCATATGTTTCAATAGACTGTATCCATGACACCAGAGTTACAAAGTTTTTGGAATAACAGCAACTTGAATTGTAACTTACTGTGCATGTACAATTACTAGAATGTGCTGCTCAATTACCGCTTAATAATGGCAAACACTGATCATCTCAACACTTTCATGATTGCAAAATCTGGGTCATTGACATTTTACATAAACAGTACAGTATTCTATGTTGGAGGTGATTTAACCTCACAAGTGGTTATTAATGATAGTTTGTGATGTTGTCACAGCAGCTTTGAACAGACATGTTAATTGTGTCACTTGAGTAGCTCTTGCCAACATTGAAAATGAGACAGAACTCTTTAAAAATGAATGATTTTCTTTTGGCAAGAATTGCAGAGGAGATTAAACCCAGGAAAATGTATAACCCTAACCTGTGGATTTCCACCCACAGAAGTTAATTGAAGAAATGGGAATGTTATTCTAGAAAATGCTCCTCTTTATTTTCTAGAACATGTGGGTCACACTGGTAGAAGTATCCTATTGTCAAAGCTACAAACTGATGCCAGGATCCAGTGCAGCTACAAAAGAAAAGACTGGCCTTATCAGTGGTAATGGTAGAGTCTGAGACACTGGCTGAATAGTCTGGTTGACTAACTGAGAATGCCTAATCTGTTGCTTAATTAGTCTGTATCTGTCCCACACATTCAGAAGGTGACACACTGTCGTTGGGAACCTGTCACTACTCGGGTACTGCAAGGATGAATACTTGCACCTAGCTGTTCACAATGTATATCAATGATTTTGAGTTGGGGACAAAATGTAATATTTCTAAATTTGCAGATGATATGAAGTTAAGTGGGAATGCGTGTTGTGGAGAAGGTGTAAAATGGTTACAAGATGACTTGGACAGGCTCAGTGAATGGACATAACATGATAGATTGACTATAATGTGAAAACAAAAGTGAGCTTATCCACTTTGGTTGGAGAAACAAATGTGCAAAGTATTTCTTAAATGTTAAGGGGTTGGAAAGTAAAATGTACAAAGGGACTTAGGTGCCATTGTCAATTATGTCACTGAAGGCTTGCAAGCAGATGCAGCAAATTCCTGGGAAGGATAATGGAATATTGAGCTTTGATCACAAGAAGGTTTGAGTACAGGAAAAGTGAAGTCTTGCTTCAACTGAAGTGGAGCTTGGTTGGACTGCATCTTGAGGTACTGTTTTGGTCTCCTTTTCTTGGGAAAGATTTTTTTTTGCCATAGAGGAATTACAACAAGGATTCACCAGACTTGTTAGTCTTACAAAGAGAGATTGGGCTAAATAAGGAGGATGTTAACCTTTGGAATTTTCCACCCAGAGGGCTGTGGGAGCTCCGTCATGGAGTATGTTTAAGGTAGACATTGAATGATCTCTCCTTCCCCATAATCCTGTATGCCATTGGTATGGGATGTTTAAAAGGGAATGAAGTGTTCAATGAGCAATGATCATATTGAATGGCAGGGCAGACTTGATGAGCCTAAATGCCTGCCATTGTTCCTATATATAACCTTAGACGATAGCATTGTGATAATTTCTTAATTGCCCACTGAAGTAGTCTAGCATGCTATTAAATTGCATCTAATCACTACTAGAAAGTGCAATAGGAACAAAACCAGATTGAACACCAAGCATCATCTAGTTATCAGATTTGAACACTGAATAGATGGCTGTGTTAATTATGCAAAAGATGAAATGCGACAACTTGCTAAGTCTCCTTTTGACAGTATGAGACAGTTTTAGATTCTCCCACAGGGGAAAACATTCTTTCAGCATCTATCTAGTAAAAATCTCTCTGAATCTAGTGTTTCAATGAAATCACCTCTCCTTCTCTAAACCTTATTGAGTAAAGAGCCAATCTGCTCAACCTTTCCTCACAAGATAACCACTTTATCCCAGGAATCATTCCAGTGAACTTTCTGTGAGCTGCTGTCAATGTAAATATGTTCCTCCTTAATGAAGAAAAATGCAATTGTGGGGTGCGTCCTAGGTGAATCTCATCAATTTCCTGTGAATTTGCAACAAGAGATCCTTACTTTTATACACCTTGCACCAAAGGCTAACACTAAATTTGCCTCTCAAATTACTTTCTGTAATTGCTTGCTAAGTTTTGTGTTTCAAACATGAAGATGCCCAGTTCACTCTTGCATTGCAGCATTCTGTAACTTTTCTGTTTAAATAATATACTGTTCATCTACTCTTCCTACCAAGGTGGACATCTCACACTTTCCCAAATTATGTACTGCATGTGAAAAAGGTGTGGGCACTCAAGTAACCTATTCATATCCATTTACAGATTCTTTCAATCTTCCTCAAAATTTGCTTTCCATCAATATTTTGTATCACTAGCAAATCTGATCACAAAACACTCAGTTTCTTCATAAAATTCATGAATATAGATTTGTAAGTTGTTCATGCCCCACATTAAACCTGTCACACTCTATTCACTATACATTGCCAATCTGAAACTGACCAATTTATCCTGAATCTGTTTCCTGTTAATTAATCAATCTTCGTTCTACACTAATAAGGTAACGCCAACATTACAAAGTCTTGTTTTATAAGGTAACTTTCTTTGTGATACTACACTTATGCTTTTGGAAATCTAAATGCACGATTGAAACTGATTCCCTTTTGTCAATCCTGCTTGCTAATTCTGTAAAGAACTCTAATAACATTGCCAAATATGATTTCCCTTTCATGAAACCATGTTGACTCTCCTAATTTAATGATTTTGTAAATGTCCTCCCACAACTTAATAACAGATTCAGAGTTTTCCCAATATCAAATGTAAGGATAACTGTCTGACAATTCTCTGCTTTCTGTTTCCCTCCTTTACTGAATGGAAGATTTACTATTTTGCAAACCTTTGGGACATTTTCAAAATCAAAGGAAAATTCAAAGAACACAACCAATGCATCTATAAATATTTGGCTACTTTTTAAGACCTTAGGATGTTGGCCATTGGGTCCAGGAGACTTGTTCACCTCTAGTCTCAGTCATCTTTTTCTGATTATAGTAATTTGTTTTAATTTCCTCCCTCTTCTTTGTCCTTGTCTTGTTACTATTTTGTGGAAGTGAGTGATTCAGACACCTCTACATCCCTCCACCCCTAATCACCACCCCAATGTTTGCTGGAGCTGCGCCAACTTTGGAAAGTTATAATACTCAAACCAGTGTGGAGGAATCGTGGTTATAGGGAGACGACTGAACTGGAGTTGGGAACTTAATGACAAGTTCAAAAAACATTGCTGACTTCATTGGTTTGTTATAGGACTTTGTTCTTAAAAGATAAGTGGTCATTACATGGACTGCATTGTAAAAATGGACAAGTCTTCAAATTATTGCACATCATCTACTGAGTTTTTTTTTGCATTATACAATATTGAAATTTTGATTTTATTGTGCCAATTATCCTCTGTTTTAATCTTTTAATATAATTTTTGACACAATCAGCTATTTCACTGCTTCAAATCTTGAATAACATGGCTGAACTGTTTGAATGCTTTCAAAGGCTTTAACATAGACAGCTCTGGATATAGGTTGACAAAAACGTGTAATGGAATCTCATTATGAATACTTGGTTGACTTCCAAATCCATAAATAGATTCCGTTGCGTTGATATAACTGACAAGGGGACTGCGAACTTGGTTATTTTGACATTTTGTTATGATCTCTTAATCAGACTTTTTTGAAGTTGTTTTTGAATATTTTATTTATCTTGACAATTTTATGATGTTCTCATGGGATTGTATCTTTCTTCCTCCCTTCCCTAAATGTGTTTTGGTATCATCATTGGCATGTCTTCACAGCATTGTTGGCCTGGGACCTTGGTTTATTCAGTAATCAAAGCAAAATATTAGGGAACTTTAATCAGAAATTCTACTCAACATAAATCAAGTTTTCATGATCTTCCAGAGATAGTAAGAACTGCAGATGCTCTGATCAGAGATAACATAGTGTGGAACTAGAGGAACACAACAGGCCAGGCAGCATCAGAGGAGCAGGAAAATTAACGTTTTGGGTCAACTTTCCTGCTCCTCTGCTGCCTGGCCTGCTGTGTTCCTCCAGCTCCACACAGTGTTATTTCATGATCTTCCATATTTTTTATATAAAATTGTGTTAGAACCACAAGTTTAGATTATCCTTCTATACTCTCTTATAAAATGTTTAGAATCATAAACTGGCTACACCTCTGCAGGATTACTAAGGGCATTTCATTTGTTTGAGGGCTTTCAAGGAGGCTTTCAAAATTTAGACTATTTCTTTTGCACACAAGACTGAAATTTCTCATTCTGCATCAGATAGAAATGGAGGTGAGACATAAATGACCCCTGAGCACATAGCTGAAAACTTTGCCCATTTCTCTTTATAGAGAGGTTTAATGGCACACTATATATTTGTGTTCAAGACTGACTGGTTCAGGAGAAGGCAAGTTAAGAATTGCCTTCAGGTTTAGTCTTGAAAGTAAGGAGATTCTGTCTTTTGTGTTCCTATCCATGTGCTCTTAAGATTCTCTTTAATTCTAGGGTATACTTAGACCAATGTATTGAAGACTAGTGTAGTATGTTCATTCTAACTCTATTCACATTATGCCATTTATGTTTAGTGATGTGTATCTGTGTGACATTGATTTGATTTTATTGTCATGCGTATTGAAATATAGTGAAAAGTTTTGTTTACAAACGGTACAGGCAGATCACAGCAAGCAAAGGATATACAGATCAAAAAGACTTACAGGCATACAGGTTACATTGCAGAGATAGTAGGAACTGCCGATGCTAGAGAATCTGAGATAACAAGGTGTAGAGCTTGGCTTGCTGTGTTCATCCAGCTCTACACCTTATTATCTCGGGTTACATTGCATGTTACATTATTTGACACTAGAGTCCATTCAACAGTCTGATAACAGCCAAAAATAAGCCGTTCCTGAACCTGCTTCTGCATGTGTTCAGGCTTCTGTATCTTCTACCTGATAGAAGAGGTTGTAGGAAGTCACTACTAGCGTGCAATGGGTCTTTGATGTTGGCCGCCTTTCCGCAGCAGCGAGCCATGTAAATAGAGTCCACGGATGGAAGGTTGGCTTCCGTGATGGTCTGGGCTGTGCACACCATCTTCTGTAGTTTCTTACGGTCCTGGGCAGAGCAGTTGCCATACCAGGCTGTTATGCACCTGGACAGTATGTTTTCAATGGTGTATCAGTAGAAGTTGGGGAGCGACCTTATGGACATGCCAAATTTCCTGAGCCGCTTTAGGGAGAAGAGGCGTTGTTGTGCCTTCTTGACCGTCGTATTTATGTGGAAAGTCTAGGAAAGGTCATCCGTTATTGTCACACTGAGGAATTTGATGCTCTCCACCCTCTCAAACTAAGTTCCATTGATATAGATGGGGGCGTGGTCTCCTCCTTTCTCTCTGAAGTTGATGATCATTTGTTTAGTTTTGCCAATGTAGAGAGACAGATTGTTTTCATTGCACCATGTCACCCAGCTCTCCTATCTCACATTTGACTCATCATTGTTAGACATCCATCCCACTTTGGTGGTATTGTAAGTGAACTCATCGATGGCATTCATTCAGAATTTGGCAACACCGTTGTAGGTGTACAGGGAGTATAAAAGGGGCCTGAGGATGCATCCTTAGGGGGCTCAAAATTGATCCAGGGTCCTGAAGTCATTGTTCAACACCCTCCCCAAGCTTTGTATTCTGTCTCAAACATTGATTAACAGCTATGTACATATTCAAATGAATTATCTAGATTACTTTGTTACTTTTCCAGCACATTTTGCCTTATCTCTCCCTAGATATCTGATTCATCTATTTCTTTAGGTGTATAAGTTAAGGTATAAAAATACTTGATATAAAATTGGGGATCACGTATTTTCTCTGCTAACTGCCATTCAATCAGAAACTCAATGAATCTAAGCATGTGAGGTAAGAGATAATGAGGAGTTAACTATGTGTCCTTTCAGCAGAAAGCCAACTCCTGGTGACTATGTCCCAAACTGCAGGCGCGTTTGTTTTATTTTCCAAGAAAATATGGAAAATGGTTTAAAAACCAACAGCAACTCCTGGTCTCTGTGTTTTAGAGGGCTGATGTGGACCACTACACTGTAATAGTGTCAGCCATCACACGCCCCTGTGCTGCAAGTAATGTAAAGTCTTGATTGGAAGAATACTGTCAAAATTTTGATATCCTTGTAATATACTCATCTTGTTGTCTATAAGTATTCTTGGACAATTAAAGTTCTTGTTGAATCTGTGTTAAAGAGATTGTTGTAATACTAAAATGCAAATCTGTTAATGTTTCTGCTGTTCTAAATGCTGCTTTCAATGTAAAGTTTGGTTTTCTTTTTATGAAAATAACAGCTTCACAGAGATTAATGAAGATATTCTTTCCTCAAGACTGCTGATGCATTTCCAAAGGATCTGTGCCTGTACTTTCTTAAAATAGTTCCACTCTTCAAGAGTCATTTTTTTTTTCTGTTTCACTGCATCAAAAAGAGAGGGAGTGGGTCCTGAATAGTCCCACTTCTGTTAAGAATTTTATTTGCATTTTGTTGGGCTCATTAAGTGCTCATCTCAGGAAAGTTTTCTGATTTTGTGTGAGGTAGTCAGAGTTCAGCACCTGCTGGCTGCATCTCCTATGAAGTGGACCTAAACAGGACATACTTTAAAAGTAAGTAATCTTTTTAAATACATTTAATTGTTTTTGTGTTTTCAGCCAGACATCTGTTCTTAACTGTTTTGAGGTGAAATTGTTTATTTGGTGGGATTTATGGTCTCTTGGATGCAATCCAAGTTTTTTATCTGTTCCCACATACTTAACAGCATCTTTATAAAGATTGTCACTACTTATAAAGACGTTAAAAGCCACATTGTTTCCAAGAGGCTATAGATTTCCCTCAGTCAGCAAAATCGAGTCTCCCCTTCGGCTGAGCAAAATGCAACCCCTCCCAGAATTGACGAAAGACTATCTCTCCTTGTTGAGTTTTCTCACCCCAATCTCAACAAACCACAGCTGTCTCCCAGTTTACTCTGATTTTGGGTGAAAGATTCCCTGTTCTTGACCCCTACGGTGATTCCTCTCCCCTTCTCTCTCGTCATCAAATTAGATGCTGATTCTTGATTCCTGTTGATAGGCTCACTATTAAAAATATTCATAGGCTACCTCTCTTTCATGCTTATTATGATTGGAGAAGGAGCTCCTGACGACAGATTCTACTTACAGATTGTTAACACCAGTGTTCAAAATTGCCTGAGTTCTGCTTCAGGAGAGTTGGAGATATTCTGAGGATTGGCAACTGTTATGGATCAGACGAAGTTCTCTCAAAATATATTAAGACGATAACATAGACCCTATTTTTTTCTTTTAAAGGTGAGTGTAAGGCATTGTGTTCCAGATGCAAATTGATTGGTCAAACTACTCAACTTTAAGCAGAACACACTTATTTTTACACTACAGTTAAAATTTAGACAAAATTAAAAAAGGCTTAACTTTAACTCTATCAAAATGCTTAACAAAATTTTATATGTATCGAAGATTTTGGAGTAGATTTGTAGCTCGGGTTGTGGGTGTTGATGTTGTTGAGGTTGTTTGGCTCGCCGAGCTGGTTTCTTGATGTTTCGTTACAAAGGATCTGTGCCTGTACTTTCTTAAAATAGTTCCACTCTTCAAGAATTTTTTTTTTCTCTGTTTCACTGCATCAAAAAGAGAGGGAGTGGGTCCTGAATAGTCCCACTTCTGTTAAGAATTTTATTTACGTCCTCAGTGCAGCCTCCGATGATGCGTTGTTGTGTTTTCCCACCTGGTTTTTAAACTCTGGGGTCTGTTGAGATGGATTGCCTCACTTCCAGTTTTCCTTCATAGTGGAATGTATATGGGGTCGAGTTCAATGTGTTTATTAATAGCATGCTTCATGGACTGCCATGCTTCCAGGAATTCTCGTGCTTGTCTCTGCCTAGCCTGTCCCAGGATCTTGGTGTTGTCCCAGTCGAAGTGATGGTTCTCCTTGTCCATGTGGATTGAGATGAGTGAGTATTGGTTGTGTCTTTTTGTAGCCAGTTGGTGTTCATGTACTCTTGTTGTTAGTTTCCTTCCTGTTTGTCCGATTGTAGTGTTTCTCACAGTCTCTGCAGGCGATCTTGTAGATGACATTGGTCCTGTCCATGGCGGGGAGTGGGTCTTTAGTTCGGGTGAGCAGTTGTCGTAGGGTTGATGCAGGCTTGTGTGCTATTCTGATGCCCAGCGGTCGTAGCATTCTTGTTGTGAGTTCTGACGTATTCCTGGTGTAGGGTAGTGCGATGAGTGTGTCGGGGCATGTAGTATCTTTCTGATTTTTGTGTAGGCATCTTCTGACCCAGTTCTTTGGATATCGTTATCCTTGAAAACCTGGAAGGGGTATTCCTCTTCGTCTTGGTGTAGTTCCGTGTTGCTGCAGTGTGTTGTTGCCCTTTTAAATTGTGTTTGCACGTAGCTTTGTTTCTGTGTGCTGGGATGGTTACTATTGAAGTTCAGTACCTGGTCTGTGTGTGTGGCTTTTCTGTGTACTTTCGTTTGCAGTTCCCCATTTGTCTTGCACTCTATCATGACATCCAGGAATGGGAGCTGTTTGTTCTTCTCCTCCTCTCTGGTGAATTTTTATTCCGGTGAGGAGTGTTGTTTATAAGTTTGTGTGTCTCCTCTAATTTTGTCCGTTTAATGATGACATGTGGATACGTTACATAGATGACACCTTTGTCACCCTACATCAGGACCACGTCAGAACTCAACACAAGACTCCTACGACCGCTGGGCGTTAGAGTGGCACACAAGCCCACGTCAACCCTACGACAACTGCTCACCCGAACTAAAGACCCACTCCCCGCCATGGACAGGACCAATGTCATCTACAAGATCCCCTGCAGAGACTGCGAGAAACACTACAATCGGACAAACAGGAAGGAAACTAACAACAAGAGTACATGAACACCAACTGGCTACAAAAAGACACGACCAATACTCACTCATCTCAATCCACATTGACAAGGAGAACCACCACTTCGACTGGGACAACACCAAAATCCTGGGACAGGCTAGGCAGAGACAGGCACAAGAATCCCTAGAAGCCTGGCACTCCACGAAGCATGCTATTAATAAACACATTGAACTCGACCCCATATACATTCCACTACGGAGGAAAAATGGAAGTGAGGCAATCCATCGCAACAGACCCTAGAGTTTAAAAACCAGGCGGGAAAACACACCAACGCTTCATCAGAGGCTGCACTGAGGATGTTACCAAACATGGTAACGAAACGTCTGCGAAACAAGAAACCAGCTCGGCGAGCCAACCAACTTCAACAACCTCAACATTTTATATGTGTGTATATATAATTAATTTTTTATGCGTATTAACTGTTCTAATATAGTAATAATCCATAAACACACCTTTGGCAAAGGTAAATTCAGTAAAATAGTTTGTCTTACATGCTATTCAAGCAGCAGGAAGACGACCTCAGCGAGAGAGAAATATAAGCTTCTACATCAAGCTTTAAGACCTCAGCACCTGCAGAAACCTAACACTAAAAATCTTGGTTCTGTGAGAGCTTGACACCACCCATTCAGGCTACTTCTACTATTCAAACTTAAGAGGAAAAGGCCTCACAAGCTGTTTACTTTATTAGTTTTGAGCAGACTGCTCTATACCTCTCTCAACTTTTCTTCATTTAAAAAAGGCACAATACACATTTTAAAGCCATAGTATTGTCATGCAACTTCTATCATCCTTTGGTGGACTGCATCACTCAGAATCCACCCTGTCAAAACTAATAGCCAATGATTCCATGACTTTTAGATCTTGAATTTTTAACTCAGTTCAAAGTGAAGTGCCTATTGCACACACATTTGTGAGCACATTACCCCTCTGGCAATGGTCTCAATGCTGTCCAATCAGGACCTATGCTAAGCACATTGGGCACCAGTGATTTGTACAGTAAGCAACTCCTTTTTCCTAAGTTCTGATGAGTTGGATTGGAATGGGAGATTACACTCAAAATTTAACATACTTTGGGGACTCTTTTTGAAATTTTGTTTTATTGTCTAAAATTAAAGCTCATGTTGTAGAGGGTAACATTAGTATGGATAGAAGATTGGCTGGTAGAAGACAGTGTGCATAAATCGGTCTTGTTCTGAGTGGCAGGATGTAATGAATGGAGTCCCACAGGGATCTGTGCTGGAGCCTTAACTTTCTACAATTTACATCAATGACTTGAATGAGGGGAGTGAAGGCGTGGTGACTAAATTTGCAGGTGACACCAAGATAGGTAGAACAGTACATTCCGAAGAAGATATAGAAGTTGCAGACTGGTGCAGATGCAATGTGTGAGGTGGCAAATGTCTGACAGATGGAGTATGATGTGGTAAAGTGTGATAACGTCACTTTGGCAGGAAGAATGAAGAAGCAAAGTGTTAATTAAACAAGGAATGACTGCCCCAATTCAAAGGTATGGAGGCATTTAGGTATTTTGATGCATAAATAACAAAATGTTAGTGAACAGGTACAGAACATAATTAAGAAGGCTAGTATAGTGTTATACTCTATAAGGAGAGGAATTGAACTAAAAGTGAGAATATTATGCTTCAGTTACATAGGGCACTGGTAATAACACATCTCAAACACTCTGCTGGTTTTGTCTCCATATTTAAAGAACAATGTAAATGTATTGGAGGCAGTTCAGGGGAAATTCACCAGACTGATTCTCCAGGCTGACGTCTGGAGTGTGTGGATTGTTTTATGAAGCTAGGTTGGATAGGTTGGGCTTGTTTTCACTGGAGCTTAGAGTAAGGGACAAATTGATTGAAGTCCAAAAGATCCTGTAATGGTCTTAACAAGTTGGATATGGAGACAATATTCATAAGTCTAGATCTCGGGGACACCATTTTAAAATTAGTCACCCTTTTAGAACAGATGAGGAGAATTTTTTTTTGAAGATTAGTCGAACTCCCTGCCTCAGAAGGCAGTAGAAGTGGATCATCGAATATTTTTAAGGCAGAGATAAATAGTTTCTTGTTTGGCAAAATTCAAGGGTTATTGAGTGTAGCTAGAAATGTGGTATTTGAGACACAAACAACACAACCATGACCTTTAATTGTCCCACTTACTGGGTAGCATATTGAAATTCTTTCTAATACTGATTTCCAAAGAGCTTTCTCATTTCAGTTCAGTTTTTAGAAATAGAAAATGAAAAGACATAAAAGGACATGGTCCTTAGATAATAAATAGTGAAGTGGGCTTGAGGTGTTCAATGGCCTACTTCTACTCTTTTTCATATGTTTGTATATTCTTTGAGTAGATTTTGAGGTCTTCTCAGTACAGCTCAATGTTAGGGGCGCAGCAATTGATATCAAGGTTGAAGCATTTGTGAAGAGACAGAAACTGAGGAAAATCTTTTCACCTATCCTGTCTGGAATCAGCCCATCTTGGCAAACCTATCTTGGCAAACCCTTCTTGAAACCAATTAAAGCACCAGGAACTCTAAAATCATGCTCCCAATAGTGTGAAGGTGAAGACAGGAGCACAATTTAAGTATTGAACTAATGCCCAATTGTTTCCTTCCAATGGGGACTAACAGGCAGATTTTAAACACTATTGAATATGGTTTGCATTAATATCTTAACTGTCTCCTCAATGTAGCTAGCAAATTTTTATAAGTAATTTTGTGTAACTTAAGATCAAGTTGTGAATTGATGCTATGCATTTTGTTGCAAATCCATTTTCAGCTATATTAATCAAACTGCCAAGTTACCGTGCTTAGATCTAGCACGAATATTTAATTGTATTTTAAAATGCTGTTTGGTTTTGCTAGGTCTTGGTAGATTGAGTTCAATTATATGAGTGAATGGAAACACAGGCGGATAAAACATCTCAAAACTAGTGTAATTTTGACACAATTTGCATTCTCATTGCCAAATATATTTGTAGAAGAAAGTCTACTACCTATGAATTAATGTCTATACTTTTACACTTTGCATCCAGAGGTACATAAGATAGTGATCGTGAGTGGGAACACTTAGTTAATTTTTATCCCTCCAGCTTTACCCCAGCAGATAATTGGAGCATTTTGACTGCAGGGAACACAGACAAATTATGTATGTTTTCTTTTTAAGTAATTTTTAAATCCAGTTATTCACCAAAATATAGGTGAATCTCTCATGCATGCATGTTTATCACAGCCTTTAGATAAATCAACTGTTTAAAATCAGAAAAGAAAGCTTTTATTGTATTAGATTAAACTTGACGTGGAGTGCATTTTATATTGAGATAATTCATGTCTAATCAGAGGTGACAGTGTTTGAAGTTCACTCATCCAAGCATGTAAAAGCAGTAATTTACAGTGAAACCATTCATTTGATGGCTGGCCTAGTGTGAGTGTTCTCTCATTACAGACTAAACATGGACTCAGCTACATTTTTATTTTATTTGCCTGTCACCCAGACAGAGCATTCCATGTATACAGCAGCTCGAAATCATAAGCCAATCAAGGTAGTATTTCAGAAATACTGTGCAGGATGCTGGTCTCCATGTTGTAAAAAAACATTTAGAGGCACTGGAGAAGGTGTTAAAACGATTTACAAGAATGATACTAGACCTGAGAAGTTATAAATATCAGCAAGGACTGAATAGGCTGGAGCTGTTTTGTCTCATGCGAAGAGCAGTGTGAGAGGTGACCTAATTGAGATCTTTAAAATTGTGGAGGAGTTTAAAAGAGTAGACTTAGAGAAAATGTTTCAACTTGAGGGCGAGTCCAAAACTGAAGGGCTCAATATGAAATAGTCATTAATTAATTCAATTCTACATTCAAAAGCAGCTTATTTATTTAGCAAATTTTTTTGGAATGTGAAACTTGCTACCTCAAGGATCAGTCAATGCACATAACAAAGGTACATTTAAGGGGCTAGATAATTAAATGGATAGAATTAGATGAAGTACAGTGGGAGGATAATCATCTGGATCAGCACCAGCCCAGTCATGTTTGAACAAGTAACTTGTTTTTGTAAGTGGGTAGATGTTGAAAATACTCAGCGGCATTTACATCACATGAAGAGAAAAGTTAGATTCGGAGAAGAGTCTTCCAAAGCTGATGGCCTCTGGCATTATCAGTGTTTGTTTTTTCTTTCAATAGTAGTTTCCCATAAACTTTACTTTTATGAACCTTGAAAGGTTTCGGCAAACTATGCAATTTGTTGCTAAAATTTCCATGAAAAATGCAGTTTTGATTTTTTTTCACAAAATTGCATGCACTTTTACTTTAATGCAATACAAAATTTGGTTATTAATTGATGATCCAAGTCTTCACAAAATGATAATTACATCAATATGTCACAACAGTGAAGAAAACAAGATTCTGATAAGTAGTAGAGAGGAAAGTCAGCTCAGAAAAACTAGGAGTGAGGAAATATGAGACAAACCTATCAGGAACAGGGGAAATAAAGAGGAGAATTCTATCTTCTCAAAATGAGAGCAGAATGTAGACAGTTTTAAAATGCAGTTTTAAAACCAACTCATGTTATACCTACCAGCTTCCAGTGTAAAAGGACAGAACTATGGGATTAGTATGGGGTTAGGCAACCAATTTACTCTCAAGGAATTACATTTAAATATTTTAATGAGGTTGTATACTTATGAGTTTTTCTTTCTTCTGACTTAGAGATTTAAGCCTAGCTGGATGTGTTTTCCAGGCCTCAGAAGCTGGTAGCTAAAGGGAGACATGGGATGATTTTTAATGGAATAATTAAATGCATTTTCAGTACTGCTGGAGGTCCAGAAACAGCAGAAATGGTTCCTTCCAATCTTCAACCTAACTTTCTCCTCACGTATACTCGGATCCCAAAGCCTCCACCAAGTGCAATCAGATTCCACCTACACATTTGCTCTGTAATATCATTGATCCATCTCCATCTCATGAAAGCAACCCCTCCTATGATCAATCCCCTGCCCTCAACAATCCTGGCCTGTAGGCTTCACCTCCAGCAGCATAATTTTACATTCTTCTGGGATGTAGGCTCTTCGGCAGGGTTCCCCAGCTGACAGGCAGCCAGTCTAATTAATCAGCCTGGTCAAATGGAGATACCACTGAAAGAAAAACTGTTACAATGTTGAACCATAGAGTTCAGGGAAACTTGGTTAAAACATCTCCACCATTACCCACAGCTTACTCAATTACGATCAAGGCCACAGACTCAGAGAAATGGCTCCAGAGAGGAGCCAAGGAGAGGAATGATAGTTAGAAACAGAAAATCTGCAGCAAGGAGAAAGGGCACTAGGACACCTGTCAGTCATATAGTGATTGTCTCTTTAACTGTATTCAGATGGTGGACACTAGCTGGGGATTCAGATTTGGAGGTTTCTTGTGGCACAGTGTTAGTATCAGCAGGCCCAGGTTCGAGTTACACCAGCTATAGACGTGTGTAATAACATCTCTGAATAGTTTGATTACAAAATATTTATAAAGACCAGATTGAAGGAGCAGCATCATGTGTGCTTTACGAGAGCTTCTGGCGAGGATGTTGCTGGGACTGGAGGGTTTGAGTCATGAGAGCCTGGATAGAGCGGGACTTTTCTCACTGGAGTGTAGGAGATTGAGGGGTGACGTTATAGATGTTTATAAAATCATGAGGGACATAGATAAGGTGAATAGCAAAGATATTTTCCCTAGGTTGGAGGAGTTCAAAATTAGGGGGCATATTTTTATGGTAAGAGGAGAAAGATTTAAAAGGGAGTTGAGGAGCAATTTTTTTCTCACGGAGGGTGTTTAATATGTGGAATGAGCTGCCATAGAAAGTGATAGGTGCAGGTACAGTTACAGCATTTAAGGGACATTTGGATAGGTGCATGAATAGGAAATGTTTAGAGGGATATGGGCCAAATGCAGACAAGTGGGACTAGTTAAGTTTGGGAAACTTGGTCAGCATGGACAAGTTGGGCTGATAGGTCTGTTGCAGTGCTGCATTACTCTAGTGACGGAGGATCTACGCACCTCCATGTCTCTTCTGTTGGGGGAAATCTACATGAATTAATTGCTGACAAGCACTCATAGGTCAGCATCAAGCCCATAAAGTGGGGCAGAATTTCCATTCATAAGAAATACCCACCAATTAATTGACAGTGGCTGCATGGTTGCCAGTAGACTAGCTTTTTATTGAATTCAAATTCCACTTTCTGCTATGGTGAGATTTGAACCTGCATATGCAGAATAATAACCTGGGGTTTTAACAACTAATTCAGTAACATTACTATTATACCATCACCTCCCCTCAAATGCTCAATACACTCAGACCCAACAAGAGAATTATCACTGAATCTTTGGACATGGATGAGTGAGAGCAGGATGGGGGTCATTTCCAGGGCCATCAATTCCATCCCATTCCCCCACCTCCTCATTTCTTGATTTTTTTAAGTCCCTTGATAAGGCACTGAGCATTTGCCAATTAGGGACCCACCCTATAGTGATTGTAATGAGGTCAGCTACGTGGCCCTCATAGAATATGAGTTCCATGATTGGGACTATTAACTGAGTCTAATCAGGGAGCCCTGGCTGACATATATACACGTGAGTGTGAGACATCCAGTTCACTTTGAGAGTTGGCTCTGAGAGAGCTGGATAAGTGTCAAGGACTCTTCACATATAAATAAACGATGATGGGATACAGGCCTCTGGGAAGTTGGTTTAGTGATGACAAGAGGAAAAAAAAATGGTCCTGAAAACATGTGCCCACAATAGTCTTCTTTGAGTCAGGGTAAACATTTCTGGCATCATGCTGTTATTTGGGAAGCTTGACTTGTTCGATCCTGACATCGAAGACTGGCCCAGTATATGGAAAGAATGTGTTTTTATTTTCTGGGCAAATTACACTAGGGAAGATAAAAAGCAAGCAGTAATTCTGCTGACAGCTCATGGACCTGCAGTTATTAGGAGCCTAACTTTCCATAAGGTACCAGATACTAAAACCTTTCAAGAGTTGATGGATTTAGTTAAGGAATATTACAACCCCAACCCTCCTCTAATTGTGAATGCTATTGGTTTTACTCAGCAATTTGAGAACCAGGGGAATCCCTATCTGGATTTTTGACTAGGTTAGGATGACTGGCAGAGGCATGTAACTTTGGCTTAACTCTTAATGAGAAGCTGAGAGATCATTGGTTATGTGCAATTAATGGACATGGTGGATGTTGCCATCTCAACACCTTTGCTGCTTGAAGAAGAGAATGAATTTCTTCCGAAACGGTACGGGAACAAGAGGCAAAATACTGTGTGTTTCACACTGCCTGTATTAGATGTGGAGTTGGAGGAACCTGCCCCAATGCTAAAACACCCTGAAAGGAGCTACAGAAAAATTGGACCAGCCTAAGTCCTTGTGCTTAGAGGGGGAAGGGTATAGTGATTGTAATGAGGTCAGCTAGGTGGACCTCATAGAATATGGCTTCCCTGATTGGGACTGTTAATCTGGACCAATTAGGGTGCCTGGTTGATAGATATAAATAGGAGTGTCAGAGGTTCTGAGGTAACAAGGTGTCGAGCTGGATGAACACAGCAGGCCAAGCAGCATCAGAGGAGCAGGAAGGCTGACGTTTCGGGCCTAGACCCTTCTTCAGAAATGGGGGAGGGGAAGGGGGATCTGAAATAAATAGGTAGAGAGGGGGAGGTGGATAGAAGATGGATAGAGGAGAAGATAGGTGGAGAGGAGACAGACCGGTCAAAGAGGCGGGGATGGAGCCAGTAAAAGTGAGTGTAGGTGGGGAGGTAGGGAGGAGATGGGTCAGTCCAGGGAGGACGGACAGGTCAAGGGGGCAGGATGAAGTTAGTACGTAGGAGATGGGGGTGCGGCTTGAGATGGGAGGAGGGGATAGGTGGGAGGAAGGATAGGTTAGGGAGGCAGGGACGAGCTGGATGGTTTTGGGATGCGGTAGGGGGAGGGGAGATTTTGAAGCTTGTGAAGTCCACATTGATACCATTGGGCTGCAGGGTTCCCAAGCGGAATATGAGTTGCTGTTCCTGCAACCTTCGGGTGGCATCGTTGTGGCACTGCAGGAGGCCCAGGATGGACATGTCGTCTGAGGAATGGGAGGGGGAGTTGAAATGGTTCGCGACTGGGAGGTGCAGTTGTTTAGTGCGAACCGAGCGTAGGTGTTCTTTGTAGGTTACGTGGAACAATCCCTCTTCCGTACCTACACTGGCCCTAAACCCCACCTCTTTCTCCGTTACATTGATGACTGTATCGACGCCGCCTCATGCACCCACGAGGAGCTCGAACAGTTCATCCACTTCACCAAAACCTTCCACCCCAACCTGAAATTCACCTGGACCATCTCTAATACCTCTCTCTCCTTCCTGGACCTCTCTGTCTCCATCTCCAGCAACCACCTAGAAACCGATATCCATTTCAAGCCCCACCGGCTCCCACAGCTACCTAGAATACACCTCCTCCCACCCACCGTCCTGCAAAAATGCCATCCCCTATTCCCAATTCCTTCGCCTCTGCTGCATCTGCTCCCAGGATGAGGCATTCCACTCCCGTACATCTCAGATGTCCTCGTTTTTCAAGGACCGCAACATCCCCCCCACCCCCTCAGTGGTCAAGAACGCCCTTGACCGTGTCTCCCGCATTTTCCGCAACTCATCCCTCACACCCCCTCCCC
>NC_063345.1:34402391-34440207 GCF_021869965.1 Rhincodon typus | reverse complement strand
CAGGCCCCAAGAAGACTTTCCATATCAAGCAGATGTTCACCTGCACATCTGCTAATGTGGTATACTGCATCTGCTGTTCCTGTTGTGGCCTCCTCTACATCGGGGAAACCAAGTGGAGGCTTGGGGACCGCTTTGCAGAACACCTACGCTCGATTAGCACTAAACAACTGCACCTCCCAGTCACGAACCATTTCAACTCCCCCTCCCATTCCGCAGATGACATGTCCATCCTGGGCCTCCTGCAGTGCCACAACGATGCTACCCGAAGGTTGCAGGAACAGCAACTCATATTCCGCTTGGGAACCCTGCAGCCCAATGGTATCAATGTGGACTTCACAAGCTTCAAAATCTCCCCTCCCCCTACCGCATCCCAAAACCATCCAGCTCGTCCCTGCCTCCCTAACCTATCCTTCCTCCCACCTATCCCCTCCTCCCATCTCAAGCCGCACCCCCATCTCCTACGTGCTAACTTCATCCTGCCCCTTTGACCTGTCCGTCCTCCCTGGACTGACCTATCTCCTCCCTACCTCCCCACCTCCCCATCTACACCCAACTTTACTGCCTCCATCCCCGCCTCTTTGACCGGTCTGTCTCCTCTCCACCTTTCTTCTCCTCTATCCATCTTCTATCCGCCTCCCCCTCTCTCCCTATTTATTTCAGATCCCCCTTCCCCTCCCCCATTTCTGAAGAAGGGTCTAGGCCCGAAACGTCAGCCTTCCTGCTCCTCTGATGCTGCTTGGCCTGCTGTGTTCATCCAGCTCTACACCTTATCTCAGATTCTCCAGCATCTGCAGTTCCTACTATCTCTGTGTCAGAGGTTCTGTTCATTCTAACAGTTGGCTCTGAGGAAGTCACATTACTGTCAGGTACAATGTATATGTAAATAAAGTGTGACTTGGTGACATAATACCAGCCTCTGTGGTGTATATTTCACACCCACTCCTTACCAGGTTGTAGACAAGCCTGGCATGGTTTGCTTCTGGGTAGCCTTAGGGAGGCAATGAGTCTGTGGAATCCTTGTGCCAAGATTGTATTCAGTTGGGCTCAGATAATTAGTATCAAATGGCTCATTATGAGCCTAATTGACATCCAGCTACCAGCAGGAAGCATTCACGGTCTTTTTTGCCTTCCACTTCATTGGAGACAATTTTCCTGATGCTCGCAATAAATTGTTGATACTCTCACAATTCATGGCTCTTCTGGTGGCTCCATTAAATTCTGCCCAATAAATATGTTACGATTAAGCTCCATACCTCCCCTTCTGCATCTATATTTCAAAAATAGAGACCTTTATCATGTTATGGCACGGTATTCAACAGTCCAGATGAATCTTGGATATTATGTTACAATAAGAACTGTGATCAAGAAACAATCTGGAGTAATAGTAATTTATTGTTTATATATTTATGAAAATAGAGTAAAATGTGTATAAGTCACCACAAGCTGACACCATTATAATTACATAAATTATAAAAAGAAATAAATCATACAAAGTTAGGACACAGTACATTTTTTGTCCTGTACAGGGCTTCTTGATTTCCTAAGTAGCTATGAGATGCTGCCACATTCTGCAGCCACCAAACCATTCCTTGAGGATGCAACACCAAGGACGAAGCACGTTGAAACAGCTCCTGCTGCCACTACCAGATCCAGACCATCACCTCTGCCCAAGCCGCCTCATCGCCATTGATACTCCAGCTGTTGCCATAAACAGGAGACTGTCCCAGCTCTTGAGAACCGGGGCTCATCTCAACATCCAAGAAGCAATTGACTGTCCAAATAAACTCCCGAGGATCGAGATATCATTCACTCCACCGCTATTGCAGACCCTGCCAAAACATTGGAGGAAAAGTGCAGACCCCAACTCATTGAAGCAATCACAAGTAGATTATTAGATGTTACATCCTGTACATGTGTCATTTATCACAATTCTAGATTATTGGTGTTGCCCAGTCACTGCCAATGTACATAATAATCTCATTGCTCTAAAATCTAATAATAAAAGACACTCTAAACAGTTCACTAGATGAATGCATTTTCCATACAGGACTGCTGTGTCTTAAGTCTGATCCTTTGTGGAATGTTATAATTAATCTCAGGGCTCTGGTCATGATGGAATGAAAATATACAAGGGTTCTGGACCTGACAAGTATCAAGTGACTTCAGTTGTGAAGCTCATGTATATGTGTCTGCCATGCATGGGCAAGATCGAAGATGGATCTGGTGTTTGAATAGCCTGATAAAATGGGGGTAAATTAATAAATTATTCAGGAACAGGTTATAAGCTATCTGCTGGATAGACCGTCAACATTCTATGAGCTGCTTTTATTCATTGCTGGAGGGTACAGGCTGCAGACAAAAAGAGACAGCAATAGGGTAAAGACACCAGATACCATCTAACTGAACAATTAAGGTAGGGACTGTAGCATAAAGAGTTAATAGCTTGAGTACACCATCAATAATATCAGATGACATGGACTGGAACCTGAGAAATAAACATTCTAGTGGTGTCTTGTTAAAGTCTGCCCCTGTAAATGATGGAATATCTGATAAATGTTCATCAATTTGCACCAGATTATTCCCAAGCCTGAACTATCAAAAGAATCTAGAACACAGTTGTGATACCTGTACAGGGATTTGGAGGGAAGCCATGTATCTGAAAGGGCAGAAATGAAAGGAAAAACAAAACTAGATTTATAAAAGGAGAAAACAAGAGGGCAGGAGCCAGGAGGAGTAAAACCGCAGAAAGCAGTGAAAGTAATGTTTTCAATGGAGCAGAAAATCAGACAGTGTGAAAGAGTAAGGCCATTCATTTTTCACCCATTCTAAAGGACTGCCCTAGGTGAAATTAATTGTAAAATGTAATAGTCCTGAAGAGCGTTAGTGATCATATTATGTTGGCTCCCACTATTTTACCGATGTCTCACAGTCTGTGGATGGGCTCAAGAAGTTCTATTTCCTCCTTGCAGAGGAAGCAGATCCAAGTGTACCATTTCCCTAAGGTCATGATAATTATGCCCGATCAAATGTAGTTGTAGTTATTGCTATTATGGTTAGGTGCCCCATGATCTCCAGGACTGTTACAAAAATATTGATATTTTTCATGAGCATGGATTAAAAACTCAATGTAGAAGTGAAGTTTACAGCAAACTGTAGACCTGGAACAGAGACCCTTCATGCAGCCAGGCCTTGGACAATCAGACAGGCCTAGAATTGTTTGGCAAAGTGGTAACAGCCACAATGTTTTAGAATGAACTGTTGTTTCCACCCCTAGTGAAATTGCTTTCTTAGAAGAATGCTATGCTGACTTGGTGGCCTCCAGCTCAGTGGAAGGACAGAGACATATAGTGAAAAGGACAGCACTTAAAAGGTGAAGGTTCAAAACCTTCAAATACAGACAATAGTCACATATGTGGATATTCATGCCCCCGCTTAATACTAGTACTGAACACAGGCCACAGAATCTTCGGGAAGGCGGGAAGAGGATGATACAAGGTGCAACCAAGAGCCCCAACTTTTTCTGCTTTTTGTAGCTTCTTCAACGACATCTACAGGGAGAGGTTTCAATCAGCAGCTGAATTACACAGTGTTTCCAGCTCCTTGTATCCTATGACAAACATCATCAGACTGATCAGACCCAGAAAACCACCTTGGTGAGACGACCTGAAGGCCAGAACCAGCCCTAGATGAGGGAGGGAGCCTAAATCAACAACTGCAGATCCTGAAACATCAGTCAACCCTCAAGACTGAGGAACAGCCTGTCCCAACATTATTGAATGGGTTTTACCAGACCTTTTCAGACACAAATTTCAAATTGACATAAAATATCAATATCCAAAATTGGTGTGATAGGGTGTAGCAAAACCTTGGAAGAGCATGTCAGATGATAGCTGAGTTGACCTAATATCAGTGGTGGGAAACTTGTTAGAGTCTATAATCAAGGATATGTAACTGATTACCGTGCAAAATTCAATTACACAGGAAAAGGCAGCATGGATTCAGGAAGGGTAGGGCATGCCTGACAAACCTGAGTTTTTTGAAGAGGTGACAACTTCTGGACAGAGGTATGTCAATGGGTGTTATTTATATGGACTTTCAGAACATTTTTGATAAAGTTATGTACAAAGGCTGTTAGCTGAGGTGGAAGCTCATGGAATTGGAGGCAAATTATTGATATGGGTAGGAAATTGGTCGTAGGCAGGAAACAGAGAGTTGGAACAATGGGTAAGTACTCTCTGGCAGGACATGACTAGTGGTGTCCTGGAAAGATGTGTGTTGGGGCTTCAATTTCACAATATTCATTAATGACTTGGATGAAGGCATAAAATATCAATATCCAAAATTGGTGTCAGTGCAGAATTGAACAGCATTATAGATGATGCTGATGACACCATAAAATTAAAAAGGATACTAATAGATTAAGTGGATTGGCAAAACTGTGGCAGATGGATTTTAATATAAGCAAGTGTGTGGTCAATCTTTTTGGACAGAAAAATGATAAATCAGGGTATTGTTTAGAAGACACGGAGTTAAAAACAGTGGGTATCCAATAAGATCTGGAGGTCCAGGTGCATTGCATGAACAGGTGCAGAAAATAGTCAAGAAGTCTAATGGAATGTTGGGTTTCATATCTAAAGGACTGGAGCATAAGGATGCAGTCAGTATGCTGCAGTTATACAAAACCCAGTTAGACCCCTCTTAGAATACTGTGAGCCGATCTGGGCACCATACCTTTAGTGAAACGTTTTGGCCCTAGACAGAGTTCAACACAACCTTACAAGGATGATATCTGGAATTCAGGGATTAAGTTATGAGCAGAGATTAGACAAGATTAGGCCTTTTCCACTCAACAATTTAAAAGGTTAAGGGGTGATCTAATCGAGGTTTTCAGGGTATTAACAGGGAAAGACTGAGTAGATAAAGATAAACTATTTCGACTGGTTGAAGATTCTAGAACCAGGGGTATTGTCTAAGAATTAGAGCTGGGCCGTACAGGAGAGATGTTAGAAAGCACTTCTACACACAAAGAGTAGCAAAGGTTTGGAACTGTCTTCCTCAAACAGTGGTCAATGTTAATTCAATTGTTAAATTTAAATTTGAGACATTTTTTAATAAGTAAAGAGTATCAGGGTACATGGGCCCAGGACAGGCATATGGAATTAGGTCACTGATTAGCCATGAACTCATTGAATAGTAGAGCAGGTTTGAGGGGCTGAATGGCCTAATCCTGTTCCGATGCTCCCATGTTTCTAAAGTGTAGATTTGAGACTGTTTGCATCGAGATTTTAAGACTGAAAAATCTGTGAAGAGACCAATAGAGTTTAATTGAGTACAATAGTAGACTCCAATTAAAAATTACTTTTCCTTGATAAAGTGCTCAGTGAAGTTACATTGGAACTTGCCTTGACTCTTGTCCCTTTTTTCTATCTCACCATGTAATCTCCCTGAGTTAAAATAGGATTACTGCTAACTGGTCAAGTTTAGACAGTGTACATTTACCCACCAACACAATGAATCTTCTTGTAATCTAAGAACAGAGTTCCTTCTGTCAATGTTCTATTCTATAGTGGTGTATTCTTACTACTAATCACTAGATTGTCCTTGCTTTGTCTTGGGAGTAAGGAGCATTTGTGGCAGCGAACTGGCTGAAAAACCCTGATCCAGTGCCGCATTTAAGTCATGGTGGAAAATACCACAAGGTACCAAAATCAGTTATCATCAGTGCACATATGACCCTCACCATGAACAGAAGAAATATGGAACATCTAGAAAGAAATAAAAATATTAAAGCAAGTGAGTCTACTATTTTTGGACTATTACCACTTTAAGAAGGAAGACTGTGAGTCAGCAACTGAACCACAATTACCACCAGAGAGACTGCACTATCTGTGGAAGTAGCAAAAGGTAAGCTCAGCACTCCAAAGGCAAATTTTCATTCAGAAACTAGGGTGAAATGTTGGGGTAGAAAAGTCCTCGGGAAAAGAGAGAAGAACCCTTACTGGTTAGAATATAGGAAGCTTGTGAGGAGCAATTGAAGTCATCAGTATGTAAGGTTAGAGATTTCTGAAAGAAAATAGAATAACGTTATGAAAAGTGACACAAAGAGTGGAAAGTGGAAGCAAAGGAGTGTGAAAGAGGGTTTTCCCCTCTCTCAATGTGCATTATTGCCATCAAATTAGGCTGCATGGGGTGCAGCTGCAAAGAGTATTGGAAAGGACAGGAAATAAATGTATACTGGGCCTACAGAATTGGGAAGACCTTTTAGATTTATTGAAGCTGAATCAGAAGTTTATAAGAGGTGAAGTCAAGAAAATTTAAATTTAAAAGGATCAGGTCTCTGTAATAAAACCACAATTTTAGAAAAAAGATTTTGTAATGGCAACAGCCAGATGGGGTGATTTAAACAATTGTGTAAAGGAAAGTCCTTGTGTTTTATACATAAAAGGTGGAAAAACATCTGTTTTACTCAAGGAGCAGGAAAACCCAATCTTGGCTGCAGAAAATAGGAAAACCCTAGAAGAAGCAAGGGGGTCATATTTTGGTCATTAAATAAGGTGGACAACCCCTCAAAATGACAGGAAGACCCAGCAAGCAGTACATAGATATAGTATCACAGAGAAACAGATTTTAAAAACCCTGAAAGTGTGAATGACAACAGAACAACCTGTCATACAATTTACAGATTTCTTAAATTCAATACTTTAGCACAGGAATGCAGATTTAGGAAGACTAACAAATAAGGGAAATACTGCAACATTGCTCAGAGCCAGAGTTTTGTATGTTCTTCAGTTATTTAGTTTAAAACTGCACTGGTAAAATCAAAGATATGAGCTTAAAGAACAGCAAACATAAAGCACAATTGAAATTATACAGATTTAAAGCATGTTTACAATGATATGATTAACTGACACTTTGAGAAGAAATGGGAAAGGGGAAAATACTTCTTAGCTGATTCAAAGACAAAGAAGGACCATACAGAATACATGATTGGACATCATGTCATGACAGTTTTTCAGACACAGGATTGTCTGAAAATTAATATTAAATCTGAGCAAAGTAGTACACTATTCTAAAAATCTATGAATCCAGTGTGTGGATTATAGAACTGGTTCATGAAGGGTTAAGGCTTAGGAAAGTGAACAAGTCTGATTGCTGGTCCCAAAGCGGGTTGCGATTCCATTTCAGGACAAAGAGTAAATGCAGGGTGTGTGTGTCATTATCCCAATTTTTGTATTATTATTATTATTATTATTATTATTATTATGTATTAATCTTGTAACTGCTCACCTAAACAAAGGCAAAATATTGCCTACATTTGTTCTTCATGGTGGAGTGGTGTTATGATAGTGGTAAATGTGGTCTATCAGTATCCAACTTCCATCATTTGGTTTTTATATCTGAAACCTTTTGTGGACTAAGTGATTTTTAAAAGAATAAATGCTGATCATAGAATCATACAGTACAGGAGAGGCTCTTGGGCCCATTAGATCTGTATGGCCAAAAATGTAGTGTTATTTACGTTAATCCCCTTTTTCCACACTAGACCCATAGGCTTGAATGTGATGACACTTTAAGTGCTTATCAAAGTACCTTTCAAAGGTTGTGAGGTTTTCTACCTCAACTACCCTCCCAGGCAGAACGTTATGTTTCACTGTAAAGTAAAACTTGCTGTAGCTGGCATGTGTACAGACTCTGTTCGCTGTGGCTCTGAGGAGAGCTCAGTGCAATTGTTTTCATAGCATGACAATTAAAATAACAGAGCCTAGCCCAGCTGCTGTGCCCTTCAGTCAATCCTTCCGAATGTCTAGGGAATAATAAGCATACAAATCATGTTACATTATTGTATCAATAAAGCTTCATGTCACTGACCAATCATCTTGTTTTGTTGATGGGTTCTCATCTAATGGATTGGTACACACTTGCTGAAACTACAAAGGGTCACGTAATCATGAACCTGTCACACTTATCAGGTATTTACTGTCACCAAGACAACAGAACATGATAACTACTAGCTCCCCTGGGGTGACCTCCCATCCCCTGTGAGATATCGGTGAATTTCTTGAATCCATTTTCCCTGATTTTCAGAATTTGTCACAATTACTTGGAGGAGATTCATGTCTAGTCATTATGCTGTCCCTGACTAAACATGTAATTTGGATTGAAAGAGCAACTTTGCAGACAGTATTTACTGTCTCACTGGTGTGCACACACACATGGAAGAATTGGAAGACAGCAAAAGTGAAACCGTGATGCTACAAACTACTTACATAATGAAGGCTTCCTGTTGTCAACCATTGATGACCAGTCTATCAAAATTGCAACCTAAGATTTAATATCTCAAACATAGAATAACCAAAGGGACTTGGTTTGGCTGTTTTATGGCTCTTCTGGTATTTGTCTAGAAAGTTCTCAAACTGTTACAGCCAAAGCTGAAAAAGTATACTGTTGCTGTAGTCCACTACTCTGTAGGTCACAACATAAAATAAAAATATATATCCAGGTTACTGAGATGGTCAATTAAATACCTTATGCATATGAGAATTTTTTTTTGGAGTTTTCAGATGGTGTTTCAAAAGGTACCACGTGTTACGCTACTCAATAAAATAAGCTCCCATGGTATAGGAGGTAATGTATGTCAATTGTCAACACACAACACTGGGGACATTTTTTTTTAGAAAAATTATTAAACTGGTATGTGCCATGCCCTTGCATTTTAGAATTCTTTGCCCTGATTCAGTAAAACCTAAACCAAAACCCAAAGATGTTCATTAATACAGCTGCACACCCATCAACAATTGAGAGAACATGAATTTCCAGTGTATCTTTCAATCTTGAGTGGGCTGTACATTTAGCGTCAAATTTTCTAATAATTTATAATATTTATGAAGCATTTTTTAGTTTTCTTTTTTGACTTGACTCGAGTCTGACAATGTAAGTTACTTCAACACCTATGAGATTATAGTGATAATGACTACATGGATATGGAATTGGCTAAGGGACGGAACAAACAGGGAGCACTGGTGAGATTGAAAGATATATACAATTATGGTCCTCTGGGACTGGTTTTGGAACCATTGTTATTTTGAGACATATTAATGATCCAAACTCAGGAAGCAGGGAATAATTTCAAAGTTAGCAAATGACATAAGACTCTGAAGTGTAGTAAACAGGAAAGAGGAAGAAAGAGAGTGTAGGAGAACATAAAAAGATCAATGTAACAGGCAAGCACATACAATCATACAATACAGAACAGGCCCTTTGACCTATCAAGTCTGTACCACCAGAAAAAATCTACTGCCAACACTAGTCCCACTTGAACGCACCGGGCCCATCGACTTGAGTGTTATGATACATTCAAGTACTATTTAAAGATTGCGCCTCAAATGCTTTCCAGACATCTGGGTGAAAAATCTTTTCCTCAGATCACTTCTGCCTTTTACTTTTAAAAGTATGCCACTTCATTCTTGACCCTTAACCAGGACCCTTCTCTGCTCCAAATAAAACGTCTTCATCCTCTTTTCTAGTTGAAATTCTCCATCTCAAGCAACATCCTGGTGAATCTAGGCTGCGTGCCCTCCAGTACAATTATATCCTAACAACAGAGTGGTGACCAGAGCAGCACACATTACTCCAGCTGTGACTCAAGTAAAGTTCTGTACTGTTCCAATGTAACATCTCTGCTCTTATAATCTCTGTCTCGATTGATAAATGCAATTGTCCCTTATATCTGGTCTTCACACTGGCACCCTACTGGAGGTGATCTGTGAGCCTTTGAAGATATTTGTTTGCCTTCAGATATATTACTGTCCTGTGTGTACTACCCTATTGCTTGCATGTCTTTAGTTATTTATGTTTTCATTGTTTGTTGCCAATGTTGCTATTATCATGTGTCTTCTCTGCTGCGCTTTTTTTTGAGATTCCTACTGCTGTTAGCCTCTGAATTTTTGACAAACGTCAAGCAGCAGCCAATAAAGCTCTGCGTGTTTTCTAATCAACCAGTTCAGGGATACTATTGTACACCTTTGCAACAGGTGGACTTGACCCCAGGCCTCCTACTCCAAAGGTAGATTCATTACCACTGCCACAAGAGTCCTATCACACAGAATTCGTTCTTTTCTATATCCAAAAGTGCTCTTACACAAAACTAATTTCTTTCTCCCCATTACCAAATCACCTGTGGTACTTTTTCATCTATTATCCACCACCAATAAATCCTCACAATGCACTGAAATTACCGCAGCAACACTTTTCACCTGCTGCACCTCCCAATCTAATTCAGCTTGTCTCACATTCACAGCAAACACCTTGTAGAAATTTACCCTCAGAGAATGCAGCTAACTGACTACTCATTGGCGTACCCCTTAGACCTCACAAGGTTCCTTATTGATGGTGTTCAGATGGGCTGGATGTGGCTTTATAGGAATCTTCCTTCCACAACCCACTTCCTACCAGACACACAATTACTTGCTGGAAACATTTGATAGCTTAAATGTTACAGTGAAACAAGTGCTACATTTCATTCACAAACTCTTCCTCACCTGTCAAGAATCTTCACAACTGCAACAAAAAAGACATAGAGTTATTCAGTTTGCTAAATGTGCATGTCCTGGAAAAAAGCAGAGATTAGGAAATGTGACTGTCTTCCTGTGTGTTTTGTACAAATGACATTCCTGATGTGTGAAAAAGTCATACAAAAATAGTGCAGGTTTGAGAAAGAGGAGGAAAATTGAAATTTTTTCAAAAAATTTTAAGTCTGCCTTTTTGATGAATCAAAATAAGCTTCCACAGCCAAATGAAAATTTAGCTCATGAGTATAAAAATTCAGAAATTTTGGTAAGTCTTTTAAAAGCACTAATTAGGCCTTTTCTGGTGTAAAATGCCAAATTCCAGGTAATAAAGTTCCGGAAAAATATCCTTTAAGAGGAGGTACCAAAGAGATTTACTTGAATAGCATCGAGGACAAAGGGGTTGAAAGTGAGGGTGGTGCTTCAGTTATGTGGAGAGACCTGTTCTCCTTATAGCGAAGAAGACTAACAACAGATTCAGTGGTTGTGCTCCATATCATGAAGGGTTTTGATAAAGTAAATAGGAGAAATTGTTTCCAGTGGTAGAAGGGTCAGTGACCAGAGAACATAGTTTTAAAGTAATTTACTAAAGAGCCAGAGCCCACATGAGGAAACATTTTTCATGCAATAATAATTGAATAACTTTCAAAAGTAAACATGGATACATACCTGAGGGAAAACATTTGCAGAGCTATAGGGAAAACTGAGTGGGACAAATGAAGCAGTTCCTAAAGAGAGACAAAAAAAAAAGTTGCTGGAAAAGCTCAGCAGGTCTGGCAGCATCTGTGAAGGAGAAAACAGAGTTAACGTTTCAGGTCCGGTGACCCTTCCTCAGAACTTCCTATAGAGAGACATACAGGTGTGATATTATAAATGACCTTCTGTTGTGGTGTACCATCCTATGATTCAATGACTCTATGATTCAGACTGATGTTTTATTCTGTTTTAGTATTTCATTTTGTTTCTTCTCACTGATACTTCCACTGTTCAATGTTGCAAGCCATTAAAATGTATTACGTTAAAAGTTGAAAAGTTTCTGTAATTGCATTTCTGAAAAATATAGTACTGGGGAAGAAATTTTTTGCTGCTTTTTTGAGTGTAAATTTAATCTTAGCAGACCAAGTAAGGGCCATGATCTCCCATGCTTGATCTTTCCCAGATGCATGTTGGCTGCCAAAGTGAAACCTTCTAGGTATTGACTTCTAGGTATTATGTATAAATGGTCCACTTCCCCTTTTTCTCCCTACAGTTGCCATGTATCTCCTCACCAGTACTCTGACATGAAACTGCTGCTCACTTTTGCTCACAATGATTCTGATTCTGCACACTACCGATGTGTAGTGAGAATGCTTGACTATATTGTGCAAGAGCCACAGTCATTTCCATTAACACACCAGGTTGATGGATTCAGTTGTGCAGGGTACCAACGTGTGCAACTCATAAATTGCTCGGACAAATTTCAAACAACTTGCCACAGGGAATCTTTGGGCATTTGATTATACGCCAACAAGAAAGTCAAGACTTTTCAGATTCTATAATGTGAGATATAATTACCCTGCATTAGGAAGTGATGAAAAAGTCAGTGCTTGAACTTCGGCATATGAGGCAGTGAATTAGAGTCAATGAGATTGTTAGCATTTGAAAGCTCCATGGGGAAAAGAAATTATGTGTGAAGCTTTCTTACTGTAATTCCATCTGGACTAAACTTGATTAAGACAACTGATTGCCTAATTCAACAAATGCAATAGATATCTTTCACTGTGTTTGCTGCACTTTTCAAAAAAAAACTGATGCTGCAGATAGTGCACAAGGCTGAGGAATTCCAAACTCTAAGTACAGATTCAGTTAGCCAAGAATTGTTATGCTTGGATGCAGATAATGATAGGCAATTAACAAATCTTTGTCCCACTGCCCAGTTAATTAAAACTAACAAATAAAGTGAGTCATATATTTTATACAAAGACTCAAATTTTGTTTAATTATAAGCTTAGGTTAGAGATTCTGTTGTTGTCTGTACTTACTTAGGTAATATTATCCAAAGCAGAATTGGGAAGGGGAGAGGCTCAATTTACTTTCATGTCCCACTTAGATAGGGGAAACATTAGCCAACATTCATGGTCCTGGTCAATATCTAATCACCACTGCCAGGGATTCTGGAAATATGTATTTCAGGTGAGGCCAGGTTTATACTTGGCCGCTGTGGTTGCTGTTGTTTGAACATTAGCCTTTACCCACTGGCACAAATGTCTCAGGAAGAATGTTTTCTAAGATGATGGGGAATTTTAAGACTCGGGGGCACATTTTTAATGTGAGCGGAGAAAGATTTAAAAAAGACATGGGGGCTATTTTTTTACACACAGGGTGGTTTGTGTGTGGAATGAACTTCTTGAAGAAGTGGTGGATGTGGACACAGTTACAACATTTAAAAGACACTTGGATAAGTCCACAAATAGGAAAGGTTTGGAGGGATATGGGCCAGGAGCAGGCAGGTGGGAATAATTTAGTTTGGGTTTATGCTTGGCATAGATTGTTTGGACCAAAGCGTCTGTTACCATGCTCTCTGACTCTATGACTCTATGAAGCACTGAGGGGCAGCCAGCACATATGAACTTTATAAAACAATGAATAAAGAGAAAAGGAAAGAAATGTAGAGATAAAGAATGATTGTGAATTCTGTGCAGTGGATTGATCTTTTGGAATTCTATGTAATGGGAGAAATAATAAACAATTTGTTTCATTGGAGTTTCATAGAATGGCAATAAATCATAAAGTATTGAACCATTGGGACTAATCGCTCCCATTGGATAGATTTTGTAAACATGGTCATTAGTCACACCAGATAATTGCAGTTTAGTAGCTAAGGTAAGCCATTTAACCCAGCATCATTCATCCATCCAGAAGGACTATGAGGTGCTCGCACTGCAACAACCACTTGGTTTCTAAATGATCTGGGGTTTTGCTGCCATTATTCTAACCAGGATGGGACATTCTATTTCAGTGGCTCAGTTTGGCAGAGGAACATCTTTGGTCATGGTAATGCTGACTGAGGTGAGGTGCAACTCCTTCCAAATAATCAGATATAGCTTCCAATGGTTCAGGTCAGCTAAGTGGCATGAATTTCTTTCTAAAAAACACAGCAAATTGTTTGTTTTCTTACTCAAGGAGCAAAGGTATGATTTTTTGCAGTCAAGCCATGACAATGCTTTAACAGTAAGAGTCTCAAAGTGTTTCGAGTTCCTGAGGTCATGAAAGATATCAAAAGAAAAACGAAAAGAACTGCAGATGCTGGAAATCAGAACCAAAAACAGAAATTGCTGGGAAATCTCAGCAGGTCTAGCAGCATCTGAGGAGAGTAATCAGAGTTAACATTTTGTGTTCAGTGACCCTTCTTTACAACTGTATCAATGCAATCTGTTTTTTGTCTCAAAGACGCTGACAGCATTTCAATTAGATATTCTGTAGATCTCAGTTAAAAAAAAAAGTCTTTTAAAACAGTTTGAAGAAATGTAATCAAGTTCCAGAAATTTAAGTCACACTGTTTTCAGTTGTCTCTGAGCCCTCTTGCAATAAAATCTTTGAGTATAATTCTACACTGTCTGAAGGTGTAAGTGTCTGAAAGAATTAATATAGAGGAGTACGTTAAGTACTATCCACTGTGCTGATGTCATATGGACTTGGTGGGAGAACAATTAGGATCCTAACTCTTTTGTTAAAAAAAGGAAGCTAGAGAGGTATGTGGGGTGATTTGGCTATAATAGATTGAATAGCATCATTAATTGGCATGACCAATTAATATTTAGGGGGAAATCCATGCTTTGCTTTGACTATGCATTCATTTCTACTGCCAAACATAACAAGTGAAGTGATGCAACCATGCCTAATAAAATAAATTTAAGGATAATGTTAAATCGAAAGAACAATCTCGTAAAGTAGTTTGAAAAAGTAGCAAGCTTTGCGGACTGAGACTAGTTTAGAATTCAGGAAAGGTAAAGCAAAATATTGATTAAGAGGTGAAAATAGAGTAAGAGAATAAACATGCAAGGTACATTAAAACTGACTATAACACTTTCTATGGGTAAGTAAAAAGAAACAGGTTAGTGAAAACAAATGAAAGCCCCTTACATTCCAAAAATTGAGAATTATTAATTATAAGAAATGAAACGGCACAGCAATGAAACAATTATTTTAGTTCCTTCCCAGGAGAAGACATAAATTACTTCCCAGAAATGCTATGGAAACAATGATCCCATGTGAAGGGGTAGTTGAAGAAAATTAATGTTATGAAAAAAAATGTAATGGAGAAATTAATGGGACTAAAAATTGATAAAAGATAAATCCCCAAGGCCTAATAACCTATGTCTCAGGGTATTAAAGGAGGTGGCCACTGAAATAGTGGATGTGTTAGTTGTCATCTTCCAAAATCCTGTAGACTGTGGAACAGTCCCAGCAGATTGGAAGTTTGCAAATGCAACCCTACAGTTTAGAAAGAGAGGGAAGGAGAAAGCAGGGAATTATAGACTGGTTAGTCTAGTACCAGTAATGGGGATAATATTAGAGTTTGTCATAAAAGATATGTTAACCAGGCACATAGGAAATATTACTAGGTTTAGACAAAATTAACACGGATTTATGAAAGACAAATCATGTTTGCCAAGCATGCCCAAGAAGTTTTGAGTACAGATCACGTACAATCAATAGGGACAATCCAATGGATGAAGCATATTTGGATTTTTAGAAAATTTTTGATAAAGTCCCACTGAAGAGATCAGTATGCAAGATCAAACGACATGGCAGCTGCGTTAATATATTGGCATGGATTGAGAATTGGTTAGCAGATAGGAAACAGAGCAGGAATAAACGGGTCAGTTTTGGAATCAAAAGTGGTGATTCATGGGATCAGTGCTTGGGTCTCTGTTATTCACAATATATATCAATGATTAGGAGGAGGAAATCAAAAGGTTATCCCAGAAAGAAAAAGAATATTTAAAACTAGCAAGTTACACATAATAATCTGACTCAGCCCATATACTTCAAAATGGAGGATTAATGTGACCGTATGCTCATTTTTACTGGATTTTTAAAAATCTCTCTGGGGAGTTTTCAAGTTTGCTAATGACACAGAGCTAGCTTAGATTGTGTGTAATGAGGAGGAAGAAAAGAAGCTTTAAGGTCATTTAAACAATTTTAGTAAGTGAGAAAATACAAGGCAGAAGTAATATTATGTAAGGAATTGAGAAATTATCCACTTTGGTAAGAAACGCAGAATGCTAGTGCATTATTTATATGATGATTCACTGGAAAGAGCTGAAGTATAAAGGGAATTGGTGATTTCGTCACTGAAAGTAAGCATGAAGTTACAGCAAGCACTTGTTGTTGGCCTTCATTACAAGAGAATTTCAGTACAGGAGCAAGGATGTCTTATTGGCACTATAAAGGGCCTTGGTGAGACCAAATCTTTAGTATTGTGTGTAGTTTTGGTGAACTTATTTAAGAGAGGATATATTTGCCAGTAAGGAAGTGCAAGAAAGGATCACCAGATTGATCCCTGGGAAGGCAAGTTTGTCGTAGGATGAGAGATCAGGTTGTTTGGGCCTGTATTCATTGACATTTAGAAGAATAAGAAAAAGTCTCATTGAAACTTAAAAATTTGACAGGGCTGAATAGACTGGCTTTGGGATGATGTTTCCCTGTCTGGAGTGTCTAGTATGAAGTGGGATAGGCATAAGATATGGGGTAGGTATTTTAGGATTGAGATGTGAAGTCAATTCACTCAACAAGTAGTGAACCTGTGAAATTTTCCACTACATTAGATTAAGGAAGCAAAGGTATTGAATATTTTTAAGGAAGACAGATTTCTAGCACTGAAGCCATCACAGTGTATGGGGAGAAAGCTACAGTATAGTGTCAAGATGGAGGATCAATCATGATCATATTGAGTGACAGAGCGCTCTCAGTGGGTAGAATGCTGACTCTTGCTTTTCTATGTTTATATTGAATAGGGATGACCAATGTCCAAAAATCCAGGATATGATGAAGAGGAAATTGCCTGTTTTAATAATCCAAGATACTGAGAAACAAGAAATTGTCTGCTACATCAATACCACCATCCTCTGGGAAGGAAATAATTCGACTAAAGAGCCTCCAGATGCTGCAATGAAGTCATTGCTCCTCCTCCAGCAGGAAGGAGGTCCTCTGTGAAAGAAATCCTAAGAGATTAAAGATCCTCTATTCTAAAGGAACTTTCAGACCTCTCGCTATCAGAAACAGAATCATAGTCAGAAGCATTCAATCCAGAGATCTACCACACTTCCAAGGGATAACAGTGAAAATTCTAGTCCACCTGACTTTGTCAAATCAGAGGCTTGAGTGGAGATGGGGTAGAGTCAAATGTAAATAAATGTATAATATGAATAATGAAGAAGAAAATGTTTGTGAGGGGGGACACTCTATATGTATGTAAGGGTCTGAAAGGATTAATACTGAATCCCTTAAACATTACTCACTATGATGATGCTTTAAGGACTTAAAGAGGGACAAGTTTAGGATCTCAAATTAGTATGAACTACCATTCAGGTCCTTCTCAGAATCTTTGCAACACTGTCCATCATATCAGTGTATCTTGTACTTCATTGCTAACATGCAATAAACTGTGACTTGTTTAAGTTTGGGTCTCTTCTCATTAGACCAGCAAGTTTTTTTTCAGCTGCAAAAGCACATCATGTGGCCCTGTATATGTCGTCTCTGAAAGAGGACGCTGACAGCAAAACTGACCCATGATGAGTGATCGTGTGTACAGCTTCATACAATAGAGTAGTCAATGTTAATGATAGTCAAACAATATATGCTAGTATATATTGCTGGAGTAAACACATGAAATATTTTGTGTTGACTGTTTACAATAAGGTAGAGCTATTAACGTAATGGCAGAAGATGAAAGGACATGTCTCAGATGTGATACAAAGGACCAAGGAAATTTGCTTGTACTATGACACTGTATAAAACAGTTATGTATTTGTTTTCCCTCAATAGACAGTGTAACACTGTAAATGCTTTTAGGAAATCTATGTATCAGAACCCAATAAAAAGGTGAATAGGATCTAGATTGATTGATTTTTTTTGACCCAGATTTTGTCATGTGAAGAGTCGCTCCTCCATGACAAAATGTTGAAAATCCCTGAGAATTGGAAGCCCAAGCCTGCTCATGTTGTTTCTGTTTTTCATGGGGGAAGTGTTGTGGGCTTTCCAAGCAGTTCCTGGAGAATGTCTCCATTTAAATTGTATTTTGGTATCCTTGCTATCTGTGACTTGGAGTGTGCAGAGCAGGCGAGGTCAAATCAGGTCTGATTTAGTGTATTTATGTAGATAGTCAGGGTAACTCTTTGAGAGGTGAGGTATCCCTGTAGATATGGTCCTAAGATCCTTAGGGAAGGGATCAAATACACCATAAGTGGTTCAGGTGTCCTGGATGGGAAAGGAGGTGAAGAGCCCTTCTTGTGGCACCCGTGGGTGGGAGCATTGGTGGGGCACGGGAGTTCAGTTAGAATGTGCCTAAAGTGTGTAAACCCGTTGGAATGGTCGAAGACTGCTGCAGTTATCAATGACATTGATAGTTCTTTGAACCACTCAGAATACAAATGCTCATTTTTACAAGAAATCGGTTGAAGGAATTTTGAAGTACTGGTTTTCTCTTTAACAAAGATAGAGTTCTTTTATAAAAAAGTAATGCCATCATTAGACTTGATTTGGAGGTGCCGGTATTGGACTGGGGTGGACAAAGTAGAAGTCACATGACACCAGGTTATAGTCCAACAGGTTTATTTAAAATCACAAGCTTTTGGAGGAAGCCCAATGAGATGACCAACGAACTGAAACAGTCGTTAGAGAGACCTCAGTGCAGTGACCAAAGGAGAAAGAGTCGAATTGGACGCCTCTAGAAAGCCACTTCCCTCTGTTCGACATGTATGCTCAAGCAGTCAGGAGATGTGTAAACACCAGGTTAATCAGCCGTGCTCCTGAGGTACCACAGAATGTCACCCAGGCACAACACAACGCCATCCGTGTTCGCAAGACCAATGTCAACATCATCATCAAACCAGCAGACAAAGGAGGAGCCATCGTCATACAGAATAGAACAGACTACTGCAAAGAAGCGTACCAACAACTGAACAATCAGGAACACTACAGACAACTACCTGCCCATCCGAACAAAGAGCACACCCGTATAGCCAGGCAGGAGTGTTCCCTCCCAGTCAGGGAATACTTCAGCAGTCAAGGACATTCAGCCTCCGATCTCCTGGTGAGCATCCTCCAAGGTGGCCTTCGAGATGCTCAACAACGCAGAGTCACTGGGCAGAAACTGACAGCCAAGTTCCATACTGATGAAGACGGCCTCAACAGTGATCTTGGTTCCTATCATGTTACATGTGACCTCACCACACTGTTCTGAGTTTGTAAAATCTTCCTTGCTGTTCTGTTTTGACACCATCACCTTGATAAATTGTTATGATCTCTCCATCTTAATTAGTTTGTACAGTTTTGGATTGCTTGTTACTTTGGTAGACCCTCATCATGCTTATACCTATCATGTTATTCCAGCCATAATACAGTGTGGAGCTGTGAAGAAGAGCTTATGAAGAAGGGTCCCGATCCGAAACGTCAACTTCCCTGTTCCTCTGATGCTGCCTGGCCTGCTGTGTTCCTCCAGCTCCACACTGTGTTATCTCTGACTCCAGCATCAGCAGTTCTTACTATCTCTGATGTTAATCCAGCCATTTGGTTTGTCTCTAGCACTATCTTATTTTTGATTTTTTGTAATTATCTCTCTGCCTTAATTAATGAGATCATGGGTCATCCCTTCACTTGCTGTTCAGCTATTGACACTTTACACACACTATCTGACACTTTTGATCACTTGCAAAGACTTGTTATTCTGCGTGTTCATAGTACACTCACACTAGTTGTACTATCTTTTGACACTCTTAATTACCTAGAATTATCTTGATCTCTTCCCCCTATAAATTCTGTGCCTGTGCACTTCCCTCCACTTCATCTGACAACATAGCAGCACTCCAAAAGCTTGTGATTTAAAATAAACCTATTGGACCATAACCTGGTATTTGCTATCCATAGACTCATATCAGAAGAGGTTAACAATGAGATTCTGATGCCGTATTGAAGCTGAAATCCGTAATTTTTGAGCCCATCTTGACCCTGCAAAGAATAGTGACCTGAAAGATGGGCATATCAATAGAATAGTTCCTGATGTTTGCCCCATGTTGGATATTAGAAGAATTGGTATGGCGAAGTGAGGGCAAAGAATGGCGGGTAGATTCTATCAAATTTACACTGATGATTTAAAAGATCAGGGTGGTGAGTACAGGATCATTAGTCAGCATAAGAAATATGAGGGGCATTTGAATTGGATAGAGGGTCAGAAGGTGGCATGTAGGGTAAGAAGTTGCCTTGTGATGGCATGGATGGGGCATGGGAGAGTGTGCGAGGAATTTTGTAAGGGTTGAGATTTAGAGGGATGCGTCGGGTTTCATTTTTTGTTATTAACCTGCAATACAGCTCCAGTAGCTGGAGGTAGGCTTTACGTTCAGCAAGCAGCCAGAAACTTCTGTTTTCATTCAACCGTCACCTGATGTGCCTCCTAATAAACCCTACCAACCTGGAATGAAAATCCCAGCTTCTTGGACGTGTTTTTCCAAACAGATTTTTAGAAGCCTGAAATGTCTTATCTCTACGCTGCCAATCTGGATGTGAAAATTGGCACCAGGGACCCGGGTTGAATTCCACCCTCGGGTAACTGTCTGGGAGTTTTCACATTTTCCCTGTGTCTGCATGGGTTTCCTCCGAGTGTTCCAGTTTCCTCCCACAGTCCAAAGATGTGCAGGCTAGGTGGATTGGCCATGCTAAATTGCCCGTAGTGTTCAGGGATGTGTAGATTAGGTGGATTATAGGGGGATGGATCTGGGTGGGATGCTTGGAGGCTCGGTGTAGACTTGTTGGGCTGAAGGGCCTGTTTCCATACTGTAAGGATTCTATGATTCTATGAAACAAGATCAGAAATTGCTGCAAACACTCAGCTGGTCTGGCAGCATCTGTGGAGAGAAAGCAGAGTTAATATTTCAGGTCCAATGACCCTTCCTCAGAATAGGTCAATCTTCTTCAATCTTCCTCTGAAGATTGGGACTTCTGAAAATAGAGCAATCTCTCAGTGCTTCACTAACGTAGAACTTTGTATGTAATTGTCTAACACTGACATGAGCATTTCACCAACTGATCTACATGTCATTGGACTGAATCATTTATTTTTGTTTATTTAGGATTAGTTGAATAAATATGGACATTTGTTGATTATACCTTCATAACTTTTAGGTATGCATTTATTCAGTTATTTTACCTAAGTATGCTGTTTTTGTCTCTTCTGTTTTGAGAAATTGCCACAGTATTATCAATCAAAATCAGTTCTTGACAAAAGCATCCTGGGAGCTCAGCTTCTTCACCATTAAGTCAGGACCCAGACACAGAGATCAGTTCAATATATTGGAAAGAATCATATTTGCATTGGCTCAAGTTATTTTGGCTCTGGTTAGATGTAGCTATATTTTAAGTTTAAAAATCAATCTACAGAGAGAATGATAGGTGGTCATTTCTGGATGATTTGTTCACAGTTCTCTTTGACCTGTCATATGCTTTTCCTTTGGGGTTTGAAGTCCTGGTTCACCAACAGAGAACTAAATAGAAGAAACAATAACAGAAAGCTTTTGGACAATTTCACAATTAGAAAAGAAAACATAAATCCATCAGCAGGGTTAATAAAAATGTTCTACCAGAGTAAATTATACTTTTCAACATGTGGAAATCTTTTCCCTTCACATTTGACATCCAGCCTATCTCTTTTTTATCTCAGTATTGATCAATTTTATTCTGTCAACCCTATATAACTTACAAATCTCCCAATCTAAGGGAATTGTAGACGAATTGTGTTGGCTATTAGCTCCTAAATTATCAGCCAAATTCTCAATGGATATGCTTCACTATCCTTTCTGGATCACCTATAGTTCTCTCACTATATTTTTTATATGTTCTTTAACCAGAAGTACATGTAATTGTTTCTGGGATCTGTACATAGTGACCAATGCCATGTTTTTTTTAACCTAATTGGCCTTGCATTTCATTGTCCTGCAATGGGTTTCTCCAGCATGTTCTAAACTACTGGGTTATTTGCTTTTAGAAAATGTCTTTTACATTGAAGAAATTACCATTTCTGACAATCAAGTTGTCTCCAGTGCCTGGAACTCATTCAGTAAATTCTAATTAGGTTTAACCCAGAAAATACAGTAGGGCAATGCGGTCAGATGAGGGGAATTCCTGCCCACTGTTTATGGTGGCCAAATACCATCATAGAAAACGTAGATGATCCCGTTTGCAACTAGGAATTCTCTAATATGTATTCAGTCTCAATTTCAGTCTTAGTCATTCTCAATCTCAGGTGTAGAATCTTCCTTTACCAGTTTTTGTGACTGTACCCCTGCTGTTCATTTACTCTTGTTATCCTCAAAGCCATGAAATGGGTAGTAAAATATTAATAGTTAGTAGGAACTGCCGATGCTGGAGAATCTGAGATAACAAGGTGTAGAGCTGGATGAACACAGCAGGCCAAGCAGCATCAGAGGAGCAGGAAAGCTGACGTTTTGGGTCTGGACCCTGCTTCAGAAAATATTAAGACCTTTGATAGCTTTAAAAGTTCAGCAACAACTCGCAACTTGTCTAAATATTGGAACTTTTCTTTCAATATTGCGGTGGTATGTTCCATCAATAGCTTGAATATCTTATTGTGTTGCTTTTAACCGTTTTTAAGCTTTTTTTCAATGAGTTCTAATCAATGAGGCTGATAATCCTTAATTTCTGAGACCATCCTGGCCTTGCAAATAATGGTGAGTTGAAGTACTGATATAAAATTAGGGCATTAAGACTACTAGCATAGCGGCTGGCATTTACAAGCATAATTTCATGACCTTTATCACATAGTTGCCGTATCCAACTGCTGTAGACCCATCTTTTGTTTCCTCAGTATTTCCACTATTGTTTACTTATGCTATTTCGCTTGACATTTAATATCTCCTGTCTTTGAATCTATCACAAATCTGAGTGGTCTATCCTGCATCAGAGATTAGGATAACTGCTTTCTGCTAGAGAAGAAATTGTAGTGGGAAGGGGGAGGATTCAATGGTTGTGGTCCTTGTCAGTACAAATGACATACGTAGAACTGGGGAAGAGGTTCTGCTGAGTGAGTATGTGAAGTTAGGCACTAAATTAAAAAGCAGAACCTCAAAGATAATAATCACCAGATTATGTCAGCAAACTGCAAAGGATGAATAAGATGAGAGAACTGAATGTGTGACTGAAAAATTGGTGTGGGAGAAGGGAATTTCAGTTCATGTGGCACTGCACCATACTCGGGAAAGTGGAACCTGCACCAATTACATTTACTTCAAAAGCTCTTTCTGCCATGCAGTCCAGCTTCTTAAACATTGAGAGCAAAGTTAGCTTTAATTTTTGTAGACATCTGATGGTCACTTAGCATTTGCTCAAACTGGTGAAAACAGATAATATAACCTTGACACGTAAATTGATATGATTAACATCAAACTTGAAGCTATTCTCCATATTGACCCAGTACATATTACCCAACACAGATATCAGCAGCCACAAGAAGATTCCACGTTACGGAGAATATGGAAAAACATGACTGAAAGATGGCCCAATCATTTCAACATGCCCATAAACATGAGACTATATTGGCATTTTCACTTCCCAGTCCTGTTGTGTCATGTACAAGAGACAGATTACAAAAAAGACCATTGGATAATATCATTGATGACTGGGCAATCAATGATTCTTCCAGACAATTTACCATGAAATCTGGATGTATCAGCAAAGTAACCCACAGGCTTACTAGTTGTTTTAAATAACTAATCTTTACTTTGGTAAGTGGGGCTTGCTGTATGTGCATGTTGCCTTTGAGAGTGTTTATTGAGTGGTCCGTAAGAACTATGTTAATGGAATATTGCAACTCAGCCTAGCAGTTAGTCTGTTGTAGCTCTGCAAGCAGCACATTCACAAATTGGATGGCTTGTTGTCATGGCTGCTTCATAACTATAATGTATTTTACTGCTTTACATAAATCAACAAAGTTAACTAACCCCTAATGAGCGACTGATTATTTGGCCATTATCATTGACATGACATTTTATCTAATGGTTCAGTAGGATGTATGTACAATTCAGAAAATTCTGCTCCGACCTTCTGGTAAGATGGTAGTGGAGAAGGGCTTCTGAGGACCCGGGGCTCAACTGCTCTTCTTGTTATTTCTTTTCTTTGTTTTCTCTCTTCGCATTTCTTTTCTCTTCTACTTTATTATACTTAACTCTTAATGAAGAGCTCAGTTGTGGGACGGCATTGATGGCAGCAAGCGGACCCATTGCAGACTTAAGTAGTCTCAACAGCGCAAACTCGGGCAGGAGCATCGGAGAGTGTTTGGGTTCCCAGTGGTTCTGCATTGATGAGGCAGTCCTAGGACCAACTCAAGGCTGTTTTGGCGGAGGCAAGTTTGGGCCCAATACAAGACCTTGCGGCGCTGGAAGGCTCGCTCTGTCTAAGCACACGATGATCTGTATATCTTTGTTTGCTATGATTTGCCTGTATTGCTTGCAAAACAAAGCTTTTACCTGCACTTAGGTACGTGTGACTACATTAAATCAAATCAAAAATCAAGTCAAATCAATTCAGCTAAGGCTGCATCAGTGAGGTGGGCCCGAAGCAGACTCATGGCAGCGGCAGAGTCAAGTTTGAGCCGATGCAGTACACAATGGCATCGGTGGCATCTGCATTGGCAAGGTTCAGCAAGGGCTCAGTGGCGAGGGTATTGGTAGAGGTGAGCTGGTGCCGAAGAGTGGCGAACGGGTCTCGTGCCTGCCCAGCAGGCCCATCTCGGAGCACTTAACAAGAAGGACTGCAAAGTTGGACACTTTCTTTCTTTATTTCTTAAGTTTTCTGACTTCATATTCCATGTTTTGATTTATTTTTATGTGCTTTAAGATGGCATCAGAGTGATGACACTATACAACACTTTGCATTGTATTTTGTAACAAGATACGTGTCTCAAAAAATAAGTCAAATCAATTAAACATTCCAAAAGCACAGTGCCATTTTGAAGACTTCGCTGAAAACAGGTAATTACCATTAGATTTAGGTTGCAATTCACAGTCCATTAGGTGATTAACCAAATTGTTCAAATGAAAGTATTTCCCAAACTAGCATCCTTCCGTTGGAAGATGGTTAGTATTGAGAGGATACAATACCCTTGTCCGTCATCTAGAAGAGAAAAAGAATATGGATAAGGAAGCAGTGCCATGCTATGGAAAGATTGATTCTTTTGGACGATGCTGCGGCATATTGGAACCATTTTGATAATAATATAGAGACACTGGAGGAATAACACAATACCAATTGTCTGCTTGCTTGTTCTAATATCGAAAGACAAGGAGCAAGGATCCATTTCACGGCTTGTCAGCATGCCAATGAGAGAATGAAAAGCTAAAAAAACATTAAACCAGACAGCGTGACAACACATTACTTAACAGAAAACTAAACTATCCCTTTCCTTCTTAGCAAGATGATTGAGAGGAGCAACTCTCTGCCAACCTTGTCAGACTGCTAACTAAGGCTTTTGAGCTCATCTATCATATTCTGGCAATTGCATTTCCAGGGCTTGCATAAAGGGAAACAGGACCTAATTTTGAGGTATTTTGGAGCAAAGAAAATACGTTTATTTTTATCACAAATATGTCAACAAAACAAATTTTTAGAACCAAGGAAACCTGATATATTGAATATGTTATTACTAATTGTGGAAACAATCACAGATAAGAAAGATCAGAACAAAACAAAAACAAAAGAAAAGCTTAGACCCTTTGAAACTGCTCCTTCATTCAATAAAATGGCTGATATGCTTATACTTTAAGAATGTTATATGCTTTAAGGAGATTAGTTCACATTTTTCTCAACTCTGAGGAAAGTAGATGTTCTTAGTCTGTTGAATTACTCCTCAATGAATAAACATTTTAGCTCACAAAACAGTGTAGTGAATCAATGTTGCACTCCCTCTAATGATAATATATCTTTTTGTAGGTGAGGAAACCAAAATTATGCAATATTCTAACGAAGGACATATGCAATTGCAGTAAAATTTTTTTCTAAGCGTTTGCTGTATCTGTGTGTTAACTTACTGTTTCATAATTCAGTGGATAACTTTACATTTCTCCATAATATATTCAACATGATACATTGTGTAGAATCTTCCCAGGCATCAAACAATGTGGGATTTGGTGAGAAAATTGAGAAAATCATGAGATCAGCAGTGAGGAGCTTCTGGACATTCAGATGATAAACAAACAAGTGAGTGAGCTGTGAGAAGTTGATTTGTATGTATTAACATCTCATTATTATTTAATTTGGCTTCATTTAAATGCAGTTTCCTGTTCTGCCAACTATTGAACAGAATCTAGATGGCAATAATTAATGACACGAAAGTTGGAGTGGTTACCTACTGACTCCAACTTGACATGTTCTCCTCTGGACTTCCATCTTAGACACCCCCAGCCACCAACATCTCAGGGCACATTCTAAGGACAGCAGCCATATGTGCACATCACATTGGTACCAGATGCATACCAGTCTCACTGCCCTCTTATGGCATATCCCTGATCCATGTGTAACATGGTTCTGTACTTCCACACTAGACTTTGGAGCACACTGGCACATTTCATTGCAATCCTGCTGGCAAGTCACTTTTCATGCAGGGGTGGGTACCCCATGGAATTGACCAGGGAGCACCTCATTGTTCTCCGTGCTCACTTACTTTCTGCAGACTTTGCCCACAGCATATATGCCTTATATTGCGTATCTTGCCGCCCTATCCAGCCTTGCTGTGTCTTCTCACGCAGCACCCCCTGAGCCAGACCCTAAAAACATAGAACATAGAACAGTAGAGTGCAGTACAGGCCCTTCGGCCCACGATGTTGTGCCAACATATTATCCTACTAAGATCAAACTACCCTGCATACCTTACATTTTACTATCCTCCATGTGCGTATCCAAGAGTCGCATAAAAGTCTCTAAAGTATCTGTCTCCACTACCACTTCCAGCAGCGCATTCCACACACCCACCACTCTCTGTGTAAAGAACCCACCTCTGACATCTCCCCTATACCTTCCTCCAATCACCTTAAAATTATGCCCCCTCATAATAGTCATTTCCGCCCTGGGAAAAAGTCTCTGACTATCCACTCTATCTATGCCTCTCATCATCTTGTACACCTCTATCAAGTCACCTCTCATCCTTCTTCGTTCCAATTAAAAAAGCCCTAGCTCCCTCAACCTTTCCTCATAAGACCTGCCCTCCAGTCCAGGCAGCATCCTGGTAAACCTCCTCTGCGCCCTCTCTAAAGCTTCCACATCCTTCATATAATGAGGTGACCAGAACTGAACACAATATTCCAAGTGTGGTCTAACCAAGGTTTTATAGAGCTAACAATATTTCGATCATGCCTTGCTATTTCGAGCAGACCTGTGTGAACAGGGCATTGTGGCTGGCGAAAAAAACTGACAGCAGAGAAGGACGCCCACATGTGGGTCATGAAGCTACATGAGAAGGGCAGTGGGGTGGAGCAGGGTGAGAGAAGATACAAACTGGAGGCAGAGAGGGAGGGCTGGTAGATGGAGAGCAGATCTATATGAGAAGTCCAATCACAGTGGGAGACCTTAACTAGAGGCAGAGAGGGTGGCCTGGCAGAAGGAGCACTGGCCTATGTGAGAAGTAGGAAATTTTAACTGGGAACAGAGAGGGAGGCCCCACAGCCAGTGTGCATTCCTAAGTGAGAAGGACAATCACAATGGAAGATTTTAATTGGACAGCCTGAACCAAAGTGTGATGTCACAGGAAGGCATGTAGGTGATTGGTAGGTATTTTTCCATGTCCCTTTTGATTGGCCAAGTGGTTTAACACAGGAGACATTAATACAGGTGATGAGTACAGTTAAGATATTCACTTCTAAAATATTATGTTCCAAATTAATTAGTTCAATAGAAAAGAGGAGGCTGAGCAGATATGTATTGCAGCTGCAATGTTTGCGAGCTGATGGGTGTTGGCGTGGTTCACAGTGCACACATCTGCAGCAGGAATTGGCTGCTTAGAAACTTTGCCTCAGAACTGGTGACACTGCAACACAGAGTCATCTGGAGAGTATTTCAGGAGGCAGTCACACCCTTTAGATTAATTACATCCCATTTGATCTGTGGTTAGAGATAGGAGAGTTTGACTGTTAGTGAAGCAGGTACAGGGATCCAGAAATTAGCTTTGGAGGGGCCTCAGTCAGTTACTCTTGTCCAAATAGTTGTAAGATTCTTCCCAGTGTGAATGTGTGCACAGACTGTAATGACTAATCACAGCACTGTGAAATAGAACATCACTCAGATAGGGGGAGAAAAGAGAAATGTGGTCGTTAAAGAAGTTAATATAGTTAGGGTATTACATATTGTTCTCGATAGCAAAGACAGAAATTCCTGAAAGCTGCATTGCCTACCTAGTGTTAAGGTTCAAGACAAAAGACTGGAGAGGAACTTGGAGTGAGGGGGGAAGAATCCAGTTGTCATGGTCCACATGAGTATCAGCAGTGGTCAATGAAGACAGTGGCTATCGTGCCATACAGCATTGTGCTATGTCAGTCTCACACCTGTACTGAGTGCTGGTAGCATATTGCTCCATCCAAGTGGCCATATCATAAAGACTCAGGGGTATAGTCCTGCCATGTCAAAGGAGACACCCTTCTGTCAGGTGTCCCAGCACAATAGGTCAAGGGCAGCACTCAACATCAGCTGAGGGGATTGAACAAGGTCAGTCATCATTCAGGAATGTCATGATCAAGGGTCAGTTTGACTATAATCCAGGCAGTGGGTAATGGTCAGTCCAATGGCTCCAGTGCAAACAGTGCAGGGAGTTGAAATAAGGCAGGTGAGGAGCTGCAGACAAATTAGACAGTGGTCTTATCAGTTATCAGTCAGAGCTATCCATCAAAACTACACAGGGATTGGATGATGGTCAGCCTTAAGGGTCAGCTCAGTGGAAATCAAATGGAGTTATCATGGGCTGCGCTGTGGTAGGGACATTGACAAACTCAATTCTGAGGATTTGAGATGGAATGCTAGATGCAAAGTGGATAAGGATAGTGAAGGGATAGCTCAACAGATGGGGATGTGGAGACAATAGTGCATTAGAGGGCATAGGATACTGCGGGAGGGGGTCATCAACTGTCACCAGCATTCTGGTCTCAATGGGAGGACAGGGCAGCATATTCTTTGGCATGTGGAGCTCAGGGTAATAATGAAAACTCAAAACATAAGTCAAAGTGACGTGTAGGAATGTGTGGCAGCTCAATACTAATGGACTGTCCAGGGAGTTCCAAGGTGGAAGGAGCTTTGTGCCATTTCCTCCAGATGAGAAAGGTGCAACTTGAGTCTCGAACCAGTGACTGAGGATATCCTGGGATACAGTCACCAAACTATGTTAACAGCTGGAGTGGGGACTGTGACATGAAGGAATGGGGGCCATCCTCTCTCAGCGGATGTCAAAGGGACAGCTGCACTCATTTTTTATCTAACTGTCTGCTTCTAAGGAGCCACTGGGGATCTGTGTGGGATTTGTCAATCCTCAACACACAAGAAATAGGGCGGCACGATGGCTCAGTGCTGCCTCACAGTGCTAAGGACGCAGGTTTGATGTCACCGTCCGGCAACTGTCTGTTTGGAGTTTACACATTCTGCCCACATCTGTGTGGATTTCCTCCGGGTACTCCGTTTTCCTCCCATAGTCTAAAGATGTGTGGGTTAGGCCATGGGAAATGCAGGGTTGCAGGGACAGAGTAGGGGGACAGGATACTCTTCAGAAGGTCAGATGGACTCAATGGGCCAAATGGCCTACTTTCACACTGTAGGGATTCTATGAAATGTATCAACACCAGCTATACCACTACCGACATTCTGTCTTCCATCTTGCAATAACAATACAACTGAAGGGTGTAAGGCTAAGACTGTGAACACACATGCTTTCATCCTTCATTCCCCATGGAAAAGGTGGTAAAACATATCATAGGACTAGCTGCAATGGGAACATAGCATTTGGCATTATGAAGAATATTTAGTATGACGGTATGTTACTGCCTTATGCCCCTTCTCAACTCCCACTTGACTCTCATCCTGCTGTATGAGATGATAAACAAGCTCTTGATGATGTGACCATCATTCTCTTTGGAAAATTTCTTCAGCTGCCACAGTATTACTTATGACATATGTCCTTGTAAGCTAAGCTGCTGATTTGGCATAAGGATTTGATGAACCACTTCCAGCTTTAGAAGCAGACACAACCATGCAGCAAACAACATTGTCAGTTCTGACTTTTATTGTGGTAACATTTAGAATGAAAGGAATGTTGAAGACACAGAAATGTCAGATAGAGGAACCACAGGTGTAAACTGTGTTGCTTATACATGCTGTACCTGGAAGGATGACTAGATAGTGTAGATATTTGAGTAAATATCTAATTCATTTCAGTTGGTCTTAAAGCTCTGTTGAGTGAACAATTGGACTTTGAAACAATTTTAGAGCTTGCAGCTGACGTTCCTTACTGCTACTGGTTGATGCTGGTTTTTGGATCGATAGCAATAACATTTTGCAGGTTACTGTTATAAAAGGTGTAGAGACTCTTGTGACAAAATGGTAGTGTCCCTACCTCTGGTCTAGAAGACTCAGGTTCAAGTCCCACCTGCTCCAGAGGTGTGTAATAATATCTCTGAACAGATTGATTGGAAAATATCTAGAATCATATAAGGCGTAGACTAGAAACAAAAACAGAAATTGCTGGAAATGTTCAGCAGGTCTGGCAGCATGTGTGAAGAGAAATCAGAGTTAACGTTTTGGGTTTGTTGACCTTTCCTCAGAACAGTCAATGAAATATGTGGCAAGAAGTGTGTCAGTTAGTTTTGTTCATGAATGGAGTTGTACTGATGCATAAGCATAATGTAATGCTTTGAAAACTGGACAATTCTGCAAGACTAGAGAAGCCGAAGTGCTGCTATCACTTTCCACAAGGAAACTGATGAATTTACCAGTGATAACAAGCAATGTATTTGCCACCCATTTGCTAAAGATATGTTGAGTTGTTTGGTACATGTATTAAAATATCTCTGGTCATTCCTTGCATGAAACATTTGGGCACAGCTGTTGCTTGCACAGTCACTGACCATTCCCTCACTGGAATGTCCTGGAATTTTATCTGGGTTAAATGTATCAGCCTCAAAAATGAAAGGTAGAATCATAAGCTGCAATTCTGCAATGCTGCGTTCACAGTGTAGTAATCTATGTGCTAGAGCACTGTGTTTGAATGAATGACCCATCTCTTTGTTATACACATGCAATCATTTGTAAAAACAAACCTACACACACAGACACACACACACACACAGCTTCCCCCCTTCCCCCAACATACACCACACACTAGACCTGAGTAAAATTAATCATTTAATTGTTAATGAACTATTCCTTTTTCCAATTTCACTTCATTCAAAATATGGATTCAGTTTCTATTTCCACAGTCATTTTAATGAAAAGGAAGATTTAGTGAAATGAATCCCACATTCTGTTAGCGAGTTGGTATCCATCATCTCTCTTAGTGCACAGCTGTTTATGCTGCTAGAGAAAAGCCATTATCTTGTGGGAGATAATGAGGCCCTTTGTGGCCCTCACTGACTGTGGTTTTACTCGCCTAGTGGATGGTAAATCTTTCAAGTGGTTTATTTTAATGGTGAACAACAGGGTTTCTAAGTGAGACATATATTATGCATAAGGACATCTGTGTCACATTATAGTGATAATGTTTTCAGTTACATACTGTGGCTGCAGATGACATATTTTCTTATGTTTTCCACCTCTCTAAATTAAATAATCTGGACAAAAAGAAGTTTGCACCATTTCTTGAGACGAAATATGATTTTTCTCTCTGTGATACTTGCTCTTATCAAAGAGAGGGATGTTTGTGTAGAAGCATGTGGCAATTTTCAATTTAGGTATCAAACATTCACTGATCACATGCTAGACAAGTAAACTAAGGTGCCAACTCCTTTGCCCCATAATGTGTTCCATCAAGTTCAGTAAATTACTTCCTATTGTACTAGTGTGATTATCAGTTTAATACTAAATTAAGAACAGTGCGATGTTATTTCTTTGGAGCTACTAGAAACTGTATTAAAATTTCTGAAGGTCGCTTTATTAATTTACAAATATCAAGAAAATAATATTTCCATCAATCAGTTTGAGTTACATGTAAACATTTTCAAACAGTCAAAATACCAATTTACCCTCTATTCAGTTTCCTTAATGTACGGTATGTGTAAATTTCATGGTAGTTGCAGATTCAGTCGTGGCATTACAAACATCTAGGTATATAAATGCTAACAATCTTTGACAAGATCAGTATTTAACTTGGACAGGTGGCTTGGTCCAAGCTGAAATTTGAGACAAAGGCCTCATCACCAAACATTAGCTTTTCATAATTTACGGTCAATAACGACTTAATGTGTGCTATTGTGATGGGATACCCCCTCAGCTTCTCATAACTGCCACAGTTTTGAACAGGAATAGATGATAGGTAGTGTAGTGGACAGCAACGAAGGTTACCTCAGAGTAGAACAGGACTTTGATCAGATGGACAACTGGGCCGAGGAGTGGCAGATGGAGTTAATTTAGATAAACATGACGTGCTGTATTTTGGAAAGGCAAATCGTGGCAGCACTTATACACTTAATGGTAAGGTTTTGGAGAGTGTTGCCGAACAAAGAGACCTTGGAGTGCAGGTTCATAGTTCATTGAAAGTGGAGTTGCAGGTAGACAGGGTAGAGAAGAAGGCATTCGATACTCTTAGAGATAGTAAGAACTGCTGATGCTTGAGTCAGAGATAACAAAGTGTGAAGCTGGAGGAACACAGCAGGCCAGGCAGCATCAGAGGAGCAGGAAGGTTGATGTTTCGGGGCTTGCCTTTGTTGGTCAGTGCATTGAGTATAGGAGTTGGGAGATTATGTTGTTGCTGTACAGGATATTGGTTTGGCTACTTTTGGAATGTTGCATGCAATTCTGGTCTCCCTGCTGTAGGAAAAATGTTGTGAAACTTGAAAGGGTTCAGAAAAGATTTACAAGGATGTTGCCAGGGTAGGAGTGTTTGAGATGTAGGGAAAGGCTGAATAGGCTGGGGTTATTTTCCCTGGCGTGTCGTAGGCTGAGTGGTGACCTTATAGAGGTTAATAAAATCATAACGGGCATGGATAGGTGAATAGTCAAGGTCTTTTCCCCAAGGTAGGGGAGTCCAAAACTAGAGGGTGTAGATTTAAAGTGAGAGGGGAAAGATTTAAAAGGGACATAACGGGCATTTTTTTCACAAGGAGGGTGCCACGTGTATGGAATGAACTGCCAGAGGAAGTGGTGGAGGCTGGTACAATTACAACATTTAAAAGACATCTGGATGGATACATGAATAGGAAGGGTTTAGAGGGATATGGGCCAAATGCTGGCAAATGGGACTAGATTAGTTTAAGATATTTGGTCGGCATGGATGAGTTGGATCAAAGGATATGTTTCCGTGCTGTATAGCTCTATGACTCTAGTTAAAGAAGTGACAGCTTGTGGTTGAAAGTAACATTAATCAAAATGTCTCAACAATCAGTATACCAAGGACCCTGTTGCTCCCTAGCAAAAGAAAATTGAGGAATGAATGGCATAAAGAGACATTTGAGGTCAAAAAATGCAATGCATTAACACTGCGTAACTAGATAGACAAGCCTAATGAATGGCAAATCATGGATTAGCATTGTCTGACTGAATCGTGGTCAGATTTATACTGTCAAAATATTTTGAGTTTTCCTGTTATTCTGATTGCTTCAAGAAATTGAGTCCATTAACTTCTTGCTCACTAATGTATTAATTCTTTGGTCTTTAATCTCAGAAAATGAAGCCTATGAAGAAGAAAGATATATAAATCTAGAAATAATAGTTAATAATATTAATAAGTGAATGCTTAATGTGTTCTTGTAACTTTATCTTTACTACACTAGTAAAAGAATTAATCTATTTAAAATAAACAGTTTATTTTCTATGTTCAAATAACCAGGGGTTGAAAGCAAAGACAAAATAGCCGTTACCTCTGGTGAGAAGGGCACCACTGACATATTTAATGCAGACTGTGAGATATAGATGATAGAGTGAAGAAGTCGTAGAGTTTACAGCACAAAAAGAAGTAGGTCAGCCCATCATGTCCACGCCAATCATCAAGCACTTATCTATTCTAGTCCCATTTCCCAGCATTTACCCCATTGCCTTGTATGTTATGATGCTTCAAATGATATTCTTAAATGTTGTGATGGATCCTGCTTCAAGCACCCTTTCAGGCAGTGAGTTCCAGATACCCACCATACTTTGAATGAACAACATCTTACTTAAATCCCCTCTGAATCTCCTGCCCTTAAATCCATGCCCTCTGGTTATTGATCCTTCTATTAAGGGAAAACAATCTTCCCTATCTAACTTACCTGTGACCCTTGGGTAATCAGTTCCTCCTTCAGCCTTCTCTGTTCTAAAGAAAACAGCACCAGCCTAACCAAACTTTCTTCATAGCTGAAATTCCCCAGCTCAAGTAACATCCTGGTGAATCTTCTCTGCACTCTCTTGAGTGCAATCACTTCCGTCCTATAATGTGGCGATCCAAATGTGGCCTAACTAATGCTTTATTACAGCTCTATCATAACCTCCCTGATCTTGTCAATGTCTCAACTAGTAAAGGCAAATGTCCCATATACCTTCTTAACCACATCATCCTGTTGTCCTGTAGATCAACTAGCTCGATCCTTTATACTTCCTAGGGTCCTACCAATCATTGTATACTCCATTTCCTTCTTAGTCCTTCCAAATCTCCCACATATTAGAATTAACTTTCTTCTGACCAGCCTGATTATATTGTCCTGTAGTTTATCATAACACCAGTGTCATGTCATCTGCAAACTTACTGATCAAACTTCCGTCATTTGTATCTTGAACATGATCCAGCACGGAACCCCACAGTATGCCACTGGGCAAAGGCTTCCCGTCACTACTGCTCCTAATGCAATTATGTCCTTCCTTAGAAAAGGACAATAAACTGCACTCAATACGCTAGATGTGCTTCACTAATGCCCTGTCCAATTATGGTGAAACAATCCCTACTTCTATATTCTATTTCCCTTCTTTAATAACATTCAATTTGCTCTCCTTGTTACTTGCTATATCAGCACTCCAACGTTTTGGGATGATGAAGAAAAGAACCATATATGCTGGAGATTTGAAACAGAAAAATAAATTGCCAGAGAAACTCAACACATCTGGCAGCATCTGCAGAGAAAAAAACAGAGTTAACATTTCGAGTCCAGTGACTCTTCATCTGAACTGAAAGCGGCTGCTAAATGGTGGTATTTTAGCATGAATAGTTGAGACTGGATTGTCTGTGCTGAGAGCAACCTGTACAGAAGAGGACTTAGGGATGTGGGGTTGGGTAATGAACATAGAGACAGTTGTCCACACACTGTAATTGTCTCTCTGAAACCTCACTGCAACAGCTCCTTAGTTGGCCAAGGAAGAAACAGCCCAGGTCGTTGGCACTGGGAGGGCTGCCGGAGGTCAGGCACCAACTCAGGGTCAGGCAGGAGATGATCCTGTGGTTTGAGCTATGTCAGATTTCATCCAATGCACAGTGAGAAATGGGAGTAGCTGACAGCCATGTGAGATGCGATGGCCCTCATCACCTCCTCAGCAATGCAGTGGGATCAAGCAGCCAATGGTGGCTGTCATAGGGCCAATACCCTAAGGAGCTGGTGGAGAACCACATACAACTACATTCAATTCTCAGCACCTATTGGTCTCCAGGACTGAAGCCATGGTGAGAGGGGGCAGGGAACCTTGACCCCAGTCTAGATGTCATCTCGCAAGAAGACATGACAATGTCAGCTTTGACCCTCATGAATGAAGATCCTTAATATTTAGAGTCTTCTGTGTGCGAAGGCATAGTTGCCAAACAGATGTCTAGCCATAGCTGTGCCAGGGAGGTGCCATCTATGGAGGGGGTCAATGCTGTAGAATAGTTAGTGAGTAGGCAGGATATAGGTCTGTGTGTTAGACCTTTGCAGGCGTTGGTGACGTATGCTATTTTCCTTTAAAAACCATATGGATAGGGTGTGCCCTTCCTTTCCAGATTGAGTCACTCTGCACAATTCGAGTATTGTTACTATCATTTTCTTCGCATTGTGCACTTTCAATTTCATCCTGTCATCTCCATAGGATTCACACTCCCACAAGTCTCCACACAACTCATTTACATTTACCTACTCCTGCCTAACCTTCCCATCCAGACCTGGCAGATGAGGTGTCTACATCTGGAGTGGATTATTGATGTTCGCCTATACCTTGAACCCATGCTGCTATTGACTGTGGACATCCCCTCTCCCTTATCACACCCTTTCTGACAATGCTTTACAGTATCACCCTTTTCTAATACCTGCTGTTCGCCTTCACAGTTATGTTGAGCAATTGCCCAAAGCCTACAGACCCAGTCCCGAAGACTCAACTGCCTTGACTCTGCACAGTGGCTGCAGCTGCAATTTTACCCTCAACTCCCTTTGATTGTTTCTGAGACTGACTGACTCTGGCCAGCCCAGACTCCAACATGACTGGACAGCCCAGGACAACACATGGCCAGACTTCTGGCTGATGCCTATACACTTCCCTAACTACATTAGCCTTAACCCTGGATTTGACACAATAGAGCCAATGGACAAAGCGTGACCCATTTCCTTGACTGAAACGGCACAAATCCCAGACCAAGGTGCCCAAGACCGGGCTTCTGGCTGTGGCCAATCCCCTGGACCAGTATGGGAGGCTACTTTTGATGTACTTTTTTGGGGCCCTCTGACTGACTGATACCTCCATGGAATTCATTAAGGACTACTCCCCTAAAAGTTGGATGCATGATTGCCCGATTGTTGCTTTATGCAGTGCATTCGCCAAGTAAGCTGCTGGCAAAAACAGCAGGTATATGATTGACATAGAACACTGCCACACAACAGGACAAGTGCCCATTGACTGAGAGCTGCCTATCAACGAGGTAAGCTGCCTGTTTTTGTGACCGTGCTAATTGGCACGTCATGGTATCACAAGACAAAGCATGGATGCAGTGAACGAGCGTTAAGAAAGCAAGTGAATGTTGCCGGGTTGCAGCCTCAACCAGTCTCTGTGACCAAAGAATCCCACTGCAGCCTTTCAATGCAAACAGCTGGTACAGCATTTGGGGTGTGTCAGAGCAAGTGGAGAAGATATTACAGTCAAGAATATGAGTGGTAGAGCATTAGCCTCGGTGGGAGGGGAGAACTAGTGTGTATGAGGTATCAAAGAAGATAGCGGCACTTAGGCTTCTTTCAACATTGTTTTACATTCCTCCAGAGAGCTGAGATTGTACCTCAGGGCAGGCTGGCATAGTCTTGCATTATGGCATCCACTGTTAGTCTGGAAGAAGAGGACATCCTGCCTTTGTGCTACCATATCTACTTGTACCTCCAAGTCCCTTTCCAGCAAAGCAGGGTATATATTTCCCCTTGTCTATCATGTCCAAGTCAAATATCAGGAACTCTGTAGAACAGCTCCAGGCTGAGTGTTTGACCAGGTGCACAATGGGCTTTTAAAGATGGAGCAGGTGCAAAGGATGATGGTCTTTTGGTGGCTACCTGCTGAGTGACCTGTTCTGGAAATGTGTATAGTTAGATGGGAATTGAATTGGATGTGTGGAATGTCATAGAGGCTGGGTAGGTAATTTATGAAGTATGTTTAATAAGATCTGGTGAGCAATCTTAAAAACCAAAAGAACTGCGGATGCTGTAAAGCAGGAACAAAAACAAAGTTGCTGGAAAAGCTCAGCAGGTCTGGCAGCATCTGTGGAGGAGAAAACAGAGTTAACGTTTCGGGTCTGGTGACCCTTCCTCAGAACTGATGGTGGCTGGGAAAATGTCAGTTTATAAACACCTCACCTCTCGATATGAAGGCCAGCTTGCCATTAGCTTTCCTCA
>NC_063345.1:34344805-34401991 GCF_021869965.1 Rhincodon typus | reverse complement strand
CAGATTCTCCAGCATCTGCAGTTCCTACTAATTTTGTTACGTGTATATGTGCCTTTGATGAGACTGCACCTGGAAATGCTGGGTGCATTTTAGTTTTGATGTTCGAGGTGTAATAAACCTGTATTGGAGACAGTACATCAGTACTCACTCGGATGAAAGGATGTTGAGAAGCTAAATAAATTAGATTTACATTTTGTTGAGTTTAAAGGAGTGAGGGAAGATCTCATAGCTACTGAATCGTTGGACGGAATCTTACTTTTTTTTAGCTAATTACAAGTTAAATGGAATTTTTTGGAGTAATTCTCACCATGAGATCCAGCAAGATTTTTACTCAATCTTATCAAAATCACCTCTTTAGCTACCTACCCTGCCCCTGTGTATCCTCATATCCAATTTTATTTCCATCTTACCACATCTCATACCCAAAACAAAACAACACCAACCAGATAGCCAATGAAAGACCAGCATTCCTGTGCCCTCATCATTGTTAAAGTCTGCCGTGCACCGAGTCAGATGCTGGCAGTCTGCCATTGGCTTTATTGGCAATATAATGGCACAACAGTCACAACCCCCTCCCCGCAACAACAACCAAAACAGAATCCCCCTCATCCTCATGTACCACCCCACCAACCTCTGGATCCAACGCATCATCCTCCGGCACTTCCGCCATCTGCAATCCGACCCCACCACCAAAGACATTTTCCCTCCCCACCCTTATCTGCTTTTCAGAGGGACCGCTCTCTCCATGACTCCCTTGTCTGCTCCTCACTCCCCACCAGCCGCACCACCCCCAGCACTTTTCCCTGCAACCACAGGAAGTGCTACACCTGACCCTACACCTCCCCCCTCATCCCCATCCCAGGCCCCAAGAAGACCTTCCACATCAAACAGATGTTCACCTGCACATCTGCTAATGTGGTATACTGTATCCGCTGTTCCCGATGTGGCCTCCTCTACATCGGGAAAACCAAGTGGAGGCTTGGGGACCGCTTTGTGGAACAACTACACTCGGTTCGCCACAAACAACTGTGCCTCCCAGTCGCAAACCATTTCAACTCCCGCTCCCACTCCTTGGACGACATGTCCATCCTGCAGTGATGCAGTACCTCCTGCAGTGCCACAACGATGCCACCCGTAGGTTGCAGGAACAGCATCTCATGTTTCGCTTGGGAACCCTGCAGCCCAATGGTATCAATGTGGACTTCATAAGCTTCAAAATCTCCCCTCCCCCTACCGCATCCCAAAACCAGCCCAGCTCGTCCCCGCCTCCCTAACCTGTTCTTCCTCCCACCTATCCCCTCCTCACACCTCTAGCCCCCACCCCCATCTCCTACCTACAAGCCTCATCCTGCCTCCTTGACCTGTCCGTCCTCCCTGGACCGTCCTATCCCCTCCCTAACTCCCCACCTACACTCACCTTTACTCCAAACCTGCCTCCTTGACCTGTCTGTCTCCTCTCCACCTATCTTCTCCTTTATCCATCTTTTATCCGCCTCCCCCTTTCTCCCTATTTATTTCAGAATCCCCTTCCCCTCCCCCATTTCTGAAGAAGGGTCTAGACCTGAAACGTCAGCTTTCCTGCTCCTCTGATGCTGCTTGACCTGCTGTGTTCATCCAGATCTACACCTTGTTATCTCAGATTCTCCAGCATCGGCAGTTCCTACTATCTCTGTCACAAAGGCATGCTGCTCGTGGTACATAATAGCATGGCTGATACTCCCTTGGGCATACAGGCAGTTCTGCTTTAAGCGTGTTTCATTAACGCGAATTGGCTGTAACGCGTTTGATGAATAGTGGACACTGTTTGGATAACGCAAACTTTCTGCTGTACAGTTTTAGCAATTTTTTGTAGCAATTTCCCTATCATGCGATTTTCTGTGGCCATTTCCTATAGCGCAATTTTCTGTAGCGCGAGGTCACACAAGAACATAACTATCGCGTTGTAAAGAGAGCTATCTGTACAACTCCATTCTCTCACCCTAGTTGACGTTTAATTGTCAGACCACATTTTCCTGTCCTTTGCTACATCCCATCCAAATACCCTCTGTAACTACTCTGTGTTACCATTTCCACAATGCCCACTGGATACCCACATCTTGCCATTGTCTACTAGTGGAACATCACATACAGGCAAGCATTTGCACAAGTTCAAACATGATATTTTATTGATAGACAGCAAGAGGAAACACTAAAAAAAACAAATACAGATAGTGTAAACCAAATGCTGGCATCTTTCCTTTGACTGTCCATGATGGTCTTCTGCACCCAGCTGTCGCCTACTGGAATTGGATATCAATCAGGTCCTGTCTGCCTTGCAGCACTTGATGCTGCTGAGCTATGCCATCCACAAGGAGGGCTTCCTCCAGCTCAATAGCCTTATCAGTCTGTTCAGAAGACTCCTCCCGTTCTCAGTATCTGTCATATCACCTTGTTGCCTACTCCAGTAGAGTAGAGCACAGTACACCAGGATAGTGTGTTACACTCTGTCTGGACTATACTGGAGGTTCCTCCTCAGAATGTCTTTCACCTGCAACAGCACCCTTGGAAGTTCCACAAGTGATGAGATGCTTTGGCCAACATTTATTTTTTCAGTTACTACCATCTCAGTGCTGCAGGTTTTAGCAACAAGGTTAGATTGACCATCACCAGTGGCTTGGTACAGTCCACCTTTGACCAGTATTTAATGCATCATCCAGTTCGCTCTGAATGCGTAGCATATGTGTGAAAAAAATGTTTGTAAATGAAATGTAGCTGGAGTTTGTGAACCCGTGCTTCATGGAAATGCAGGGGAAAACGTTGACAAAGGCAACAAGGCAATCCACTTTGTATGTGATTTAAGATTATCAATGTTCACCTTAACTAGTGTTAATGAGAACTAGGTGCTGACTTTGACACTCAATCCAGGGCTGTTGGCAGTTTAAATAGTATACATAGATACCAGTATTTTCAGGAAATGGAGGAAGACAATGGCTGAAATTCCGGCTGGTTTTTATTGGTTATTTTCCCCGCCCCTTAGTCTTTTGTTTTTGTTTATTTTTGAACTTTTTGTTGGGGTATGAATATTGGCCAAGGCATCAGGCGAAATCCATGTTGCTCTTTGAAAAAATGTCAGGGAAACTTCCAAAACCACCAAAACACGTACACAAGTGTTCAAATTAACATTGTATTTGAACTATAGAACTTGATTATGCAGCACCCCTCATAATTGCACCATGATTGCTGCTTAGATTTAAATTCCCTGATGCAATACATGCAAAGGCAAATACACAGAAATGCAGAAGTATAACTAACATATAAGCAAAAATGAATGACAGGTCAAAGCACAAATAAATGGATTCTTCTATTGAAATAGAAATGTGAATTTCTATTCAACTAGCAAGAACATAGTTGATTAACACTGTAAACCTGAAGGGGTGGTGCTGACATTGGTATGTGTAAGCAATGGTTGTATATGCAGCAATATCTTTGAGGTCAGGGGAACACTGAGCTCAATGAGTCTTAAGCTAAGGAATGCAACAAAAAGTCTGTAAAGGCAATCTAGTCTGACTGAGATGGTTCTTCTATATATTTCTCTCCACTTCATCACACACATTTTAGTAGGATTCCACTTATCCGATATAGAGTATACAATACAGAAAAATAACACGTATAGAATAATTTTCATTTACTGGATGTTTCAAAGCACTTTACAGCCCACAAACAGCAACGTAATAATAATCAAATCATTGGTTTCTATGGTGTTGATTGAAGGTTAAATATTGGCCAAGGCACCACGGATAACTCCCTTACTTACAATGCCGTGGCACCTTCTACATCCACCCAAGCAGACAATTGGGATGTCAGTTTAACTTCTGATCGCAAACACAGTCCCTCCAACAGTGCAGTGCTCGCTCAGTAATGCAAAGGTGCTCCCAACTGAACCACAGCTGACATCTAAATCTTTCACAATTGGGGTGCATTTAAATAAAACCAAGATTTAGGGCTTCCCAGGTATAATCTTTGGCACTGTTGCGTTTAATCAGTTTAAAAGATCCTACTTCACAGAGTAGGACACTGATACATTTCCTGCTGATTTTACCAATATGACAGCATTACTAACAAGGTTTCTGGCCCACTGACTATCTGGAGCTCAGCAGGACAATCTGTCCCTGCGTCTGATCCATTCCTCAAAACTCTATTAAAGAGCTAAATATGTCAACAGTGCCCTGCAGCTCTGCAAATCTCCAGGGTTCAAGTTCTGATTATCAAGTCTTTTACCAAGGGTTAATTTTGTTCAGAACTTCTGAGCTCTGTGGTTAGCACTGCTGCTTCCCAGCATCAGTGACCCAGGTTCAATTCCAAGCTCTGTCTGTATGGAGTTTGTACTTTCTCTCTGTATCTGCATGGGTTTCTTCCAGGTGCTCCGGTTTCCTCCTACAGTCCAAAGCGGTGCAGGTTAGGTGCAGTGGACATGCTAAATTGCCTATAGTGTTCAGAGATTTGCAGGCTAGATGCATTAGCCATGGGAAATGCAGGGTTACAGAGATAGGGTAGTTGGGTAGGATGCTGTTCGGAGGGTTGGTGTGACTCAATGGGCCAAACGGCCTGCTTCCACACTGTAGGGATTCTGTGATCTATGATCAATGTTGAGCATAATTTTGAGCTCCTGATAGGCAAATTGTAGATACCCAGAGTTCCTCATGAATACACAGAGAGCTACATAACTCCGAAATGATATGAGTACCTTGCCATCAACCATAACAAAGACACACAATACTCCTTATGATGTATTGATTTCAATATTTGAAGCTACAGATCTTCTGCAATCCCATCTGTAAGCCTTGGATATATTGAAAGCATGTTTCTGTTTCTGGCCTCTAGCTAATACCTTTCTGCAGCAGTTGTCCCAAGTTTGTGTTCCTTCATTAATTTGTGAAAGCCACTTCAGCAAGTTAACTGATGAACAGATGGTACCGATACAATTGTTCTCACCAAGAAGGCGTTGCCTTTAGGAGAAGAACAGAGAATTGGCAAAAATGATACAGTGAACACAGCAGGAATAGATAAATACAGCTAAAGGCTGAATGGAATTCAGGCTGTTCAAACCTAAGTATAGCTTTTCACCAGTGGAGTGAATACTTCCATTCTTTGAGCTGCTGCCTAGGAGCTGTAGGATTTGGTGTCTGGAGCTGACTATGTATCTGGAAGGCAGCCAGTGTTCCTTTGTAGGAGGAAGGAGCGAAGGGTACCACCTGCTGCTCCCAGTTTCTGGAGAGATCAGCAGAATCCAAGCCACAGACTGTGGAATTATCCCACAGATCTTCCCCCTGTCCTCTTCCTAAAGTCAGCAGAATGTTAGAAAAAAATTGTTTGACCTCTGAAATTATAACAAGACGTCTATTTGTTACAGTTATTCAAATCCATTGTCAGACAGTCCATTGAATAAAAATATCACCTCATTCATTATCCAACACCTCTCATATTGCTGTGAGTCATTCTGTAGAGTGAATAAATTTGGTTGATTCTGGAGAAATTGCCAATAAAATCTATAAATGTAATTTCTCCTTTGTTTATACAGTAACATACATTTTTTTCTGGAAATTATATCAGGATCTGTTACAAGATGGAAAAGTTTCACTGTAAAACCAAAACACTGCAGATGCTGGAAATCTGAAAAGGCGACACTCTGCTTGAAGTACTGAGCAGGGCTAGCAGCATCCATAGCGAAGGAAATGAAGTTACCATTTCTGGTCAATAACCTTATATCAACACGAGAAATTTGAAATAGAATTGTAACAAGTATGAAACAAATACAGAACAGGTAAAAAAGAATGGGTTGGGGTGGGGGGAGAAGGGAATAAACAAAGGGTAAGATCTTTGAAAGAGCCAAGAATGATTAAATGACAAATGGGCGAAGGGACAGGGCAAATGATGATTGTAAGATCATAAAACGTAAGAGCAGAAATAAGGTATTCAGCTGTTGAGATGAGATCATGTCCGATCTAATAATCCTTAACTCCACTTTCCTACTTTTTCCACATAACCTCTGATTTCCTTACTGATTAAGCATCTGTCTTTCTCAGCCTTGAATATACTTAAAGATCCAGTCTCTGTAGCTCTCTGTGGTAAAGAATTCCATAGGTTCACTACCTTTTAAGAGAAGAATTTCCTACTCATCTCAGTTTTGAAAGGACGACCCCCTTACTCTCCCATGCATCTGATGACTGTGTATTGTTCCTTAAACCAAGAGACCAAAGCTGTTCACACTATTTCAGATATGGTCTAACTACTGTCTTGTAGAGTTCTAACAGGACTCACCCATTTTTGAATTCCATTCCCTTTGAAATAAAGGCCGACATTTCATTTTCCTTTCTTATTATCCACTGAACTTGGACGCCAGCTTTTTATGATTCACAGGCAAGGACTCCCAAAACCCTCTGTTCTACACCTTTCTGCATTCTTTCTCTATTTAATATTCAGCTCCTCTATTCTTTCTGTCAAAGTGCATAACCTCACCTTTATACTCCATCTGGTAAGTTATTATCACTCGCTTAAGCTATATTTTTAACATTGTAGACTTTTAATGTCATCCTCTCCACTTATCTTCCCATCTCTTTTTGTGCCACCTGCAAATTTGGTGATAGTACAATTTTCTGTAGAAGGGTCTAGGCCTGAAATGTCAGCCTTCCTTCTCCTCTGATGCTGCTTGGCCTGTTGTGTTCATCCAGCTCTACACCTTGTTATCTCAGATTCTCCAGCATCTGCAGTTCCTACTATCTCTGATAGTACAATCAGTTCCCTTATCCAATCATTAATAAATATTGGAAATAACTGTGGCCCTAGTTTCAATCCCTGAGGCATTCCAATAGTTGCAAGTTGCCATTCTGAAAATGCCTTCTTTATCCCAACTTTCTATCTTCTATTAGTTAGCTAATCTGTGCTCATGCTCATCTATTGCCTCCGACACTATGAACTCAGCTTATTAAGTAATCTTATGTGCAGTGTAGAACATAGAACATTACAGCGCAGTACAGGCCCTTCGGCCCTCGATGTTGCACCGACCTGTGAAACCTTTCTGAAGCCCATCTAACCTAAACTATTCCATTATCATCCATATGTTTATCCAATGACCATTTAAATGCCCTTAAAGTGGGCGAGTCTACTATTTTTGCAGGCAGGGCATTCCACGCCCTTACTACTCTCTGAGTAAAGAACCTACCTCTGACATCTGTCCTATATCTATCACCCCTCAATTTAAAGCTATGTCCCCTCGTGCTAGCCATCACCATCCGAGGAAAAAGGCTCCCACTGTCCACCCTATCTAATCCTCTGATCATCTTGTATGTCTCTATCAAGTCACCTCTTAACCTTCTTCTCTCTAACGAAAACAGCCTCAAAACCCTCAGCCTTTCCTCATAAGACCTTCCCTCCATACCAGGCAACATCCTGGTAAATCTCCTCTGCACCCTTTCCAATGCTTCCACATCCTTCCTATAATGCGGTGACCAGAACTGTACGCAATACTCCAAGCGCGGCCGCACCAGAGTTTTGTACAGCTGCAACATGACCTCATGGCTCTGAAACTCAATCCCTCTACCAATAAAACCTAACATACTGTACGCCTTCTTAACAACGCTATCAACCTGGGTGGCAACTTTCAGTGATCTATGCACGTGGACACCGAGATCTTTCTGCTCATCCACACTACCAAGAATCTTACCGTTAGCCCAGTACTCTGTACTCCTGTTACTCCTTCCAAAGTGAATCACCTCACACTTTTCCGCATTAAACTCCATTTGCCACCTCTCAGCCCAGCTCTGCAGCTTAGCTATGTCCCTCTGTAACTTACAACATCCTTCTGCACTATCCACAACTCCACCGACTTTGGTGTCATCCGCAAATTTACTAACCCATCCTTCTACGCCCTCATCCAGGTCATTTATAAAAATGACAAACAGCAGTGGCCCCAAAACAGATCCTTGAGGTACACCACTAGTAACTGAACTCCAGGATGAACATTTCCCATCAACCACCACCCTCTGTCTTCTTACAGCTAGCCAATTTCTGATCCAAACCACTAAATCACCCTCAATCCCATGCCTCCGTATTTTCTGCAATAGCCTACCATGGGGAACCTTATCAAACGCTTTACTGAAATCCATATACACCACATCAACCGCTTTACCCTCATCCACCTGTTTGGTCACCTTCTTGAAGAACTCAATAAGGTTTGTGAGGCACGACCTACCCTTCACAAAACCGTGTTGACTATCCCTAATCAAATTATTCCTTTCTAGATGATTATAAATCCTATCTCTTATAATCCTTTCCAACACGTTACCCACAACCGAAGTAAGGCTCACTGGTCTATAATTACCAGGGTTGTCTCTACTCCCCTTCTTGAACAAGGGGACAATATTTGCTAGTCTCCAGTCTTCTGGCACTATTCCTGAAGACAATGACAACATAAAGATCAAAGCCAAAGGCTCTGCAATCTCCTCTCTAGCTTCCCAGAGAATCCTAGGATAAATCCCATCCGGCCCAGGGGACTTATCTATTTTCACACCTTCCAGAATTGCTAACACCTCCTCCTTATGAACCTCAATCCCGTCTAGTCTAATAGACTGTATCTCAGTATTCTCCTCGACTACATTGTCTTTTTCCTCCGTGAATACTGACGAAAAATATTCATTTAGCACCTCTCCTATCTCTTCGGACTCCACGCACAACTGCCCACTACTGTCCTTGACCGGCCCCAATCTTACTCTAGTCATTCTTTTATTCCTGACATACCTATAGAAAGCTTTAGGGTTTTCCTTGATCCTACCTGCTAAAGACTTCTCATGTCCCCTCCTGGCTCTTCTTAGCTCTCTCTTTAGGTCCTTCCTGGCTAACTTGTAACTCTCAAGCGCCCTCACTGAGCCTTCACGCCTCACCTCTACATAAGCCTCCTTCTTCCTCTTGACAAGAAATTCAATTTCTTTAGTAAACCACGGTTCCCTCGCTCGACCACTTCCTCCCTGCCTGACAGGTACATACTTCTCAAGGACACGCAGTAGCTGTTCCTTGAACAAGCTCCACATTTCAATTGTGCCCAGCCCCTGCAGTTTCCTTCTCCATCCTATGCATCCTAAATCTTGCCTCATCGCCTCATAGTTGCCTTTCCCCCAGCTATAACTCTTGCCCTGCTTTATACCGATCCCTTTCCATCGCTAAGTAAACATAACCGAATTGTGGTCACTATCACCAAAGTGCTCTCCTACCTCCAAATCTAACACCTGGCCTGGTTCATTACCCAGTACCAAATCCAATGTGGCCTCGCCTCTTGTTGGCCTATCTACATACTGTGTCAGGAAACCCTCCTGCACACATTGGACAAAAACTGACCCATCTGAAGTACTCGAACTATAGCGTTTCCAGTCGATATTTGGAAAGTTAAAGTCCCCCATAACAACTACCCTGTTACTTTCACTCCTATCCAGAATCATCTTTGCAATCTTTTCCTCGACATCTCTGGAACTTTTCGGAGGCCTATAGAAAACTCCCAACAGGGTGACCTCTCCTTTCCTGGTTCTAACCTCAGCCCATACTACCTCAGTAGACGAGTTGTCATCAAACGTCCTTTCTGCCACCGTAATACTGTCCTTGACTAACAATGCCACACCTCCCCCTCTTTTACCACCTTCCCTGATCTTACTGAAACGTCTAAACCCCGGAACCTGCAACAACCATTCCTGTCCCTGCTCTATCCATGTCTCCGAAATGGCCACAACATCGAAGTCCCAGATACCAACCCATGCTGCAAGTTCACCCACCTTATTCCGGATGCTCCTGGCATTGAAGTAGACACACTTCAAACCACCTTCCTGCCTGCCGGTACACTCCTGCAACCTTGAAACCTTATTTATGACCTCACTACTCTCAACCTCCTGTACACTGGAGCTACAATTCAGGTTCCCACCCCCCTGTTGAATTAGTTTAAACCCTCCCGAAGAGCATTAGCAAATTTCCCCCCCAGGATATTGGTACCCCTCTGGTTCAGGTGTAGACCATCCCGTTTGTAGAGGTCCCACCTACCCCAGAATGAGCCCCAATTATCCAGGTATCTGAATCCCTCCCTCCTGCACCATCCCTGTAGCCACGTGTTCAACTGCTCTCTCTCCCTATTCCTCACCTCGCTAGCACGTGGCACGGGTAACAAACCAGAGATAACAACTCTGTTTGTTCTAGCTTTAAGCTTCCACCCTAGCTCCTTGAATTTCTGCCTTACGTCCCCATCCCTTTTCCTACCTATGTCGTTGGTGCCTATGTGGACCACGACTTGGGGCTGCTCCCCTCCCCCTTAAGGATCCCGAAAACACGATCCGAGACATCACGGACCCTGGCACCTGGGAGGCAACACACCAACCGCGAGTCTCTCTCATTCCCACAGAATCTCCTTTCTGTCCCCCTAACTATGGAGTCCCCAATGACTAATGCTCTCCTCCTCTCCCCCCTTCCCTTCTGAGCAACAGGGACAGACTCTGTGCCAGAGACCTGTACCCCATGGCTTACCCCTGGTAAGTCATCCCCCCCAACAGTATCCAAAACGGTATACTTGTTTTTGAGGGGAATGGCCACAGGGGATCCCTGCACTGTCTGCCTGTTCCCTTTCCGTCCCCTGACTGTAACCCATCTACTTTTTTCCTGTACCTGAGGTGTGACTACCTCCCCATAACTCCTCTCAATTACCCCCTCAGCCTCCCGAATGATCCGAAGTTCATCCAGCTCCAGCTCCAGTTCCCTAACACGGTTTCCGAGGAGCTGGAGTTGGGTGCACTTCCCACAGATGAAGTCAGTGGGGACACTAGTGGTGACCCTTACCTCCCACCTTCTACAGGAGGAGCATACAACTGCCCTAACATCCATTCCCACTGTTCTGAATTCCCAAACAGACAAATTAAAAAATATATATACTAGTAGCCTTACCAAATCAGCGCTCAGAACGTTTTTTTTTGGTTAGAGGAGGAGGATGGGTGGGAGACACTACCTAGGTAGTGTTTCAGGTAAAGCAACCGCCCAAATATATTACCTCACTTACTCCAAAAATGGAGTCACGCGAGGTAAGACTTTTATAACCGAAAAGCTCACCTTCCCAGGCTGCCCTCGCGCTTCCTCCCGGACTCCCGCCACTGAAACAACTGGTAACAACTGGAAACAACTGGTAAACTATTTTAACACATGTCTTTTGGAAATTCACATACATTACATCTACTGGTTCCCCTTTATCTTTCCTGTTTGTTACCTTCTCAAAGAATTCTAATACATTGTCAGGCATGATTTTCCCTTCATGACGCCATGCTGACTTTGCTTGTTTATACTATAGATTCCTATATGCTCTGCTATTATATCATTTATAATACTCTAACATTTTGTCAATGGCAGGCGCTAACTGGTTTATTGTTATCTGTTTGTTTTTCCCTCCCTTTTAGAATAAGGGTGCTACATTGGCAGTTTCCCAGTCCGCTAGGGTATTTTCAGACTCTAAGGATTCTTGGTCATTACTGTCAGTGCATCCATTATCTCTGTACTACTTCTTTTACTAACCTGGGATACAAACAAATTAGGTCCAAGGGATTTAACAGCCATTAACCCCAGTTGTTTCCCTAGTACTTTTCTTTTTCTCCAGTGATAATTATTGTATTTATTTTCTCCCTACCTTTTGCCTGTTTGCAAACTATTTCCAGAATGCTATTAATGCCTTCAATGTGAAGAATGATGCAAAATATTTATTTAACTATTTTGCTATTTCCTCGTTCCATCTTGCTTTCTCCCCAGCCTCATTCTCTAAGATGTGTTTTTTAACACTTTGGCCTCTGTCTTCCTTTTTAAACAAGCTCTTAATTTCCATTTTTACATTATCTATTTTACACTTATAGTTCATCTTCTCCTTCTTTGATTTCTTTTAAAATTATCTTCTATTGGCTTTTAAGTCTTTCTCAATCTTCTGGTCTACCACTAATCTTTGCCACATTGTTTTTTTTTTAAATTTGAGGCAATTTTTCACTTTCTTGGTAAACTATAGTCGATTTATCCCTTTTCTAGAATTTTCCTTCCTCACTGGAATATACCTTGTCATGAGACAAATAAAGAAACAAATGGGTCTAATCATATTATTGATGGGAAAACCTGCATTGCTATCAAAATTCTCAGACCATATCCTGTTCCCCCATTCTGGAAGGAATAATTTGATATGTCTGGACTGTTGTTAAATGTTTTTGTCATAATTAATTGCTAGATATTTTAAATACATGTTTAAAGTAATATGTTTCCTTTAAAAGTTAGTTAAATGATAATTCAGCTTCCTCTTTCATGTACATAAAATTTAAGAGTTAATTTTACTTTAGTGGCTTTAATTTCTCGTTGGTTATCTGTGAGAATCCTTTCATTTGAGTGGCTGCTTTGACAGCTTGAAGACATCACTTAAGCACCATACTGTGAATCCCTATTAAACAAAGCTACAATACCAGAGTATCGCTCTCACTGCAGAATTACTCTGTCACTCACTATGGCTTTCTTAAAGGCCACTGACAGTTTACTAGAATTCCATAAATTGAGGACCACTGAACTGATCAAAATCTCTGAAGGAGCAAGCATAGAACAGCTGAAGCTAAATGAATGGCAATCCATCTTTCACCAGTGATTCTACTTTTCTCAGTGCTCCTTTCTCTAAGAGGATTTTTTAAAATGTGTTTTGTATTCTCTAAGAATCCTGAAAGCCGTTGGTGTTAATTGTGTGTTGATGCAATCATAAATTGTCCTTTCATGGGAATGCAAAACAGCCTGTTTGAGTAAATATTAATTCTATATTTTTGTAATGAACCAGTTAAATCAATAAGTCGCGTATTGTTTTAATGATGTAGCAACTCAGAGATCGGCTGAACATGGAATACCTCAGCAAAATATTCCACGACATGGCTTAATGAGAAGTTAATACCTCCTGGAGATTTCACCCTGAACATTATTGCACCCCTCAGGACCACTTGGTAATATCAGTGACAGCTGAAATTTCAGCACTGCGATAGTAATATGAGGATTTATAAGGGACCATGTGGAGAAAACGGAATAATAGGACCCAGACAGGAGCCTGTTTGTGGTTCTGGCTTATGAGCTGCTAGCAGCTCCTCAACACATTGTGACTTCTGAGTATAATGGGGACTAAATTTGATAGCTCCTCAAAACAGGCACAATTCACAATTAGGCCAGCCAATTGATTGTGATATAGGCAGCATGCCAACTTGGAATTGCTTGCATATTTCAATAATCTCTATATTGGTTCTTCTTGAGAGTACTAACACTACTGAAAACTATATTCCTCAAAGAGCAGATGCATTTTGTCTAGAGCAGTTGCTGGAAATGGTGCAGAACATGAATCGGACATTAGAAACAGTGGAAAAAGTGACACAACGAAGAAGCTTCAATGTTTTCACAATGCAAGCCTTGGTGGAAAAGGTGGAAAGGAGACAGATGTATTCTAGCAGCAGCGGTCAGCAGACTGACACTACACATTTAGAAAGCGGTGAAAGCATATAACAATGGAGGTCAATACTAGACATCAAGCCCTGAGACTGGGATTCTGAGCATGAAGAAGTTTAATGAAACACGAATGAATGAAATCAGTAAATGCTTCTTCAAATACAATATCCAACCATGACACCAGTAGCCTCTGATACTGCTCAATTCAGCACACCTCAATCACTCACCTCAAAATATCATTAAGGCCTCATACTTAACATTCAAATGCTTCACTACAACCTCAAATTTAGTTTATCTATAAATCATGGTTTCAAATGCCAATTGGTATTTCCACTGCTCTGGAAGATTATCAATGCAGAAAGCATGGATAGTTAGTGATCCTCCTGGAGTACAAGCTATCTTAAATTATTTGCTATTCTATGGTTGTAGAAACACAATAGAAGAAGCCATCATGGATCAGTTTCGGAATTTGGTGCGACTGCTGGAGAAGGTCACCAGATGAACAAAGAACAAACGAGAGCAAAGAATAATGCAGCACAGGAACAGGCCCTTTGGCCCTCTAAGCCTGCGCTGACACATTTCACCCTTCTATACAAAACTATCTTCATTTACATGATCCGTATCCCTCTATTCCCTTCCTATTCATGTATTCATTCAGGTGTTTCTTGATTGCTGCTATTGTGTCTGCTTCCACCTCCTCCTCTGGGAACGCATTCCAGGCACTCACCAACCTTTGTGTGAAAAACCTGCCTCACACATCTCTTTTAAACTTCCCCCCTCACAATTCTGGATGCTTGAAGTCAAGTAGATCAGTCACATACTGACATCAGAATCACTATCAATTATTATTTTGACTATTGATAAAAGATATTTGGAAGCTCAGCAGCCCTCTGTCTAGCTGGGAACAAAGTAAAACTATTGTAATGTACTGCCATTCAGTAATGTTAAAATGACCCTTTGTTTAGTTTGGGATCACGCCGTGACTGATAGTCCTGAAGGCTGGTTATGAGTTGTGTTCCTACACTGGAAATCATATCGCAAGTATGTGAATTTCTAGTGCACAAGTTTTCATTATAAGCTACAACTTGAATCCCTGACCATGTCGTTGACAGTAATATGACTGTCGGTGATCTGTACAATTCCCCTTCAACATGTATTCATGCAACCATTTCTTTTTTCCGTAACCAACACTGAAGATGACTTTAATGGAATATGAGACATCTTCCTTTTGCTGGATAAAAACCGAAAGAACTGCGGGCGCTGTAAATCAGGAACAAAAACAAAGTTGTTGGAAAAGCTCAGCAGGTCTGGCAACTGAAGTTCTGAGGAAGGATCACTGGACCCGAAACGTTAACTCTGTTTTTTACCTTCACCGATGCTGCCAGACCTGCTGAGCTTTTCCAGCAACTTTGTTTTTGTTCCTTTTGCTGGAACTGGATTCAGCAGATGAAGTTTCCTAGTCTCACAGTTGATGAAGTTGATCTGCTTCCTTGTGTATGTACTCACGCTACAGTCTTGGAAGCTGCATTACTGATATTAGCATTTGCACTCAGGCACAGACTTCCTTGGGAATACCCTGGATGATTTGCTCTGTCTCACTGAATTGCTCTGTGCTTCCCCTGACTTTCAAAATAAACCTGTACCTGTTCTGGAACCATTTCACTAGACTGAAATTTCCACTCATGTTTGAAATTGTTGTGACATGTATATAAGTGACTGCAATGATATTAATGTACAAAATATGGGGTGGCACATTGGCTCAGTGGTTAGCACTGCTGGTTTCGATTCCAGCCTCAGGTGACAGTCAATATGAAGTTTAAACATTCTCCCTGCGTCTGTGTGGGTTTCTTCAATTTCTTCCTACAGTCCAAAGATGTGCAGATTAGGTGGATTAGCCATAGGAAATGCAGGGTTACAGGAATCAGGTGGGTCTGGGTGGGATGCTCTTCGGAGGAGTGGTGTGGACTCGATGGGCCAAATAGCCCGCTTCCACACTGTAGGGATTTTATAAAAACTTAGCTGTGGGACATTATTTTATAAAGCTGAGCAGCTGTCATTCTGTATTGAAATTCCAGTCCAAGAACAGCTGACAGATCTACTCAAGTGATCTAATTTTCATCACGGTCTCTTGCATAGCTACACTATCAGGAAAAAGGCTAAAGTGCCATAAGTGACATCGAAGGTGGCATTCTACCCAAGGCTGGAAATACCACTGGTACATTCTTTTCTAAGCATAATCCCACATCCTTCATGTAGCATGTTAATGGGGCATAGTTCTTCAGGTTCAAGGGTCCATGCAGATTATGAAGAATTTATTTCACTATGAATGAGCTTCTCCCAGATAAGAGAATGAAATCAGACAATGTCATCCTTGATAATCTCTGGTTTCAAGAAAGAACATAATGCATGAAGCCACTTCATGATAGAATTGGAACCTTCTTTGTATTGGGTTCTGATGTGAAGAGTGATGATTGCAGCTAGAGTTCAAATGAATGAGAGGGATCTCATAGAGACTAATAAAATTCTAACAGGACTGGACAGGGTAGATGCAGGGAGAATGTTCCCGATGGTGGGTGTGTCCAGAACCAGGGGTCACAGTATGAGGATTCAGGGTAGGCCATTTAGGATGAAGATGAGGAGACATTTCTTCACCCAAAGAACAGTGAGCCTGTGGAATTCATTACCACAGGAAGTAGTTGATGCCAAAATATTGAATGTATTCAAGAGGTGGCTAGATATAGCACTTGGGGTGAATGGGATCAAAGGTTATGGGGATAAAGCAGGATTAGGCTATTGAGTTGGATGATCAGTCATGATCGTGATGAATGGCAGAGCAGGCTCGAAGGGCCGAATGGCCTCCTGCTGCTCCTATCGTCTATGTTTCTATGTTCGTATGTAAATTAATGAAAAGACATTCCCCCAATATAAAATTTGTGATTTAACCATAAAAGCTAAAATCATGAATATGACTCATTCCAAAGGGGAGTTGGTTGTCCTGATTACAGGCAAACAGAACAAGTTATAAAAGTTGTAAGGCTCATGCCAGAATATTTCTTTTTTTACCCTGAAAATGTTGATGAGCCTCAGAGGAATCACAGAAAAATCTTTCAATATGCAATAGCAGCTGAAACAAATGGAAAGCCAGTTGAAGGAATAACAGAAGGGTCCTTTGTGGGTTACAGGCTGCAAATCAAAGATTTAATACCTGAAACTGCTATTGACTATGTGCAATGTGTCCTTCCAGGAGTTGTCAGGGAGGTACTTAGCTCTGGTTTGTGCCAAAATATCACTTAGACCCATTCAGCATTAAAAGATATGTGGATATGGTTGATTGAAGCTATTCAGAATGAAGCCACCAAGCTTCATTTTTCACTTTCCATGATGTGTCAAATATCATACGGCTCACTGGAAGGCAACTGAATGCATTGCATTGCTCTTATACTACGCTGTCCCTGTGCAGTGTGACTTTCTAGCTGATAATTTCTTCCAGTACCACCTTCTTTGAGGAGAAACTGTTTTTATACAAATAAGGAGAAAATAGAAAATTCCAAATTTCTGTACTGTGGTTAGGTGACCACTCATTACTCTGCAAACTTTGCAGCCTTGTACACTGATCGACACATGAGCATAAACGTGTGTCAGTTACTGCGCGTAATTGTTGTTGTTCAAGTTTTGGCCCCATTCTGGGTGTACAGCTGCTTTTCCTTTGAAGGTCTTAACAGAAGGTTGCTGAGACCCATCCATGATGCAATAAAACCTTCAATGCACATAACAAGTGCTGTCACTTTTGTGCTTAGAATGTCTCAACCTGGTATGAGATTGCCTTCCAATCCAATGTTGTATTTATTTACAATCACTTCAACTCCATTCCATTTTATTCCTGTCCTAATAATGTGAAATATCATTCAATAGTTATATTGTTTCATTCATAAATCCAGCTATTTTTATCTGATCATCTTCTAAATTTTTTTTTAGCTTTTGTCCTCAGAGCACCCAAATAACTTCAGAAATTTTCACTATGTGCCACAATTTTGATGAGACTAGAACAGACAAGGCTAGGCACTGAATGAAAAATGTCACAAATTTAGTTATCAAACTGTTCTTCAAATCATTATGGAATTCAAACCATGTAGACTAACAAGCTCCCATATTAAAAGCATATGCTGAGCTATCTGATCTTATTCAGGGTTTGCAGAAATAATGTTACAATTAAATAATCAAGAAGGCTAAGGGAATGCTGGCCTCCTTATGTCTAAAGGACTGGAGTACAAAAATGCAGAAGTTATGCTGCAGTTATACAAAACCCTAGTTAAACTCCACTTGAATACTGTGAATGGATCTGGCCACCACATCTTAGGAAGTTTGTATTGGCCTTGGAGGGAGTACAAATTAGGTTTACAAGAATGATACCTGCATTTCAGGGGTTAAGTCTCGAGGAAAGATTATTCAAATTATGCCTGTTTTCTCTAGAATCTAGAAGGTGACATGATTGAAGTCTTCAAGATATTAATGGGAAAAGACAGAGATGTTAGCAAGCACTTCTACACATAGCAGGTGGTGGATGTTTGGAGCTCTCTTCCACAAGTGGCAGACGATGCTAAATTACTTGTAAATTTTAAATCTGAGATATATAATATTTTGTTAAGCAGAAGTATTAAGGGACATGAGGCAAAGGCGAGTATATCGAGTTCAGCTACTGAAGTTAGGTCACAGATTAGTCATGATCTCATTGAGTGGCAGAATAGGCTCAAGGGGCTGAATGACCTCCTCCTCTTCCTATGTTCCTGTGATCCCTGTATTAAATCCATTCAATCTGGGATGGCAACTCAGTAGAAGTCCTGAGCCTGGGGCTCGTCCGCTCTGTCTGCTTTTCATTTCTTTTTTATTTCCTCTTTTCCGACTTTTTTCTTCTTTTTACTTACATCTTGTGACGAGTTCTCTTTATTTCTTTATTTATTAACTGGATGAGGGTGTCACTGGCCAGGCAGCATTTATTGCCCATTCCTACTTGCCCAGAGGGCAGTTGGGAGTCAACCACATTGCTGTGGGTCTGGATTCACATGTAGGCCAGACCAGGTAAGGAGGGCAGTTTCCTTCCCTAAAGGACATTAGTGAACCAGATGGGTTTTTCCAACAATCGACAGTGGATTCACGGTCATCATTAGATTCTTAATTCCAGATATATTATTGAATTCAAATTCCACCATCTGCCATGGCCACCATCAGAATGTTATCTGGGTCTGTGGATTAACAGTCCAGCAATAATACCACTAGGCCATCGCCTCCCCATTTGCTTATTTGCGGCGAAGGCGTTGGCTGTGACAACACGGTGGTGGTGAGGTGAACCAAGGGTACTTATAGCAGAGGCATCAGAGGTGGGTTTGGGTTCACAATGGCTTTTGTATCAATGAGGTGGGCCCACTGACGATTCATGGCTGCTACGCTGTATGGGAGTTTGGGTTCCCCGTGGCTTTTGCACCCAGCGTAGACTCACGGTGGCGGCTGCATTGAGGAGGTCTCTTGCCAGCAATAGAGTTAAGTTTGGGCCAAGATAGACCCAGTGGCATCAGTGGTGGCTGCATTGGTAACGTCCAGTGAGGACTCATGGTGGAGGCAGTGTCGGTGGAGACGAGATGGTGCAGGAGAGTGGTCAGTCTTGTTCTGGTGGTGTGGTAAGGCAGCTCCAGGCCCCTGACTGTGCACTTAACAAGAAAGACTGTACAGTCGAACACTTATTCTTTATTTCTTTGTTCTTCGGCCTTAATATTCTATGTTTTGGTTTATTTTTCCGTGTTTTAAGATGGCACCTGAGAATGGCAACACTGTACAACAAAATACATGTGACAATAAAAAAACAAAATCAATGTACAATTAAATTTAGCATCCATGGATTACAGAGAGGGAAATAAATTTATCTGAGTATCTTGTGCTGACCAATATTATTTTCCCGTATACCTGACCCATGCACCACACCCAGAAATATTCATGAAGGGTAAGTCAGTCAACGTTAAGAAGGTAGAAAGCTCTGAAACCTGTATTATCGTGTCCAGTTTGAATCAATGCTGTTGAGAAAATGAGACAAGAAAACTGTATTTTTCTTTTCCGATAATGGAATAAATAGGTGAAGTTAAATGTCAATATTTGTATAGTGGACATAACTTCAGCTCCGGAAAAAAAAAATGGGAGCACTTGTGAAATATTCAATTTTGTTTTCTGATTCCTATCATCTCTACTTCTGTAGAAAAAGGGCACTGAAGCTATTGCACCATCAGATCTGAGAATCGCATCAGCCTGTTATGAAATATGTTGCTGCATCTCCAATTAAACAAGATTCATTTGCATTACTCAGTACTGCACCAACCTTTTATTCAATTCTATTTTTTTCAAAATTATGCGGTGACATGATTACAATTATGAACTGTCATCTAAAATGGTTTCCAGGAATGCACCTCGAAATTGCTCGCCAGACATCAATTAGCTTCAAGTGGTGGGAGACAGGTGCTGAATCCAGACTAATTAAAATGTAGGCCGTTTTGCTTTTATATAAAACACTGACAATCGCTGGCTGTGATAAGCTGACAAGACCTAATTATGTCATAGAAAGGAACGGAGAGGGCTGAAAGTGCAAACTTTTCAGGAATTATCTTACCTCACTCATTGTTGCTTGACATTTTCATTCTATAGTAACATTGGTTAAGGCAACAACTTTAATAATATTCTTATTCAGAACATTTTATATTTTTAGCCTTTTTACTTGTACATGCTATTTATTTTCTGCTGTTGTGTTGAGTCTTTCTGCCCATGTTTTAATCATAAGAACATTAACACAATAAATAGGAACACAAGTAGGTTATTTAGCCTTTAATAAAATTATGCCTGATCTACTACCTCATCTTCACCTTCCTGCATAACCCCATGACCCTTAGAATCAAAAACGTTTGAAACATAAGGAGTAGGAGCAATTGTGGAAGTAGTCCATATCCATGGGCAGCAAGATCTGGACAAAATCCAAGCTTGAGATGTTAGGTCATAAGTGCTATTTGAGCCACAGGAATGCTAGGCAATGACCATCTCCAATAAGACAGGATCTAAGCATCACTCATTGACGTTCAATGGTATTATCATTGTTGTAGCCCTGAAAATCAACATCCTGGAACTTACCATTGACCACAAAATGAACACATAAACAATACGGCTATCAGTGCAAGTCAGAGGCAAGGAATTCTGCATCGAGTGACTCACCTCCTTTCTCCCTAATGCCTGATCATCATCTGCAAGACACAAATCAGGAGTGTAATAGAATAATGTCCACATTCTTGAATATCTGCAGCTTCAAAAACACTCAAAAGGCTTGACTCTATCTAGGAAAAAGCAGTCTATTTGATTTGCATCCTATCCAACAGCTTCAACATTTACTCTTTTTACCAAGGACACACAGTGGCAACAGCAAGTATCAATCCACAAGATGCATTACAGCAACTCCAAGACTCCTTTGACAGCAGCTTCTTAAGCAGCAACATCTAATGCCTAGAAGGACAAGGCAGCAAATATATGGGAACAACACCACCTGCAAATTCCCCTGCATGTCTCATGTCATTCTGTCTTAGAACCGTTTCACTTTTCATTCATTGCCACTGAGTCAAAATCCTGGAACTCCCATTATGACAGCACTGTAGGTCTACGCAGGAAGGACTGCAGCAGTTCCAGAAGGCAGCTCACCATTACCTTCACCAGGGCAATTGGGGATAAAAATAAATGCTGGCCTCCCAATGACACCTACATTCCACAAACAAGTACAAACATTATTGCCTCTTGAGTCTGTTCCACTATTCAATTGGGTTAAGACTCAGCCTCTCAACAAATGGCAATCCTCTGATCCTAAGAATAAATCTCATGAACCTTCTCGACACCACCTTCAAGGCAAGTACACCGTTCCTTAGGCTGTACTTAGATGTGGTCTAAGCAAAGCCTTTGGAGTAAGACTTTCTTATTCTTGTACTCCAATTTTCTTTCAATAAAGGCCAACATTTTGAGGCCACCTCTTGAAATCCCCAGCATCACAGATGCCAGTCTTATCATAGAATCCCTACAGTGTGGAAACAGGCCCTTCGGCCCAACAAGTCCACACCGATCCTGAGAGCTTCCCCCCGGACCCCTCCCTCAAAAACCCACCTAATCTACACATCCCTTAACACTACGGGCTATTTCCCATGGCCAATCCAGCTAGCCTGCACATCCCTGGACTGTGGAAGTAAACCGGAGCACCCAGAGGAAACCCACGCAGACACGGAGAGAACATGCAAAGCCCACACAGTCAGCCACCCAAGGGTGGAATCAATCCATCTCCCTGCGCTGTGAGGCAGCAGTGCCAACCACCGAGCCACTGTGCCACCCATATCCCTCCAAATCCTTCCCACTCAGGAACCCATCCAGATGTCATCCAAACATTATAACTGTATCTGCATCCACCACCTTGTCAGTTCATTCCACACACGAACCACTCTCTCTGTAAGAAGTTGCCCCTCATGTCCTTTTTAAATCTTTCTCCTCTCACTTTAAAAATAATTCTCCTCAGGTACTGAAGCAGTCCATGTCCAAATGCAGCAAGACCTGGACGTTACCCAGGCTTGGGCTGGAACATGACTAGGAACATTCACACCACACAAATATCAAGCAATGACCATTTCCAGTAAGAGACTATTTAACCATCACCTTTTGACATTTGGTGCTTCTACTATTACTGAATTATTCCACTACCAACATCCTGGGGGTTGCCATTGACAATAAACTGAACTGGACTTTCCATATAAACACAGCTACAACATCAGGTCAGAGATTAGGAACACTACAGTGAGTAATTCACCTGCTGACTCTCCAATGCCTGTCCACCATCTACGAGCCACAAAAGAGGAGTGTGATGAAATACTCCCCACTTGCCTGGATAAGTGCAGCTCTAACAACACTCAAGAAACTTGATTCCACCCAAAACAAAGCAGTCCACTTGATTGGCACCTCATCCACCAGCATCCACTCCATCAACCACTGATGCTCAGCAGCAGCAGTGTGTACTACCAAGAGATGCACTCAGACACTCACCAAAGATCCTCAGACAGCACCTTCCAAATCCATGAGCACTTCCATCTCCAAGGACAAGGGCAGCAGATACATAGGAGCACCATCAGCTGCAAGTTTCTCTCCAAGCCACTCACCATCCTGACTTGAAAATGTATTACTGTTTCTTCAATGTTGTTGAGACTAAACTTTTGATAAAGTACCATTGTTAGTTCCAATGGATTGAAGGGAAAATTGCTGCAGATACAAAATTTCCTGTCATTTTACAGGTTCTGCGGGCTGATTTTTTTATCAAGGAGTTAGGAAATGGGAGCTGGGTTTGTTTTTCAGGTCAAAACCTGACTCCATTGAGAAGCTGAATAAAGTTCTGACTATTATGGGGGCTGAGTCATTAATTGATATGCCACTTTGACCCAGTCTGATCAAAAACAGAGACAGGTTAGATGAGGCGAGGGATTGATTTTGACTCCTCATTGCAATCAGCGTTGAGCCTGCTGGTTGACCTTAAGGAGAAATCTGCCAATTGTGGTGAAGCCTTCCACAGTGCTAGAATGAAGCTGGAGACAGTGCAGTGCAGTTCTTTACTTCATCAGTTCCAACCTGGATGCAATGTCAGAGACTGTAGGAGAAACAGGGAGGTCCTCTTCATAGAGGACAACAAGAAGACACTTCATTCTGAAGCAGGAACATTTGTCTATTCACCTCATCTACCTCCATCTCACTTTCCTCTTCCTCTCTCATGACTTTCTTGTCACCATGTCACTACTGATGAGTTGTCTCCTTCAAAGCTTCATCTTCCTTAAGGTCCACATCTTTGAGGAGCCATGTCGTTGACAACATATTGATCCAACACAATGATGCCATTCTTTAAGGAAGGCATTGGAAGATGCACCCTGACTGATCCAGGTACCTTAATTAGATTTTCAGAAGCTTGATGTCCTGTACACTGATTAGTTACTGAGTAGGTGATTCAGTGCCTCTGCCTGGGTCTTCTGTAAAGGCATATGTAGAATTGTCTTCAAGGTATCTTTATTGTCCCATAACTCCATAACACACAAGAACAGAATTAAGTATTTAGTGTGCTTAGCCATTCAACCATGGCTGATATAATTCTTAACCCCATTTTCCTGCCTTCTCCCTGTAACTCTTGATCCTTTTACCATTTAAGAACATATCTATCTCAATGATTTGGCCATGGAGTCTTGAGGTTAGGGTGAAGATCTGAAGCAGTTTGGACTGACAGCTGCCAGGAAAGCCAGCACACACACCAAGGAATTCTCACTATAGTCCCTGACCAGTTGGACAATGAGAGAGTGGGAGCTTTTCTTGTATTTGACTCTGATTGTTCGGTCACTGACTGTCTTGATGGTCACATGGATGTGATCAATGATGCCCTGTATCTCGGGAATATCAATGGTCAACAGCTTCTTGAAAGAAACCAGAAGCAAAGCAGTTAAAGGACACAGTGAATGTGGTCGCTACTGGCAGGGCATGGTGTGCAGTTTTGCAAAGTGTGAGGTGTTCAGCAACCAGGGCACAGATGTCCATGACCATCTGTCTGGAAAGCTGCAATCTACAGTGACACTGGGTCTTGGTCATCTCCAGGTAGTTCCATCATCATCAGTCAATCCTATATTGAGGGAATGGCCTCCTTTGTGTTCCTATCCAATAGCTTCTTGCTGTCCAATGTTTCATGCTTTCAAACCAGCCACCCCTCTGAACCCACACAAATCTCCCTTTCATGCTCCAGGGGAAATAAATCTCGTCGGTGCCTGAGTGCTGGGTGCCCACGCTCTCTGCCACCTCCTTGCCAAGGTGCTAAGTCCTCCTTTGCCCGGCTGACGTTAATAAGAGGCTGGAGTAACTTCCTGAGTCACCATGATTAGCTCCTCACTCTGTACTCACCTCCATTCAGCTGATCTGTAACAGGCACCCCTTGAAACCCATCCCTTTAAAACATTCACCCTCCCAGTTAACAAGTATTTGAAATGCTTTTCAATAAATTTAATTGCTGTAAATATGGAAGAGTTTGGGACCATAGCGCTATGTTCCCCATGCCCTGTTTGAAATTGCCAGTGCCAGGTACAGTGTTCTAAAAACTGAAATGCCAGCCACTACTGCTATTTTCAGGCCATCCGCCTCTATTCTGGAACGTAAGGAGGACTCAAAATTTAGTCCCCTGAGTCTAACATAAAGGTCATCTCTATTGACATTCCTATTACACTCTATGAACACAATGGTGTTCGATGTAACATCCTGTATTCATTATGATTAATGTAAGTTAGACAATTAGGATAGGAAGACATTGGTTTAATCTCCACATGCTTTAATTAGTTGCATGGGATATACAAGTGGCACAGCGCGAAAAGTAACCATCTAAACAGTGCACCTCAGAAAATCCCATATGTGACAGGCCCAGAACTGTGCTATCTCATTCTACTGAATGTGACATTTAATTAGAGTCTCTTGAGCTCTGACGACGGGTCTGCTCTCAGTTTCTGAAACCACAATACTATTTCATTCCCTACTCAATTAGTTGCTCCTTTTGAGAAAATAAGGCAATGTTTCTGAATTTTTATCACACAGTAAACCTGAAAGAATTGTGATTTTACAAAGGATTATCCGATTTTAAACAAGTCTTAGATATTCCAGATAGAAATATTTAGAGGACAAAGAGTAGGCCTCAAGTAGTTCACATGTAAGAGATTATAAGTGTTTTCTTTGAATTACTTTTATAGCATAAACCTTCCTCAAAGAGAATGGCATCAGGACAGTGGATGAAATAATGAACTACTTCAGGCACTTTGGTTAAGTAAAGAGTCTAGTCCTTCTAAACCCTGATCAAGCATTCCCAGTAAGATTTGAGTCTAAATACAAAATAAAGATCTCAATGCAATGCACCCAGCAAATTCAAAATTCGGATACAATATGGATTAGATGCAGGACAAAAGTTTCCTAAGCTGTTGCATCAAACACTGTTTTACTTCACAGTGCTCTGCAAATCTGATAGGGATTACAATTCAAACAAAACTGAGGAAGTCTTTAGTTAGTTCCATATGTTGATTGATCAGTAATTATCCCAGGCTGTTGGCCTATTCCTGTTCTTAACTGAACTTTGCCTACTTTCTGGACACAAGTTTTCAGACATTACTGACAGGATAATCTATTATAAATTTAACAGCAACTAATATTACAAGAAACTTCTTATTGCCATTCATGGTGAAAGATTTCAATGTCACAATGACATCATGACAACTGATATACCAGCAGAGGTTCTCCAGAATAATCGGTTAGAAACAGTGCAAATTTTCTTCTCATGTAAACAATGTAAAAATTGCATTTAATTCTAAAAGGAATTATTAAATCTTACTTTTAGGATGGCTTTTCAGGTGGCGAGTAGAATTTGTCCTCTCAGGACGAGCAACCATTTTTATTTCATATGGTCTACAGACAGCTGTCGTCTTTGTGACTGAACTTACCTAATTTTATAGACAAATGATATGAGTTTTAGTGATTGATGTATGCATTTCTACTGCCTTTAAGAGAGTTCAGATTTAAGGACTCCACTTGCTGTGTGTACACAATGTTGCAACTCTGCCTGGCTGTTAGCCTGCTGTGGTCTGCAAGCTGCACACATCTGCTTTAATATCCGTTTCATAACTAATGGTAAATTTTACCATTTAAAGAACAATTACCCCACAGAGATAATCAATCCTTGATGACTGAATGTTTATTAGCCTATTATCATTAACATGACAGTGATGACATGGTTGTGGTGCAACCTACCAGGGCAATGCATTTGATAGGTCGGAAGCAATTCCAAAATGAATTCAACATTCCATGTAGTTAGTATGGGAAGAGGGATTTTATAGAGGTCTCAAGACTGGAAAATCCATTGATTAGGTAGGATGTAAACTTTCAATTTATAAATAGAGTTTATGATGCACAAATAGTGTCAAAAATTACAATGGCCTGTGGTACTTCAGATTTGTAGTGTATTTATATGCCAAATGTCATTTTAATAGGAAAATTTTCAAGAGAATCTTAACCTTTGGATAAAGTTCATGGTACATGAGAATCTCATGGCACCTGAATCACAATTGTTTAAAGGCAGTGTGCAGCAACAACTTTGTAGTTCTCACCAAGATACGCAGTTGGCCATATTGGACTTTGTGCCACAAGATGGTGGTAACGAAAGGCGAATGTTTAGATGCAGGTAGGTGCAGTGACGGTAAGGGGCACTGAACAAAGGCTTTGGCGACAAAGAGATGTGGTGGAGGGAAGGGCGCAACATTCTGGGTTTGTTTCTCCTGTAAGAGGTGGACCAAGCAGTGTTTGCAAGGTGCATGAAGGGCCTCAAGGGTAGGGTCAATTGAGGATTCTTGAGTCCGTCGAATTGCTTGATGGCAGGATGAACGGTTAATGTCAAAAGGAGAAGTGTACTCAGTATGCGTTTCAGGTCCAGAGTCAAGGTCTTGGATGGTCTCATGAGGTGGCTCAAGGTAACAAACAAAAGCAGAGATTTGATAAGGAGAGAGTTCAGGGATAGTGTGGGTATTGGTATGCTCATAGAATAAGCATGAGGGGAATGATGGAATATGCAAAGAAATGATAATAGGGAACAGAGTAATAGGAAGAGGGTTAGACTGAGAGTTAGGATTGGAGTTAGAAAGGAAAGGAATTGTTGTGATAGATGGGTCAATGGGAAGAAAGCATAAGGGTGAAAGGTGGAAGGTAGAAGGTACAGGATCAGTTTTGCAATCTAACATGCACCATAATTGTAATCTCTTCTTTCAGCTTTTCTGAATAAGATTGATGTGAAAAGAGATTCTTTTTGTGTGGATGGAGCTCATGTTGTGTAGAAGTGGCCAATTAGAACAGCTTTCTAATTAGTTCAATGAATGAGAACAAAGAATGAGCATACACTCGTATGTATGTCTGCATCCCTTACATAGTGTCATTACCACTAGTGACATGAGTCAAATTCATCTGATCTTTCTGCAGCCTTACGAGGAGAGAATCCAAAGAAGAAGAGCCCTTGGTGTCCAACAACACTAATAGGAGGCAGCAATAGAGCAGAAGGCTGGTCTAGACACGGACATGAGGAACTGCATCTGTGACGATGGGCATTGGTGCATTTTATACTTGTATAAGAACAAACTACCTTCAAATTTCAGAAAGGCAATGCCTGAAACATCTTAGAATATCTTGAGAAATGAATACCAAGATATGGTGACCTGTTCTTCAAGATGTGTAGCCACATGGTTTTGGAAGGAACTGCATGTCACTGTCACTTAAGGTTACAACAACATTCAATTTGTACACTGATGGCAGCTTCCAGGGCATGAGAGATGATATGCATGCCATTTCACAGGCTGGTTCACGTAGGTACATAAAAATTTATTAGTACCAATGATTTTATCCACTTCGCCAGTGATGAAGACAGCCAGGCTACAAGTTCAGCCGTGTTCAGTGTCATCATTAAGTTTCTTTAAGTGCAAAGTAGCATTCATTGTACTCATGAGGCCATAACGGCTCCCTGGGAACAGTCGGCTGCACTTGTATATCATAAAGGGTTTTACTCCATGAATATAAAACTAATGTGCAAGACCTGGAGAAGATAATGCAGAACAGTGCTTATTTCCCAGGGAGCTGCCATGATGCCTAAATCCTGCACAACTCACAGATCCCCAGAGCTCTTTGAAGCCCCAGGCAAGGTTGATGGTTTAGTCCTTGGTGGCAAGAGTTATCTCTGCTTATATTTTACTGAGTCAGAGGAGCCCTACAATAATGCTCACGGGTCCACCACAAAATGTGTTTTTTCTGCCTTGAGCAGTCTGGAGGATCTTTGCAATACATATCCTGGAAGGTGTAACAAATAGTGGTGGACTACTGTGCACTGCTCAAACTGGCACTGCAATATGACCAGATGTTGAAAGGGGAAGAATGCAAGGAAGATGATGAGGGTTTGCCAAAGCATGAACAGGAGGTTATAAATCAAAATAAACCTTTTAGGGTTACCAAAGACAACCTGACTTACGCAAGGTTCACACAATGATGCATCTGCATGGCCATCCAACCACTGCCTAATCTTCATCCCATTCTTCAGGGCAGCCTGCCATCCTCCCTTACTGAGTAAATTCTAAACCCACATACTCTGCCACTTAGGATAGAATGGAAAGCTGAACTTTGATATACACATTGACAAGTGAATAATGATAAGAAGGACATCTTAGAGGTGTGTGCACTTCCATGTAACAGCCTACCTTACCCATTAATATCTGATGCAGCACTATGTGTTCAGGTGTTTTGAACGCAACTGCATCTGTCTCATTTCTAGCCACTGAAAGTTAAGTGGGCTGATACATTTGAGAGTGCATACATGGGAGGGGATGGGGGACAGTTGTACATTGATACAGAGGGAATATTGGTACAGATCGCACTTTGATCCCAAACATAAGAGGAACATTTTCAGCTGACATCAGATTCACCAATGGAAATCATCCACCACTGCTAAATCAGGTGTTTTGCATAGACACTCCTGGCATTAGCATGAGATTGGTAATCGCACGAGAAAGCTAGGGCAAAAAGAAGGTACAAGTAGTTCACAGTTCTGCTTAAGATGTCAGGGATGACATGTTGTTAATCAAATCCTGGCCTACATATATTACATGGAACACTGTTGAGATTTTGTTTGTGTGCACTAATTACCTAGTCACCTGTTCCTTTCCTACCATCCTTCACCCCATCCCATTCTCCATTCCTCTCCCCATTACTCTCTTTCATCCTTCTCTCTGTTCTTCTCCCCGTCCCACTTCCCCCGTCCCTTTCCCATACAAGTCTATCCTGTCCCCTCTCCCCGATCCTCTACCCTGTCCCTCTGTCTCATTACTCTCCCCATCTCTCTCTCTCCTTTCCTTCTCTCTCCCATGCTTGTCTCCCAACCCTTTCCCCAGACACTTTCTCCATTCTTCTCCTCATTCCTCACCCCTACGTCCCCCTTTGTACTTGACTCCATCCTCTCTTGCATTTCTGTTTCTGTCCCTCTCCTCTGTCCATGTCTTCTCCATCTTCTCTCCTTCAATCCTATCCCTCACCCCATTCCTCTCTCCTTTCACTTTCTCTTGTCCCTCAAAAATAACCCATCAGTTGTAAAGCCCTTTTGTCATCCTGACTTAGAAAAGGTGCTGTGTAAGAATATCATTTTCGTTTTAATCATCCAGAATAAGTATTTTTATTTACTTTTCCATATTAAGCCCACAGGTATTTTGTTCTCTATGTAAACTTATGCCCAATCAGATAATACTAAATATTTTTGAATAGATTATAATCAAACCCACTAACTATACTGAAAATAAACAAATCAGAAGTCAATAATCGTTATATTTGCCAACACCATAAATGTAAATGTATTTATTGCCAAATGAATAAAGAATTCTATCTTCTGTTGACTGTAAACTTTGAAAATTACTGATTTTCTGAGTTCCATGGAAATATTTCAACAGTGATACAAATTAAAATATTGCTTGCATTATGCCAAAACTTTGTCGACGTATTATTGTAAGAGTTCTTTATTTGAATGGACTCTGAACTTTCACCTGTGGGAACTGGGTTTGAATGCAGTCTGGGTTGATGCAATGAAAGCTTCCTCTGTCTAAGGGAAGGCTGGGTGGTACAGTGGTTTTTCAATATTGGCCTTTCAACCTTTAGGTCATTCAGAGGTGTCCACGAACTGACTGCCTTTTAGAAGCAATGCTTTGGACAAAGTGGAGCAAACGTCAGAAAATGAACTCTACATTTGTGCAAAATAGCCAGGCACTGCCCACAGGCTTCGTTACAGACACTGATTGATGACATAGCAGGCCTTTTAAGCACTATGTGAGCAATTACTTATAACCTTTTAATAACAGTAAGCCAAAGGTTTCAAACCTATTCACATAGACAGATGACAAGAAACCGTGATGGAGGAAGAAATAGAGAGAAAGAGAAAGGGGGAGAGGATCTCCTGCTTGTCTTTTCCAATTAGGATTATATGTATTTGACATAATGTTAGCCAGGCACATATCTTCCCTTTGGTAATTAATAATTAGAAAGAGGAATGACAGACCAGTTACCTTGACATGCGTTTTCAGGATAATAAGGCCATACGACACTGGAGCAGAATTAGGCCATTCAGCCCATCAACTCTTCTCTGCCATTTGATCATTGCTGATATGTTTCTCAACCCCATTGTTCTGGCTTGTCCCTGTAACCTTTGATCCATACACCAATCAAGAGCTTATCTATCCCTGTCTAAATGCACTCAATGGCTTAGCCTCCACAGCCATTTGTGGCAATGAATTCCACCGTATAACCACCCTCTGGCTGAAGAAATTCCTCCTCATCTCTGTCCTGAAGGGTCGTCCAAGTTCTTCTGCATTTTCCTCACTTCCTTAACACTACCTGTCCATCCACCTATCTTTGTATCATCTGCAAAGTTAGCAACAATGTTCCTTCATCTAGATAGTTAATGTATGATGCAAATAGTTGCGGTTCCAACACTAACCCCTACCGAACTCCACTAGTCACCAGCTGCTATTTTGAAAAAAGACCCCTTTATCCCCACTCTCTCCCTTCTGCCAATCAGCCAATCCTCTCTCCATGCTAATATCTTGCCCTTTATCTTATTTAGCAGCCTCCTGTATGACATCTTTGACAAAGACCTTCTGGAAATCCAAATAGATCACATCTACTGGCTCACCTTTGTCTAACTTGCTCATTACCTCCTCAAAGAATTCTAGCAGATTTATCAGGAATGCCTTTCTCTTGATGAAGCTGTGCTGACTTAGCCTACTTTACCATGTACTTCCAAGTACTCTGCAAACTCATCCTTAGTAATGGACTTTCAAATTTTAACACTGATTGAGTTCAGGCTTATCAGCCTATAATTTCCTGTCTTCTGCCTCCTCACTTCTTAAATAGAGGTCTTGCATTAGCCATTTTCCAGTCCCCTGGAATCCTCTCTGACTCCAGTGATTCCTAAAAGACCACTACCAATGCCTCTACAATCTCCTCAGCTATCTCCTTCAGAGCTCTAGGGTGTAACCAATCTGGTCAGGGTGATTTATCTGCCTTCAGACCTTTCAGCCTCCCCAGCAACTTCTCCTTAGTGATGACCACTACACTCTCCTCTAACCCCTGACTCTCTTTAAATTCTAGTATGTTGCTGGAGTCTTCCACTGTGAAACTGATAGTTTCTCTGCTATTTCTTTGTTCTCCATTACTACTTCTCCAGCCTCTTTTTCCACTTGTCCAATATCCCTCTTGCCTCTCTTATCTTTTAGATATCTAAAAAAATACTCTTGCAATCTTCTTTTATATTACTAGCTATTCCATCTTCTCTCCCCTTTTGCTTTATTACTTGTCCTCTGCTGATAAAATAACTGCAGAGATGCCAATATCTTGTCACCAAGTCATGGTTATTTACATGTGCACAGTACACTGGCTGTGACCAGCCAGCTCAGAGCTCATTCCCTGAAGTCAGGAGACTGTCTGAATCTTCTGTTTATATCTTTCAGCCAGGGCTCCCTGATTGACCCAGATTAACAATCCTAATCAAGGATCTCACAGACAAATAGATCCACCTGGCTACAGTCACTACAGCTGGGTTTCAAAGGCTTTCCAACCCTCTGGCTTCCCGTTAAACATCACCACATTATATGCTTTTTCTTTTCTTTTGCTTTTATGCTGTCCCTGACTTCCGTTGTCATCCACGGTTGCCGCATCCTCCCCTTAATGTTTCTTTTTCCTTGGGATGAAGTTCTGTTGTGCCCACCCTGCTGCTCCACCGTCTTCCCTGTTCAGGTCGCATCCAATCAACTCCGGCAAGCTCCTTCCTTATGTCTTTATAACTACATTTATTCAATTGTTATAACTTTACATCTGATTCCAGCTTCTGCCTCTCAAACTGCAGGGTGAATTCTATCATGGTCATTGCCCCCGTGGGGTTCCTTTACCTTAGGCTCCCTAATCGAGTCTGCCTCGTTGCACATTATGAAGTCCAGAATTGCCTGTTCCCTAGTGGGCTCTACCACATGCTGCACCAAAAAGCCATCTCGTAGACTTTCCAAAAATTCAGCTTATCAAGCGTCTTCCCAGAAAACCTACCACTGAGCAGATATCCCAACATCCCTTGCACCCATGCCATCTTTAAAAGACCACAGTCCATCCAGACAAGCAGTGTCAGTCCTGTCAGAGTTGTCCTTCACCGTTCCAGACATTCGACCGTGACATGGTAGATAGGGAAATTTGCACCCTGCTGTGAGTGCAGAAATCCCGAATGGGATGGTGTGAAGACGGGACTTCCTCTTCCACCAAAACAAGTGGTGGAGGCTACAACACCAGACCATACCAGCCTGATCCAATGTTGCCCCCTGGGTTAAAACAATCTCAGCCTTCTGCAGGAACACTGAGGATGATTGGAAGATGGTCATTGATCTTTTCTACTCCACGAGCGCAAATGGCACTAGCTTTTCTCCAATACCTCAAATGTACTGTCTCTTGCCCTGTACCCACATCTCACCAATGCTCATGTTCTACCACTCTCACTAGTTTTGCAACATCTTCTCTCCTGTCACCCACCCCAATCCCAACATCAGGAATCCTGCATGGCTTCAGTGGTGTCTAATTGTCCACTTAGGACACCTCCCCATCAGCACCAAAGTAATTGTTTTGCTACCCACGTTTGTTTCCTTTAATATCACCCTCTCTCTCATTCCAAGAAGTAAAGACCCTCCAAAAAGATAGAATGACTCAAGATGGATGGTGGACTGCTTCACAGTCAGTTCCTCACTGTTTACAAGGAGAGATCTTGACTCTGACTGTCCCAAGAAGCTGACTGACCATTTCCAAGACCCTGGATGAGAATCAGAGGCTGCCTTTGACTAACTGTGCTAGACCACCTGGGCAAAGGCTATCTCCTTTGACGTAATTGCGGTTTGTTAACACCCATGATAAGCTTCCTTGCCTTCTGACCTCACTAAATGGCAAGGCAAGACAGAATTAATATGAGCCTTATATCCCTGGCTGAGGACACAAAAAGCAAAAGGGCAAAGCAACGCAAGACATGGATGCTATGGACATCTAGGTAGGCTCAGAGTGACTGAGTGCTCTGGCAGCAAATGATGAGCCCACAGATGCAGCCTGGTCCATGAGCTGGGTGTGCTTGTCCCTGAGCACACAGTGTTCTTGCTGCAGCATTACAATAATAGTTGCCAGTGCATTGAAATGCAGACGTATCCTGTTAGTGAATTAGAGCTGTGCCATGAAGGTTCTGAGGGACTAGCACACATTCGATTTCAATGTCTATATTCATGGAATGTGTGATTATTGAGCATGCCCTGTTAGTGCCCAGTGTAAAACATGAAAGTCCTTTGAAGCCAGTGGCATGCTGAATTGACCAGGTACCTGCTTTGATTTCCATGTCAAACATTCTTGATATCCAGCTTGCTTGGCAAGTTTGGTAAGATTGTAAGCAGAATATTAATGAGATGAGTTGGTCTGTCAACATAGTATTTAACTAATAATAATTCCCCTAAATAGGTAACTCACAAGATTCTCACACCTCTTGTGAAATGCATAAAATATGGCATGAGATTCTCCCCGCATCAAGATATGCCTCACTGGACTTGTCTGATTCTGCCACAAATCTCCTGTAGTCCGCATTGCTCTGACCCAAATAAGATTCCACACTACATCTGTGTGACCATGGGCATCTGTTTCTGTCATCATATACTATAGTAGTTGTTAATACAACAAGAGAAATTTGTTGCATTTTTTATGTCTCATCAGAGCAAAATTGACACTACTTTTAAAAGTCAAAATGGAACAAAGTCTGATCTCAAATCTAAGAGGCTTGGACACAGTTGGTTGGCTGCTTGGGGCAGTCAGGATCAGGGGTTTAATTTCATTTCAATCCAGAATGTAGACATTGGTCAAACCTGCAGCTCCACTGCAAACAGCCTAGGGATTGGAGCTAAATTAGTTGGGGAGCTGCACAGGGTTAAGTCAGAGATCGGGTCACTCATCACTTAGGGCTGTCCTAAATTGGTCAGGATGGTGAATCATTTTCTATCAAGGGGTCTTTTTACTGAAAGTCAAGAGGCGTTATCAGGGGCCACTGTTCTAGCGGGCAAGTCAGGGAAGATAAGTCTGGGGGTTGAAAGCAGCATGCTGGGATGCAGAGGGGACAATAATTTTTGATTGGAGAGGATACTCAGCATATGTGGGTGTGGGACAATAGTGAATTGGGTTGGGGGTGGTTATCGATGGTCACCACCAACAATGGCTTCGATGGGAGACAGTGCATCATTAAAAGTTGGCGGAACTAAACTCAGGGAAAACGTTGAAGTTCAAAGATCTAAATGAAACAGTTGGATGGAAAAATATGGAGACTCAGAACTGATAGGGTCAACAGGGGGTGCAAGGAAGCAAGGAACAAGAAGGTTTGGAGGGGATCATCTAGATTAGTAGTCTGCGCCAGTGACTCACTCTCCAAAGCACAACCTGTGTTCCTCTCCATCCTCATCTGTATTATAAATGTGCAATGTAACTTAAAATTGGCAGCCCCTACATCTAGAGTGGGTAGAGTAAAAGTTCCAATTTACAACTGAAGGTGCAGCCTCTACCTGTGAATGGTGTAAGATCCTTCAAGAAGGAATTACATTTATCAGGCACTTACACAGTACAGATTTAAGGCAGCTGTAATCATGGAAATCTGCATGTGAAATACGTTCAATGACCAAATATGTCAAATACAAATCTTAGCCACATAATCAATCTTGATCCTGTCACTGGTCATTACAGATTGAAAATAGTTATCCCTGGGAAGCAGGAGTAATTGTGGGCATCCTTAAAATTGTTACCTAGGCAACAATTCACAAGACAATCCAAGGTCTAATTGGTTGCACTAGGGCTCGGAACTGACTTCCTCTCACTTTAAACTGTAATTATTGGACAAACATGTTCTTATAAGCAATGATGCCTTTCTTGGGTGATGCAAGATGAAGGTAGGGTAGACAAGACTTCAGTCACCTTATCACACTTACAATCTCCTCCTCTACTTATCCAGCCCATCTTGTGAATAAGCTCCCTATGTTAAAGGTCCATGTCAAGTCATTCAATAGCCCTCCTAGTTGGAGTACTTGATGCCCCGCTGTATGGCAGACTATGCTAAATTGTCATTTGTGAATGATGTGAATGCTAATGCTCACGTCACTAAGGACCTGTTCTGTTTCTGATATTCCCCACACTGTTCCATTGGAATCATGACGAATGTATCCAGCCACAGCTGGAGTTGTCATCCCTGCGATGAAGGTGCAGAGACATTGAGAAGGAATGAAGGCACAGACAAGGCCAGGACCAGCAGCTACTGAACAGCCTCCATATGAAGAAGGAGCAGCTGAAAGATCCCTCAGAATGCAGAGGAGGGACGGGGGCTCAGGGTCTTTCATCCTCAATGCAAGGAGCATTGCTGTCTCAGACTAAGGATGTCCCTGGACACAATCACAGATTGTGTCATCTGCTGGAATGGGACTTACAATTTGAAGATGTGTGTGGCCACCTTATTCCAGTGGCTATCTAGGTGACAGCTCTGCTAAATTCTTGTGTAACTGGTTCCTTCTAATAATCCAGGGACAAAAACAAAGTTGCTGGCAGCATCTGTGGATGAGAAGACAGAGTTAACGTTTTGGGTCTGGTGACCCTTCCTCAGAACTGATGGTGGCTGGGAAAACGTCAGTTTATATGCAGAAAATAGGGAGGTGGGTGGGGTAGGGAGTAAACGATAGGATAGAGCCCAAGAGAGAGAAAGACAGTTGGACAGACAAAGGAGTTGCTAACAATCAGGCTGGGAGGGTGAGTAGTTGTTAATGGGGACTGTTAGTGACTAATAATCCACTGGATACCTGTGTGTCGTTGTGTGTAAGTTACCACAGGCTACCTTTAAATTAACTACTTACTAAGAAATCTCACAGGCAATCAAATATTTAAATTTTATTGCATGTAACAAATAAAATAAGACCCCTCAAGTAAGCAAGCTAAGCCTCACAACTCAGATTAGCTATTACCCGATTAATGGTGGAATTTAGCTACAATTCTAACCAACAATGTCTGTCTCTGAATGTGTCCAGAATTCAATCCATGTGCAGTACTGTTCTCTAGAGTTCTGCTCCTGAGGAATCCTGGAGTTGAATTGTTAAACAATTTTCCATTCTTCAAGTTTGTGATGTGACATTATTGATGATCCTTTAGATTCTGTCATCCACAATATTGCAAGTGTGCAGCTTGCCTTCTTATCGGAAGTAGCTTCTCTGTTCCTTGTAACATTTGGCATTGACTGTCTGTTTCAAGACATAGCTTTCCTGCAATTAACTCCTTAAATTATTCTGCAGGGCAACCAGTTGTTCTTGTGGCATAAGGCAGTCATTTATCAAAAAGTTGTTAAACCAGTTTTGTTCACATCGCTGTGATTCTTTTTTACTCCCAGACATGGCTAATTGCTTTCAATTCCCATTTCAGTTTGTCCTTATCCCTTAAGAGTTTATTCCAGACAAAGTTATTGCTGCTTTTTCAATTTATGAACAGTTATTAAAGTTTTGAAGTCACAGTGGGATCTCTCAATCCTCAACCTACAACTATATCAAGGCTGTTACCAATTCAATTTGAGACAGATCACATCACTTCATCTCATTTCTCCATGACAAGGTCTGTGCTGGAGGCCAGACAGTAGGCTTTGCTAAAATCACTGCCTTCCCACAAATGCAGAGCACTGTAAACTGTACACACATTGCGCTGAGAGCACCATTTCACAATGCGGCTGACTTCACCAACAGAAAAGATTTCCATTTGTAAATGTAGACAGCATTTCTGATTATCAATACCATATCTTAAAATTGCATGCCATATCCTAGAAGTTGTGATGATGCCTATATCCTTGAGATCTGTTAGGTTCCTGTTTCATTTGGAGGGTTAATGTCTGATGAGAATAGCTGTTGGGGGACAAGGGCTACTCTCAGTGACTATAACTGATGACTCCATTAAACAGCACCCTGATTGAGGCTGAGCATGGATATGATGTAGCCAATTCTTCCACCAGAACCATGATTGAGTAGATGATAAGCCTCTGAAGATAAGATCCTGATGCTTGGATCAGCTGGGGGTTCCTTGCGATGTACTCTCAGTCAGATTGTGCTGCATTACCTTTGCATACAGTACTCTGTACAACTGAAACAGACAAAGATGATGAAGAGTTCGGAGACCGGCAACAGTCTTCTGAGGAGGAAGATGAGCACATTGAAGAGGAGGAACATCACCTTCAGAATGATAGGGCGCTGCAGCATAAGGTACAACAAACTAGACAAGATTTAACTGACTTCTGTTTCCAATAGATCTGAGTAATTTGGAGCAATCATTTATTGACTACAGATTTGTTGTTGTTTGAAAAGCAAGCAACCCCTGTTTATTCCCAGAAGAAAATGCAGCTTTTATATTTGTTTTTGTCTTTGCTTTTCCTGATGTTCAACAGAAGTTAATGCTTTCAACTACTCAAAGGCTTTACAACATTTAATGTACCCACATTGAGCAATGACAAGATGTTGTACTACCCTGGGCATTGGGGAAAGAGTAGCATTAATTTAGACATGGCATCGTGTCAATGATGGACAGCCTGTGTAACTTGATTCTTGCAAGTGCAGTTACTATGACAGTCAATCAGACAGATGATGTAAAGTAGCAAGTTACAAGTGTAAAACTCTGTCTTCAATGAAGTGTCATCCATGCCACATATGTGCCTTCAGAGGCTTTTTTTTCTTCCCACTATAAAAAAGGCTATTCCTGCCTGGCAGTGTTTGACCTGGTGCACATCTGGGCTTTAATTATGGTGCCAATGACAGAAATCCTGGATTGTCCTGGTGATGACAAGTACTTCTGCCACTGGTAATTGCATATTAGTGCAAGGGTGTTGTCATTGAGACATAGTGTATATATCATGACATAAACAGCAGACAATTGCATTTGAGAATTTGTTAGAGCTTATGGAGAGATACCATTTATGAAACTCCCTGAAATTAACACCAAGTCAATTTTTAGCAAAATTCAGAAAATATGTTAGCATATAGGTAGAGGCATTATTTAGAAAGTCAAATGATGTGGCATTACAATAAGGGTTCACTAGGCTGGTTCTTGGGATTATAAGGTTCCCAACTGATGGGAAGTTGAGTAAATTAGGCCTAATTTTGCAGTTGAGAAGAAATATGGTCTTTTTGAAATATGCAAGGTCCTGAAGGGGCAGTCACTGAGGGTATACACTGAGAAATTGTTTTCTCTGGATGGGTAAACAAATAAATCGGTTGAAAGCCTCAGGTAAGGTATCAATCATTTAGACCTAGGTTAAGAGAAATTTCTTCACTCAGGGCTGTGAATCTTTGAAATATTTAACTTTAGATGGTTAGAGGTATTCCAAAATTGAGTATATGCAAGATTTGGATAAGAATCAAGGGATATGGGAAATGGGTTGAAAAATGAAGTTGAGGCAGAAGATCAATTACAAACACCTAGCATGGTGGAGCAGGTTCAACGTGTTGTATAGTTCATTCCTGTACCTATTTCTGATGCTTTTAGGGTGTGCCTCAATCTTCTTTGCTTCCACCATTAGTATTTGATGGCAGATCTGTCAACATTGGCCCAAAAACCCATTCTAAGATCAACAGATACGAGTCAGGAACATACCTGACTTGTCGCCTCCTAAAAACAGTTCTTTTTTCATCTTTTCACTCATCAAAGCCCACATAACAGCATTTGTAACGAGTGCTTGCATGTTTTTTTTTGGCTGCAGAGCCTGAGAAAGGAAGAAAATATATTGGAGACTGGCTCTTTTATCTGTGTAATTTATAGTGTGTGTAATGTGTTAACAGAAGCTCTTCACTGCCACTATGAGCACTGTGATAGCTCCATCACCGATAAATTAAAACAAAGAATATAAAGCTGGTAGGTAGCAAGAGAAATGGCAGAAACTAGTGACAGACAAGAGCTCTGAGATCAGATGGTGAAGAGGAAAATGGCAGCCAGGGAGTAAAATTTTAAATGAATGCATGATTTCTCCACTGTCAGCCAGCCTACCCGACATCTTCAATGTAACATTCAATCAAGAAATTTTCATTCTGCACATTTATGAACAACATAAGACTATATTCAACTCTGACCTATCTGAAATGAGCAAACGTGATCAACTTGTTTAAATATACCTTATGATGTTTCACTGATTTACAGTTTAAACCCTTCCTTACTCAAAAACACCAACAGTCTTGGAGGGAATATCCCAGCTTGTTCATGATATATTTATATGTCATTGTGAATACATGAATATTTTGGTTCCCTTGATCCATGTGAGACCCAAAGGCCATTTTAACGCAAAACCTCAAAAGACCATTACCTTGTGTCTGATTTGCCTGCAAAATCTGGGATTGGTCAATCAGAGCCGCTGAAAACACACTTAAACGTGGGTACATAGAATATAGGATTGTTGTGTAATTTTGATTGCCAGAACTGTAGTGATTGTAACAAGTTCAGCTAGGTAGACCTCATAGAATATGAGTTCCCTGTTTGGGGCTGGTAGCGTGGTCCAAACAGGGAGCCCTGGCTGATAGATATAAACAGGAGTGTTCTACATTCTGTTCACCGAGAGCTGGCTCTGAGGAAGCTGGATCAGTGTCAAGGACTCTCCATGTGTAAATAAAATGAGAATTGGTGACAGGATTAAGCCTCTGCGGAGTTATTTCAAGAAGAATTTTCAATTCCAGTTTTGTCTTCCCTTTAGGTTTTACCATCTTATTATAAGTTGCAATAGGCCTCAACTGCAGCTGGGCTAGTATGAGCAGCACAGCAGTAGGCTGCGGCCCTGGTGGTCCTTCTTTGACCATTTAAGGACCGCATTTGCAGGTGGGCCTTTTATCCAGAACTTAATGCTGAGTTGGAAAGGCAGCTGGGTTTGGATCTGTTACTACCCTGCTTGATTTACTTCCCTTCCTGTCTACAAACTCTCTATTGCCAGGAAGGGAAGGTTTTGCTGTAATTGGAGATGGGATTACCTTTGGTGACCTGCAGCTCTATACCGTTCCTCTGTTAAAGCCAGAATGGAAGGTTGAAATTGGCAGCACTTGGTATATGGTGCTATGATTCCCCAGTGGTTAATACACTCCATTGTGGGTGCAGTAACCCACATTAGAAATTATGTCACAGCAGAGTTTCTTTGGTAAGTTTCTGCTGACCTTTTGACATTTTGTTATAGTGTCCCACCAGGTCTGTTTAGATATTTTCAGTCAACCTGTTCTGAGATGTTATCACATACCCCTGGAATGGGAAGGACTTAAACCGAGTCTCCGGGCTCTAAGGTAGAGACAATACCACCATATCTCAAGAGCCCAGACCAGGGATATCTAAACCATTATTGTTCAAGTCAAAGGATTAAAGATTAAATTGCATCTAAATTGCTATTTAATGTGCTTAAGTAGCTGACCCTCACCTTCAAGGAGGGTTTGCTCACTTGTGAACAGTCATGTCCCTGTCAAGTGATTCCCATAGCTAAAACTATTTGTGACTCAAAGGTATGCAAAAATAACCCACAGTTACATTCCTCACCATAAGCTGTCTTTTTACATTAATTTTCAGTGCCTTCTTTACCCTCACCTTTGGCAGCAAGTGCAAGGAGCTCATGAATTATTTTGTCAATAGACTGTGGCTATCTTTTTAACCCTTTCACATATCCCATTGCACTTCCCTAGCCATTTCCACATTCAATCACATCACAGAATCCCTGCAGTATGGAAGCAGACCTTTCGGCCCAACAAGTCCACACTGACCCTCAGAGTATCTCACCCAGACACATCCACCTAATCTACACATTCCTGAACACTATGGGCAATTTAGTCTGACCAATCCACCTAGCCTGCACATCTTTGGACTGTGGGAGGAAACCAGAGCACCCGAAGGAAACCCACGCAGACATGGGGAGAATATGCAAACTCCACACAGACAGTCACCCGAGGGTGGAATCGAACCCAAGTCCCGAGCACTGTGAGGCAGCAGTGCTAACCACTGAGCCACCGTGCTGCCCTTGTTCTTTCTAAGCAATCATGTCCCTGCATGACATTTCAACCAAAGGGTTGATCAAAACAGCCTGCCTTTCTGTGCCGCAGATGAGCTGGTATTATAAATGGTTCATGCTTAGGGTATTGACCCTCACCTACAAATTTGCCATAATTTCCTACAAACCATTGCCACTCCCACTTCCAATTTTCCATTTCTCTCCAAAATCCAAGAAGATGTTGTCATTTTTTAAAAATTCATACCCATCATTCTCGCAAATCCATTTTTGAATCCAGTTTCTAACCCTGTATCAACACTGAAATGAGCCCGATAAAAGTAACCATTCTTTGTGACTGTGAGCACATTATACTCATCCAACACAATGGTCCAGATTTTCCAATGGCAAGACAGTCATTTCTACAGCATAGGTTGGGGTTATGCGTCAGGACTCTGAAGAACCCCTTGCAGTTTCCAAGAGAATTGCTGAGAAAATTGTAGGTTCTGATGGGCAATTCCCTGTGCCTAAAACCCTTCAAAGGTATCCATTTAAATTGGAGAATTTGGAGGGGTCCATTGTAGTTGTCAGATACCCAGGAAAAATTAATTTCTTGAAAATTTAGTTTAACTTTGGGTGACTATGAAACTGACCCCGACTTACATATCTGCAACTACACCTGCCCAGACCCCTTACATCACCTGGACACTGTTATGACATCTCCCTCCTTCAAGGGTCTAACTTATATCAACAGCCCTCCCACCATCAACTCACTGACAAAGCTCCTTCCTCTAGCTGGACCAGAGCCCTCTTTTTCTGTTGGAATTGATAATCCCACCACTCTCAACTATGCTACATATCCGTTGCTTACCTAGACCCCTAGCCTGTGGGCACCCTATCCCATGGCATTCTAGGTCCCCACCCACCTGGCACCCTTCTCAAAGGTTAAAGTCTCAAACTCTGATCTATAGACATCAACTCTAACCCTCTCCCTAGCAACCATCTTAAGCAGAATCAAACTGTTGACAATTTTTGTAGCATACTGATCTCCAAATGAGTTTCTGATCGCATATCATCACTAAGGCTGTCCTTATGACTCCCTAAAATCACCTAATTCCACTAGTGAAGCCCTCATCCAGCCAATGTTGTTGTTAATCCAATACATTTGGCCAGTCTTCCACAATCAATTTTTGTGACTTGAAGTCATCCAAAGTCTGCTGCCTGTGCCCTTACTCATATCAAGTTCCATCATCCATTTGCACAGTAACCTACACTGGCTCCCATGCCTTGATTTTAAAATAATTATTTTCAAATCCTCCTTCACTCTTGTCTTTTCACATCTCTGTGATCTCTTCCAGCCCAATAACTATTTGAAATAACAGCACTCATCCAATTCTGAGCTTTTGAGCTTCTGTAACTTTAACCCCTTCGTCAGCTCCAAGGTCCTAAGGTCTGCAATTCTCTCCTCAAACACCTCTACTTCTCACTCTCTGTTTACCCTTTAAAGATGCTACTTAAAGCCTACCCTCTAATTTTATCCAAGCATTTAGTCATCTCAATAATATCTTTTTATGGGTCTTGCTGGTAAATTTTCTTTGATAACATGCCTGTGAAGCATCTTGGGGATGTTTTCAGCAGTAAAGGTGTTATGTATAAATGTAATTTGTTATTGTTGCCCGTTCTTTATCTTCCTTTGTAATATCACCAGATCTAGTTTAAAAAGGTCCACTTTAATGTTGACAAACATTTTTTCTTTATATATAACTGGTGTTAATCCAATATCTCTTAAGTCTTTTTTCATGTTAATTTTGTGCAACTATTACTATCTTTTGTTAAAATCTTTCTTTGCCGTATTTTATACCCTTTCCAGTCAAATGAATTTACACTATTTTCATTTTTAGATGCACTTCAGATTTATGGTATCTTTCAGCTCTTCTTCCAGCTGTAACTCTTTTATTTATATAGTGGAGCTCTTTCCACTTACTGATGTTTATTGGTCTTGAATTATGCTGTCTCTTTTGAGCAGCTCCTACTTTTCTTTTTTGTGAATTTATCCAATAATAGTTTTGACTTGTTCCTGGCTTTTCAACACCACCTGCTTTAGTATGTTTCTTATTTGCCACTCCTGCTGTAACTACTTGAATTATTTTTCGTCAATTGTGTTGTCTCTTTTGGATCCCCATTAAAAAGTTAACTTTACAAAAATCTAGAATTTTAGTACTTGTGCTACATTCACCCTTTTCAAATGTATCATGGAATTTTTCATGTTACAATCACCGCTGACTAAATGGTCCTTTACTCCTAGATTATTGATTGAGTTTGGCTCATTACTATTACTATTACCATTACTGTAATGGACTGCACATTGGAAAATTCTGGAACCTTGAGTGCACTTAAGGTTCTGTATAAATATAGAGATAGTAAGAACTGCCGATGCTGGAGTCAGAGACAACACAGTGTGGAGCTGGAGGAGCACAGTGGGCCAGGCAGCGTCGGAGGTGCAGGAAAGTTGATGTTTCAGGTTGGGACCCTTCTTCAGAAATAGGGAGGGGGAAGGGAGCTCAGAAATAAATAGGGAGGGGGGTGGGGCTTGGGAAGGGAGGCGGAATGGTGATAGGTGAGTGCAGGTAGGCAGTGGTGGGGATTGGTCAGTGGGATGGGTGGGGCGGATAGGTGGGAGAGAAGATGGACAGGTTGTGTTGAGTCAAGGAGCCGGGGATGAGAGGGAGGGTTGGACATGGGATGAGAGGGACGGTGGAGAGTTTTTAAAACTGGTGAATTCTATGTTTAAGCCATCAGGCTGTAGGCTCCCGAGGCAGAATATGAGGTGCTTCTCCTCCAGTTTGCGTGTGGCATCATTGTGATACTGGAGGACGCCCAGGATAGACATGTCATCCAGGGAGTGGGATGGGGAGTTAAAAAGATGGTTGGTGACCGGAAGGTGCTGTCGTTTGTTGTGAACAGAGTGCAGGCACTCTGCAAAATGGTCCCCGAGTCTACGCTTGGTCTCAACAATGTAGAGGAGGCCACATCTGGAGAAATGGATACAATCGACCAAGTTGGAGGACGTACAGGTGAACCCCTGTCGAATATGAAAGGTTTGCTTTGGACCTTGAATGAACGTAAGAGGAGAAGTGTAGGGACAAGCGTAGCACTCCCTGCGGCTGCAGGGAAAGGTGCCGGGCGTGGTGGGGTTAGTGGGGATTGTGGAGTGGACAAGGGAGTCACAGAGAGAGTGGTCCCTATGAAAGGCAGGTAGGGGTGGGGAGGAAAATATATCTTTGGTCGTGGGATCAGACTGTAGGTGGCGGAGAATGACAAGCTGGAAGTGAAAGTTGGTGGGATGGTATGTGAGAACTAGGGGGATTCTGTCTTTATTTTTGTTGGGTTTGAGGGCAGAAATGCGGGAAATGCAAGAGATGCAGTTGAGAGCATTTTTGATCACCGAAGCAGGGCAAGTTGCAGACCTTGAAATAAGAGGACATCTGGGATGTCCGGGATTGGAATGCTCCATCTTGGGAGCAGATGCAGCAGAGGTGGAGGAATTGGAAGTAAGTGTTCGCATTCTTGCAGGAGGGTGGGTGAGACGAGGTGCAGTCCAGGTAGCTGTGGGCTTGAAATAGATGTCGGTGTTGAGACAGTCACCAGGGATGGAGATGAAGAGGTCCAGAAGGGGATGGAGGTATCGGAGATGGTCCAGGTGAATTTGAGGTTGGGATGAAAGGTGGTAGTAAAGTTGATGAACTGTTCAAGCTCCTCATGGGAGCATGAGGCAGCACCAATACAGTCATCAATGTCGTGGAGGAAGATATGGGGATGGTACCAGTGTAACAGCGGCAAAGGGACTGCTCCACATATCCTACGAAGAGGCAGGCATAGCTTGGACCCATGTGGGTGCCCATGGGCACCCCCTTAGTCTGTAGGAAGTGTCCAACCCTCTATCTCAGCCGTTCCTCCTTGACCAGACACAACCTATCCATCTTCTTCCCCACCTATCCGCCCTACCCTTCCTGCTGAACAATCCCCACTACCCCCTACCTGCATCCAACCTATCACCACCCCACCTACTTTTCCCTAGACCTAACCATCCTCCCTCCCACCTTGTTGACCTGACACAACCTGCCCATCTTCTCTCCCACCTATCAGCCGCACCCATCCCACTGACCAATCCCCATCACTCCCTACCTACACTCACCTCTCACCATCCCACCTACCCTTCCCAGCCCCACCCCTCCTCTCTCTATTTATTTCCCAGCTCCCTTTCCCCTCCTCATTTCTGAAAAAGTGTCCTGACCCGAAACATCAACTTTCCTGCTCCTCTGGTGCTGCGTGGCCTATCGTGTTCCTCCAGCTCCACACTTTGCTGTCTCTGAACAAATGTGTTTGCCTTGAAAAGATGATATGTGTCATACACTCATTTCATGACGACATGCTAGTCAGCATGATGCACAGTGAGATGTTATCACTTGCCTTTTCTGTCTCCAATGGCACCAAGCAAGGCTGTGAATTGATTCCATCTCTTTTTGCCATATATATCTTAGCCACGCTCTTGAACAGATGTGAAGATATTAGTCTGGAAATGTTGAGGAGAGACAATCACAGGTAGATTGCGATTCTGCTTCTACCTTTTTCTGCTTGGACTGAGCGCTGCATTTCTGATCAACAATTCCAATCCCAGTTCTTTCAGAAAAGCAGAGCATATTTGAAATCCAATTGTACCCTTGTAGTGCAGGAGGCCTGGCAGAAGTCAAACCTCACCTTCTTTTCAAGGCAAGGCACATTGTATTCTGTGATTTGGATATCCAGCAACACAAACAAAGACTTTGACAGGTCCTACGAAAGGATAAGTATATAGGTAAGTGTGGGTTGAGGGTGACAGTTGGTTAAGAAATTAGCGTGTGATGGTAGCGTGTCAGGTAAATAGGATGCCAGGTGGTAAGATGCTAGATAGGTATGGTGCCAGCATTCCTCGTAGGTGATGGATTGGCGTTGGTAGATCAGGGCTGTGGGCGAATATGTGTTCTGTTTGAGTTGAGGGGATGTTAGGTTCAACAGGAGCTGTGGGGGATCGGATCTATTTTGGAGAATGGGGGTGTTAGGTCTGGCAATGGTCAAGGGGAATGTAAATTCTGTAAAATCTGTAAAAGATAGGAGTTGTGAGATTCAGGGAGGGGAGTGCTGGGTCCAATGAGGAGGTAGTGTCAGGTCCCAGGGCAGGGTTATATATGCTGTGGAATGGAATTACGTTTGGTTATGGTTGGCGGCTGATCAAGGAGATGGTTATCAGGGATTTGGAGTCCTCAAAGAAAAGGGAAGGTTTTCTCTTGGGTGGGTCAGAGGTGAATTGTAGGGGTTCAGCTTAATAGTTACTCAGGAGCTAGAGTAGGTTTTTAATCCTCTAACATTTCCTGGGTAACTGTTAATTTAACTGAAACAGAACTGTCCAAATTCTCTGACATTAAGGGGTGGAATGGCCCATCAGAATCCTCAACTTCCTGGGCAATTCCATCAGAGTCTGGTGTGTCAAGGATTCTGCAGGTTTCTGATGTACAATTCCAGTTTACGCTGCCCTAATAACAGCGTGGCCATTGGAATATCTGGGCCATTGACACAGGAGTGGACATCTATTTAAGGATAGCCAGCAAAATCTTCAGCTTGCAAAAGTCCTTAAGCTTTGCACAAAAGTTATAGAACAGCTACTGAATGACCTTTTGTTTGTGGTTGGCTGTGCTCTCTTAGTCCATATTCTGGAAGGCATTCAGTTACCTGTTAATTGCTTTGCCTCAGAATGCTTTGGTCTGACAAGATGTCTGAAGAGACAAGGAGCATGTGTCAACCCACTTTCAGCTGGTACTCCAGGATCCCAGATCCATTATTAACAAGCCTCTATTTAGCACATATGCCTCCATCCATCCTTCCAACACTGATTTCATTTGTAGCATTCGCAATTGATTGCATAAATCAAGACTTGGTCTGACATGACACACAAGACAACATTGACCAAGATTGTAAACGGGTTTTTTTTTATTTTGCTGAACGTTTGACCATCAAGATGGTGTGAGAATCCGTTGATAACCTAGAAATTTAACTCCAAATCAGGGCTAGTTACAGCTAGCCTCGGCAATGGTGACACTGTAATGCTCTGAACTGTCTTTGAACCTTTAATTCACAATGCATTTCTTATACTCCATGCACTAGTAAATGAATCTTTTACACTAGAGTTCATCTGTCCTTCTGTCCTAATGCTGACTTTTTTGAACAGCACTTATATGACATGTTTCTTATTTGCCCTTCCTGGCTTAACTATTTGAGGAACTTTTATATTCCCTTCACCTGAAGTATCCGAGTCTTTGTGAACAACAGTTTGTTCTTAACCCGTTAAACTATCATTTTTATAATTGTTTCTGATGGAGCCCTTCTCTCTAAAGAATACAAATCATTTAGCCAATAGTTGTATCTCAAAAATGGACTGATAACACAGTTGTAATCTGCTTTAATGATATTATTGATCAAGTGCCATTTACAATAAAGGCAGTTAGTTGAATTACCAATACAATAAATTCTTACCCAGATGTCAATTCTCGTGCTTTCTTTATATGGTTTCCTAACAACTTCAATGGTGCTGCTGGATGCTGTTACATCATGGGGGACCCCTTGAAATAGCTATTGCTGACCATTCTTGGGTGCTTAAACCAGAGTGGGCCATATTGCAGATTGGAGCACATCTGCTACCGCTGGAACAATGTGACCCGGCAGGTTTCTTTCATCATTGTAGGTTTTGGTTGAGTTTGTGGAAAGCAGACACCCATCTGTGAATGATAGGAAACAGATCTGAGTTGAAAGTCCCAGGGCAGCTATGTATGTTTACATCAGAACTACTAAAGCATCAGACACTGACTCATCTTATGAGACACAGCTGCAATGTCCCTGGAAGAGATCCTTAGCCCAGAACAAACTAAAGATTGCTGATGTGTTGTGAAATGACACCACTGTCATGACAATGGTTAAGAAGCCCAAAATACTATGGATATTTTAAACTTGTACTTCTAAAATCTATGTTCTCAAAAGAAAGGTGATACAACCAATAATTGCCATCGATGTAAATTAAGTGGCTCACAGGAAACAGAGACCTACTTATATGATACCAGAGGATGCAAAGGGAACTTCAAACAACAACTCTTCAAAATGGAAGTGGCAATTCTAAACAGACTGGACTCTGAACTCTTATGAATTATAAAGAAAATGAGGAGCTGAAGACTCCCTGTTCAACAGCAACAACCCCCTGCAGATTATGCCCCAAACAGCTGTTATGGACCAGACCAAACCCCGTCAAAACATGTCAAGGAGATAGCCTAGACCTTAACTTTATCTTATTTTAAAGGCAAGTGCCTTGTGTTGCATTCGGGATGTAATTTGATTGGTCAAACTATCAGGCTTGAAGCAAAATACGCTTTATTCATACACTATGGTTAAAATATAGACAAAATAAAAGAAAAGAATTGGCTTAATTGTATCATATTGAAATACTTAACAAAATACTAAACTAGTCATTAACAGTTCCAATATAGTAACATCACATACTTTGCCTTTGGCAAAGACAGTCAGTAAAATAAATTGTCTCACATGCGATTCTAGCAGTAGAAAGAGTACCCCAGCTTTTAGCTGTAACAGAGAGAGGAAAAAGAGCTTCCACATCTAGCTTCAAGACCCTAGCAACTGCTACTGAAAGGTAAAACTAAAAATCCTGGTTCTGTGGGAGCTTGACCCCACCCTTCCAGGCTGCTTCTATTGTTCCAACTTTAAAAGACTAAGAATTTTGAAATTAACTGTTCAATTACCAATGTTCCTTTTCAAGTGGCCTCCACTGCAAAGATCACAACATTCAACTATCTGATCTTTGTGAACAATTCAGAGACGGTTGCATTCACCTCCTATATAAAACCTATGTGTGTGTTGCACTAATAATTATTCCTGTGTTTAATAATTAATAAGCTCACTAGTTGTTAACTCAAGAAAGTCTGGTCAAATTGGCTTATTTTAAAACATAAGTTCATTTGGATCTGCGAGAAAGGTATGCATAAGGGAATGGATCTGTTTTTAAATTAAACATGTTATGACCAACTGGAGTTGGGGGGGGAAGCAAATGAATAAAGAAGGGGAGCTAGATCACCCATCCTTACCCAGGATCTTAACGGTTTGTGGTATCTCCTCTGGAATTGTAACAAATTGAGGCACTTTGCTCAGGATCTAGGCAGAATAACACATAGGCTGGAAATGGACTCCTGCATATTTTTATCCAAAGTGTTCGAATTTCCTTAACAGACCACACACTATCTGATGTAACAGAGTCTCCAGCAGCAGATGGCAAGAGTGGGAGACAGCACTTAACAGGGAAATTGTCAACCCAGTGAAGTCCTCCATTTCTGGGAGCAATGTCTTTGGCAATGCTGAGGGCCTGAGGGAGATGCCATGAGGAATGTGAGAGATTAGCAGTTCAGGATTTGTGAGTTGCATGTGGTAAGATCTAAGGCGGTAGATATGGCAACTAGAAATCTCAGTGTTTCGAGAACAGGCAAGTGAAAGAGAAGATGGCATACAGATGCTGAAGACATACTTAGACCATGGGGACAGCATCCCTGAGTCCCAGCATTCGAAGGTGAAGATTTCCCTCATGTCCGAGGATACCAGGTAATCTGGTTCACATGATGATGGGAAATTAGCAATAGGAACTCCAGCAAATGAACTCTGCTACTCTGCAGAATAGAGATCAGAAGTTAAGTTCTTATCTGTCTCCTATTGGAACTGAAACATCGGATATGAACATCGTCTATGAATAATACATTCAACAATGTTAGCTTCTCTGTTAATGTTTATAATGATCTGATGTCAGTGGCAAGAATCCCTGGTTTACAATTTTCACACAGTGCTTAAAATTGTGCTTAACTTTCACATTATACTGATATATTTGCTTGTGCAAGGCAGGTAATAGACTTGGGAAATGCAGCTGGAAGTTATGAAGGAGGTTGAATATTTATTGAGGTGAACAAAGAGTTAAAGATAATGTGCAGAAATGTAGCCCAAATAATACATCAGTCTCAATTTCTCTGATCCTCATTGTTTTGCCCAAAACATTGATCACCAAACATGCAAATGCTGTTTGAGTAAGCATGAGATTGGATACAGCTCCACAAGTCTTGGTCCTCACCTATGCATTATGTGCAATACTCTGCAGAAAGCAAGCAAGAGTTATTCTGTGTCTGTTAGAAAGGTAATTGGAGATGTGCAGGGCAACAGGGAAGGGATGAATGTCAAACCAAATCTCTGGAATGTGATGATGAAGGAATGTTGAAAGAAGTTGATAACCGTACATGTACTAGGAATGAGATGAGAATGCTGTTAATGTATGGTGTGAGTAGAGCAAAGGAAGCCATGAATGTTGTTTGGAATGCACATTTTGGGAAGAAAAACTGTTAAAGTAGTCAATATTTGCAAAACTTTAAAAAAAATGCAGCATGGCAATATGTGATTGATAATTTGTTAATAATGTTGATTGAAATATTTTGTTCTTCTAAATTTAACAGCTTCAAAGTCTAAAATCCTTCTTCCTGGTTTACAACAACCTCACAACTCCTCAGTTGAATTCCATTCTCTAGCTGTTTTCCAGCCCTGTCTTATCCTGCATTTCTTCAGACTCTAATGGCAATGGAGATAGAGTCTGACCTTGTAAAGTTAAGAGTTCAGCAGCAATCAGATAAAAATCCTTTCGAACTCAAACAGATTGGAAACTGTTTATTTGGTTTCTGAATTCTTCAGATTGTTACAGTCAGTAGCTGGGTTCTGTCTCATAAATAATGTGGTCTGTTCATTTATTACCTTTTGACACATCAACTGACCTTGAGGCAACTCTGTGTGTACACTTTCAGAACCAGTTCACACAATGGCTCAGTAGATTGCCTGGTGTGTCACTGAGCCATTCAAACCAGAAGGTTTCAGGTTACTTGCCCATGCTGCACTGCATGTGGCAGCAATTTGGTTACAACAATCGGCTTCAGCACCTTTGTATTAGGAAGTGGAAAATCAGGCAGATTTCCTTCTTGTGATATAATTTATTGGTACCTGCTGGAATGTATGTTTGAGTGGGTATTGCAAGAATCAGATCCAGTTTGACTGTGTTACCTCATTTAGTCTTGAACAGTATGTTCATTGTCGTTACCCAGCATCACACATGAAGAATGGTCACATGATAGAGGTACTAGGAGCTCCCATTTCTTAACACAAGTCCTTATTTTTCATGAGCAGTTCAGAGAAGGTTCACTTGACTTATTTCTTGAATGAATAGCTTATCTTTTGGTAAAGGGTGAACCTATATGCATTGGGGTTAGAAGAATGAGAGCTTATTTAAACATATAATAATCTAACATGTTTCTTTTTCTGGGGAGACTGAAACTGGGGTATATGGTTTCAGAATAAGAGGTTTCCCTTTTAATACAGAAATGAGAAGAATTTGTTTTCTTTGAAAGGATCCTTAAAATGTGGAAAACAAATTAGTCCCCCTCACACAAACATTCACACCTACTTATAATAAACTAGTTTCTACACAAAGCTTAGTTAAATTTTGAAATTGGAGACATGAAATGTGGACTTGAGTTTCGGGTATGTCAACAGATTTCAGAATTCCACCAATGCATGTCCGTTCGAAAGGGAGACATGCCACCCATGATCATTAACTAGGATGTTTCTGGAGATTTAAAATCAACCTGAATCTGTGCAAAATTTGCAAAAGCCTCCTGATGTTCAGCAACCATCTTAGCAGTCTTTCAGAGCATTCCAAAAGAAAGTTAATTCCTGAAAATTCCAAACCTATTACAATTCATATTTTTAAGTTAGGATACTGGGCCTGAACTCTGTCTGCTCATGGATTGATCACGTGAGCTGAATTGGCTACAGATAACAGATTGTATTACCCCAAGAACTGGGACGTCAACCAGTCTGTAGACTAACAAGACAAGTGGGATAATTCCTCCAGCCGAAAGAACAGAACCCTGCCTAACCTGCAGGCGATCAATTTAGGCAGTGTGAGGGGGACTAATTTGTTTTCCACATTTTAAGGATCCTTTCAAAGAAAACAAATTCTTCTCATTTCTGTATTAAAAGGGAAACCTCTTATTCTGAAACCATATACCCCAGTTTCAGTCTCCCCAGAAAAAGAAACATGTTAGATTATTATATGTTTAAATAAGCTCTCATTCTTCTAACCCCAATGCATATAGGTTCACCCTTTACCAAAAGATAAGCTATTCATTCAAGAAATAAGTCAAGTGAACCTTCTCTGAACTGCTTGAAAACAATTAAATCTCTTTCTTTCAAATAAGGAGACTAAATCATACAGGGGTTGGTGTTCCTAGGCAAACACTGTCCTTGATTTTCTTTGTAGTAGCTGCAGTTTGGAAGATGCTGTCATAGCAGTCTGGATAAGTCACTGTAGTACACCTAGTGGAGGGTACACATTGCTGCCACTCTGCATTGATGGTGAAGAGAGTGAATGTTTAAGTTGGTGACCAGGGTGCCAATAAAGCAGATTGTTTTGCTCTGGATGGTATGCAGGTTCTTGAATGTTGTCAGGATGGCATTCGTTCAGGGGAGTGGTAATTATTTCAGCATAATGCTGGCTTGTGGAGATAGTAGACAGGCTTTGATAGACATGAGGTTGTTTGCTTACCACAGAATTACCAGCCTCTGCTCTGCTGTTGTAGTCATAGCATTTATATGGTCAACGGTAAGCAGGATTTGATAAGGTATTCAACAGCGGTAATGTTATGAAATAACAACAGAAGAGGTTATCTCTCTTGTTGGAGATAATCATTGCTTGGCAGTTATGTGGAACTAAAAGAATATGTAATCTACAATCAATTCAAAATGACTTCCTGCTCAAAGTAAGTTGAAATATTAAGCAACTCAAATTAAATGAATTAAATCAAAAGGATGGGAGTTGTTTTTCTCTTGCAATTTGAGTTAATAGATTTGAATTAACACAATGATTTGAAACAAATAATTCCAAAGAAGTTAAACACAGGCTGTAAGGAAGTATTCAAGATATACATTGCTCCAGCTGTTGCATAACTGAAGACATGGAAAAGTTTAACAAACCACTTTGGAGCAGATATTCAGTTACCTTCTTTCACTACTCTTCTATGATTCAAGATTAAGAATCAAAAGATTTCATTTGTCATTTTTTAAAGCAATGTACTTATGTTGTCAACTTTAATAGTGTGCCTTTGCACATGAAGATCTCTTTGCTTCTCTGTTCATACAATTTGAGATATATTCTCTTTTTTGCTTTCAAAATATATTGCTTCGTAATTTTTTATAGTGGAAAAGTAAAAATACATACCACTTACGATGAGGAAGGCTGCTTAGCCCATCTTAATTCAGTCAACTATAAGATTATATTGACCTTTCTATTGCAGCACCTAGCTATTAAGAAATAGGACTGGCACCACTGATATCACTCAATTTCATTCCATACATCAATAAGTATTTATGTGAAGAGCCTCCTACCAAGCCTTAATCTTTTACTTTTACACCCATTATCAGCTTTTCTTTATGCTTGATTTACCATTATAAATCCCTTTGTCTGTCTAACTGTCTTACTCTTCCCCTGGGATCTATCTCCACCTGTCACATATGCCTTCACCACCAGTGCCTCTTCCCCATCCCCCCATTCCCGTCTCCTCCCATCCCCTTCACAAACCCTGTCTCCAGCATATATACCACCTTTTCCTAGCTACTATCAGTTCTGAAGAAGGGTCACTGGACCCAAAAGTTAATTCTGCTTTCTCTCCACAGATGCTGTCAGACCTGCGGTGTTTCTCTAGCAATTTCTGGTTTTGTTCTAAATTGTTACTTCATTAGTTTGAAATTTGTTCTTTTGCATTTTCTGGTTTTATCTTTTCTTCTTTATTGAAACCTCTATCCCATTAGACACAGATATCCTCTTTAAAATAAAGTTCATAGATCATAGAATCCCTACAGTGTGGAAACAGGCTCTTCAGCTCAACACGTCCATGCCAACCCTCTGAGCATCCCACCAAGACTCACCCACCTAATCTACACATCCCTGAATGCTATGGGCAATTTAGCATGGCCAATCCACATAGCCTGCTCATCTTTGGACTGTGGGAGGAAACCAGAGCATCTGGAGGAAACCCACACAGACACAGAGAGAATGTGCAAACTCCACACAGTCACCCAAGGGTGGAATCAAACGCAGATCCCTGTCGCTGTAAGGCAGCAGTGCTAACCACTGAGCCACCATGCCACCCTAAAGTCTTTCTTCATAATCTCAAAATGATTTGTGATTCAGGAAGAGCAAGTGGCAAATCATCTTGGTCTCAGCATCATGAGGCTCAAGAGAATTTTACTTCTGGGCCTCATCTCCAAGTCTCTGGCAAATTTCCCAGCCAAACCTGGCAGAAATTGGCAGCTGGCCAGTGTGTAGTAATCAAACGTCAGATAGCAGGAGACTACTGCTGGGAAATGAAAGACTTACTCACTGACTCTCAGGCAAGTTAAACTGACAGAGATCCAGTCAAATTAATTACATGGTCCAATGTTGTTACTGTAAATATGCAAATTTCAAAAGGCAAGTACAAAGGAGGACTAGCCAAATGAAAATAATGCAATACTAGCTAATTTTATTAACTAGTTGAAATGGTCAAGCTAGACATTCCCATAGTAATCAAGATAAGATGAAAATGATGAGATTGGCGAATGTAGGGAGTGGATCCTTCACAGAGAGACTGGTTGTATCAACAGACTTTCAGGAAAATATACGTTGCTTGTAAAACAATTCGAAAGACAAGTATCTCAGACATGTTGGGCTATGATATTTGTAACTCAGTCAGAGGTGTTGTGATATCTTTTGCAGGACTTGTACATACTTATGTAACTCTAAGTATAATCAGTTCATCTGTCAGAATTGGTTACTCAAACTTCTAATTAAAAGATAAGGTAGCTCTCACTGTCGATCGATAGAATGTAAATGTGCTACGGTTTTCACACAGGAACCTTAACTTCAGAAACCAACAAGTAAATATTCCTCGTTATCTCTGTCTGGACAGTTTTATGTTAAAGAAAAATATCCAGCAGTATGGAAATACATCAACTATTTTATTTCAACATTCTTCTCTCAGCAATTTAATTAGTAAATATATTGGCTAGTGTTGCATTGAGGAATGTAGACCACAGCTGTCTAAATTTTGTCTCCAGACTATGCTGTGTTCGTAGATCTAGTGTAGTGTTAGTAGTTGATCTTGGGGTACCTGGGCTAAGGAGAGGAAACACTGTTGATTCTTATTCAGTAACTGTACTTGCGCAGTTTGTATATGTTTGGGCATATGCACATGCATGTATCTGTGTCTGTGTATGTACACATGCATGACGAGGCAGTGGTCATCGAGAGAAGGATTAGCTTTGACTGTGTTGCCCCTGAATTTGAACGTAATACTGATACTTGGAGATGTCTTTTTCTGTCTTTTTATTCAAGGTGAAGATGGCCACGTTCATCATCTGGTGTGTTGGGTTTCCAATGGATACACAGGTGACTGCTAAAACTGATCTGCATTCAGAAGATCCTGCTGCAGGTGGAACTGGATACCATAGATGATTGAATATTGGATAGTTGCTAGCTTATGATTTTCTCTCCTTGCATTTTTTGATCTACCTCTGATACATGATCGCTTTTGAAAGAGATGACATGGTTTTATTTTTATTTTGTTGTACCTGGTGCAGTGATATTGGCCAAACTTTGCTCTGAATTCCTGAGGGAAACTTTCAGAGGGCCATTGTAGTACTCCTTTCAATGTCTGTGAAAGCTCATCCCAGATTCCATCTCTTCATAGGAGATTTACATTGGTTTGCAAGAGTCAGGTCTTCTGGATAACTGACCATCACAACTCATTGTTACTGTCTTTGTATACTGTGGACAGTGGCATGCTATCTCACATGAACACCTTAATGTCTGTTATCTTGTTTTGCCATCTAATCTTCAGAAGCATTGGAAGCCAGCTCATGAGAGTCTGAGATAGTAGGAACTGCAGATGCTGGAGAATCCGAGACAACAAGGTGCAGGGCTGGATGAACACAGCAGGCCAAGCAGCATCAAAGGAGCAGAGAGGCTGACGTTTCGGGCCTAGACCCTTCATCAGAAAAGGGGGAGGGGAAGAGGTTTCTGAAATAAATAGGGAGAGAGTGGGAGGCGGATAGAAGATGGATAGAGGAGAGGATAGGTGGAGAGGAAACAAACAGGTCGAAGAGGCGGGGATGAGGCCAGTAAAGGTGAGTGTAGGTGGGGAGTTAGGAAGGGGATAGGTCAGTCCAGGGAGGACGGACAGGTCAAGGGGGCGGGATGAGTTTGGTCGGTAGGAGATGGAGGTGCGGCTTGAGGTGGGAGGAGGGGATAGGTGGGAGGAAGAACAGGTTAGGGAGGCAGGGACGAGCTGGACTGG
>NC_063345.1:34249836-34344405 GCF_021869965.1 Rhincodon typus | reverse complement strand
TCGAAGAGGCGGGGATGAGGCCAGTAAAGGTGAGTGTAGGTGGGGAGTTAGGAAGGGGATAGGTCAGTCCAGGGAGGACGGACAGGTCAAGGGGGCGGGATGAGTTTGGTCGGTAGGAGATGGAGGTGCGGCTTGAGGTGGGAGGAGGGGATAGGTGGGAGGAAGAACAGGTTAGGGAGGCAGGGACGAGCTGGACTGGTTTTGGGATGCGGTAGGGGGAGGGGAGATTTTGAAACTTGTGAAATCCACATTGATACCATTGGGCTGCAGGGTTCCCAAGCGGAATATGAGTTGCTGTTCCTGCAACCTTCGGGTGGCATCGTTGTGGCACTGCAGGAGGCCCAGGATGGACATGTCGTCTGAGGAATGGGAGGGGGAGTTGAAACGGTTCGCGACTGGGAGGTGCAGTCGTTTATTGCGAACCGAGCGTAGTTGTTCTGCAAAGCGGTCCCCGAGCCTCCGCTTGGTTTCCCCGATGTAGAGGAAGCCACACCGGGTACAGCGGATGCAGTATACCACATTAGCAGATGTGCAGGTGAACATCTGCTTGATGTGGAAAGTCTTATTGGGACCTGGGATGGGGGTGAGGGAGGAGGTATGGAGGGTGTAGCACTTCCTGCGGTTGCAGGGAAAAGTGCTGGGTGTGGTGGAGCTGGAGGGGAGTGTGGAGCGGACAAGGGAGTCACAGAGAGAGTGGTCCCTCTGGAAAGCAGATAAGGGTGGGGAGGGAAAGATGTCTTTGGTGGTGGGGTCGGATTGCAGATGGCGGAAGTGTCGGAGGATGATGCGTTGGATCCGGAGGTTGGTGGGGTGGTACGTGAGGACGAGGGGGATTCTTTTTTGGTCCTTATTGCTTGGACGGGGTGTGAGGGATGAGGGGCGGGAGATGTGGGAGACACGGTTGAGGGTGTTCTCGATCACTGAGCGGGGGAAGTTACGGTCCTTGAAAAACGAGGACAACTGAGATGTACGGGAGTGGAATGCCTCATCCTGGCAGCAGATGCAGCGGAGGTGAAGGAATTGGGAATAGGGGATAGCATTTTTGCAGGAAGGTGGGTGGGAGGAGGAGTATTCTAGGTAGCTGTGGGAGTCGGTGGGCTTGAAATGAATATCGGTTTCTAGGTGGTTGCCCGATATGGAGACAGAGAGGTCCAGGAAGGGGAGAGAGGTGTTAGATATGGTCCAGGTAAACTTAAGGTTGGGGTGGAAGGTGTTAGTGAAGTGGATGAACTGTTTGAGCTCCTCGTGGGAGCACGAGGTGGTGCCGATACAGTCATCAATGTAACAGAGGAAGAGGTGGGGTTTAGGGCCAGTGTAGGTACGGAAGAGGGATTGTTCCACGTAACCTACAAAGAGGCAGGCGTAGCTTGGGCCCATGCGGGTACCCATGGCTACCCCCTTTGTCTGTAGGAAGTGGGAGGAATTGAAAGAGAAGTGGTTGAGTGTGAGGACGAGTTCGGCTAAGCGGATGAGGGTATCAGTGGAGGGGGACTGGTTGGGCCTGCGGGACAGGAAGAAGCGGAGTCCCCCTCGTCCTCACGTACCACCCCACCAACCTTCGGATCCAACGCATCATTCTCCGACACTTCCGCCATCTGCAATCCGACCCCACCACCAAAGACATCTTTCCCTCCCCACCCTTATCTGCTTTCCGGAGGGACCACTTTCTCCATGACTCCCTTGTCCACTCCACACTCCCCTCCAGCTCCACCACACCTGGCACTTTTCCCTGCAACCGCAGGAAGTGCTACACCTGCCCCCATACCTCCTCCCTCACCCCCATCCCAGGCCCCAAGAAGACTTTCCACATCAAGCAGATGTTCACCTGCACATCTGCTAATGTGGTATACTGCATCCGCTGTACCCGGTGTGGCTTCCTCTACATCGGGGAAACCAAGCGGAGGCTCGGGGACCGCTTTGCAGAACACCTACGCTCGGTTCGCAATAAACGACTGCTCCTCCCAGTCGCGAACCATTTCAACTCCCCCTCCCATTCCTCAGACGACATGTCCATCCTGGGCCTCCTGCAGTGCCACAATTATGCCACCCGAAGGTTGCAGGAACAGCAACTCATATTCCGCTTGGGAACCCTGCAGCCCAATGGTATCAATGTGGATTTCACAAGTTTCAAAATCTCCCCTCCCCCTACCGCATCCCAAAACCAGTCCAGCTCGTCCCTGCCTCCCTAACCTGTTCTTCCTCCCACCTATCCCCTCCTCCCACCTCAAGCCACACCTCCATCTCCTACCGACCAACCTCATCCCGCCCCCTTGACCTGTCCGTCCTCCCTGGACTGACCTATCCCCTTCCTAACTCCCCACCTACACTCACCTTTACTGGCCTCATCCCCGCCTCTTCGACCTGTTTGTTTCCTCTCCACCTATCCTCTCCTCTATCCATCTTCTATCCGCCTCCCACTCTCTCCCTATTTATTTCAGAACCCCCTTCCCCTCCCCCTTTTCTGATGAAGGGTCTAGGCCCAAAACGTCAGCCTCTCTGCTCCTATGATGCTGCTTGGCCTGCTGTGTTCATCCAGCCCTGCACCTTGTTGACATGAGAGTCTGGTTGAGGTTCTTGGCATGACACTCATACACAGTTCAGGTCTTGCATATCATAGAATTATAGAATCCCTACAATGCAGAAGAGGCTATTCGACCCATCGAGTCTGCAAAGACCCTCTGAAGAGCATCCCACCCTAACCCTCATAACTTTGTGTATGGGACTTTGGTTTGACCACATTTGGAATGCTGCGTACAGTTCTGGTCGCCACATTACCAAAAGGATGTGGATGCTTTGGAGAGGATGCAGAGGAGGTTCACCAGGATGTTGCCTGGTATGGAGGGTGCTAGCTATGAAGAGAGGTTGATTAGATTAGGATTATTTACATTAGAAAGACGGAGGTTGAGGGGGGACCTGATTGAGGTCTACAAAATCATGAGAGGTACAGACAGGGTGGAGAGCAAGAAGCTTTTTCCCAGAGTGGGGGACTCAATTACTAGGGGTCACGATTTCAAGGTGAGAGCGGAAAAGTTTAAGGGAGATATGTGTGGAAAGTTCTTTACGCAGAGGATGGTGGGTGCCTGGAACGCGTTGCCAGCAGAAGTGGTAGAGGCAGGCACGATAGCATCATTTAAGATGTATCTAGACAGATACATGAATGGGCAGGGAGCAGAGGGATACAGATCCTTGGAAAATAGGCGACAGGTTTAGATAGAGGATCTGGGTCGGCGCAGGCTTGGAGGGCCGAAGGGCCTGTTCCTGTGCTACAATTTTCTTTGTTCTTTGTTCACATTTACCATGGTTGATCTACCTAACCTGCAAATCCCTGGACACTATGGGGCAATTTATTATGGCCTATCCACCTAACCTACACACCTTTACTCTGTGTGAGGAAACCAGAGCACCCAATAGAAACTCAAGCAGACATGGGGAGAATGTGCAAACTTCACACAGACAGCCACCCAAGGCTGGAATCAAGCCTGGGTCCTTGGTGCTGTGAAACAGCAGTGCTAACCATGAAGACCAATGTTAACCAGTGTTAACTAGAGCAGAGTGGGCAGGATAATTGCTCTATTCATTTTCCGTTTGCAGGATAGACTAATTCTTTTTTATTGCTAACTAATGTTTGAAGCCAGCTTAAACTACACTTGCTTTTGCAAATCATATATGTGGCATTGTCAACATAGACACACAGAAATATTGAAAACAGGAGCACGGTAAGACAATCAGCCTCTGGAGCCTGGTCCACCATAAGACCATTCGAAGTCCATAAGAAATAGAACCAGGAGTAGGTTGATGGGCCGCTCAAGCCTGCCCTGCCGTTCAACAGGATCCTGGCAGATCTGACATGCCTCACCTTCACTTTCGGCCCTTTCCCTGTAATCCTTGATTTCCCCTGCTGATCAAGATTCTATCTCAGTCTTAAATATACTGAAGGATTCAGCCCTTACAGCTATCTGTGGCAATGAGTTCCAAAGACTCACAACCCCCTGATAGAAGAAATTCCTTCTCATCTCAGTCTTAAACTGATGATCCTTTATTCTGAGACTATGCAGTCTGGTCCCATGAGGGGAAACATCCTCTCTGCATTTACCCTCTCAAGGCCCTTAAGAATCCTATATGTTCAATTTGATGATAGCAGATCTTCTATCTTAACGTTATTCTCACATACCTTGAATATATCTTCAGTTCTGAGTGTCTTGAATCTAATGATCTCTGTCTTGAATATAGTTAGTGGGTTGGATTTGGCCTCGATTCATCGGATTTGTGGAGCAAGCTTCCAGTAGATGAGTCAACCTCCAGCTGACTACTTTTCGGAGGGAAGCAAGCTCTTTGTCCCCTTCAAATTTCGGCCAAATTGACTGAGCTTCTACAGTCGTCTAGATAGATCGAGAGAATGTGCTGCTGAGAAAAGTGAATTTATTTCCTGTTGGCAAATTCTGATCATAGATTGAAACCTTGAGCTTAGAAAGACCTTTCTGAAGGGGGCTGGTACATTACTTCAGTCTTTTTTGTGCTGATTGTAAAGCTGAAGCTGTTGCAGATCTTTCAGAATTCAACAACGGGCTTTTGTCTGTATTACCACCATCTTTGTAGCTTGTTTGGAGTAGCATGAAGGGTAAAATTATGATACCAGCTCAAAATTGCTGGTCTAAGATTGCACCAGAATTTTCTTATTAAAAACTGCCACTGCCTTTTAAAGCATGTCAAGAGTCAACCCATCACTTTCAACTGGAATCATGCGCAACTGACTAACTCATCCAAACCATTTTGACACAACTTTTGTCACAAACCTACTCCAATGAGTACTTCCTCCATGTAACTGGTGATAGGAACACAGGTCAAAGACCCTTGAGGCAAACATGATGTGGCAGAAACCATTTTCTTTGTTATAACTGGAAGCTGGTATTCCTTTGTCTGTTTATTGAACTGCAGTTCTGTCAAGAACTTTTGTTGATATTTTAGCCAGCTCGGCAAACAGTCCTCTCTTGAACTGTGGTTATGAGTTTGGAAATGGAATTTTTTCTATTCCCATGTTATAAAACAAGGAAGCTGTGGACATGAGAATCTGCTGTACTGTAAACACTTAAAATGAGATATAATGGAATATAGGTGTTCATTCCATGGAGTTTTCAAATCAGTAGAATTTGGGACTTTTCTGCTTATGTATATCACAGAAGGAAAGTGCTTCCCCCCTCCTTCACACTCCGGATGTTTCTGGGGTAATATCACCTGGTGGCTGAAGATCTGAACAGCATGTTATTATTGAAACTCAAAATCAACAATGCCTTGAATTTCTTTGCCAATACATCCTTCCAGGAACCACCTGGAGTTTTTTTTTTGCCACACTAATCAGACAATATTTCACTGGTGTACTAAGAATTTGACTCATGCTCTCTTGAGGCATGCTTCACACTTCACTTTCTTTTCCATGAAACCACAGACACAAAGACAGAGAGCTCTACAGTTCAAATGATGATCAAAATTCCAAGAGAAATTGTTGCAAAGAGAAATTGACCGAATGCCTGTGCAATTAAAGTGCTGTGTGGTAACCTGCTCAATTTCATTAGCAGAAAAGACCTCCATGCCATCAGCTTGCAGTTCTTGCATGATATCAATCACCTTATCCTATACATAAATCCTACCACAATGCTTTCATTCTTTGACAATACATTACACCAGCTTTTGTAACTCAAGTCCATGTATCTGTGTCTGTTTTGTGACCTAGTGTATCCCCTGAAGTCATGACTTAAGATTCCAGTAAAGTTTCTGCAGACAGAGGAAGTCAACAGATATAATGAGGCCCATGAGTATCCACCTGAGTATCTGAGCTTTTCCTGAAAGGCAGTCCTTAAGATGTGAAAAACAGAAGAGCTTGTATAGCTGTGCACCCAATGACAATTGCCCTTGAAGAAGTAATAGCATCATGTAAAGTCATTGAATCACTTTAGAAAATCACAAAGCAGATACAGTATATGATAAACTTTTTTGCTGCTTTTGCTGATAAGATCTTGCACTTCATCGTCTCCCATATGCTAGTTTGACTGCATATCCCCGATGGAAGGAGAAAAGACAATGTTCAAATCTTATGATCCACATCAATATGAGTGCTCACATTCTATGCTAATGAGAAATAGAGGTGCATTGTTCCTTTTAAGTGAACTTGTCCTTGAAGATTAACAGGTAATATGTTGGGCAAACTCATTTTGAATAAAGATGGCACTTGAGTATTTGCAGAGCTTTTTCTTTGACATCTAGAGAAACAGCATAAGATGTCAGGAGTTGAGTGAACTTGACCTATTTTGCGTAGCCTTGAGGATTCAGTGGCCCTCTTTCTGTATTGCATAGTAATTTCTGGAGCACTTGATGTTGCACTGACAGATCTCATGAACACCGCCGTGTTATGGGCTCACAATCTTGTATGCACTGTGTTTTTATTGAAGTGCCAGTAAGATGGCTATCTGCCATAAGGTACACTCGTGCCTTATGGCAAAGGTAACATTACTACGGCAAGCCAAGAAGGACATTTGTATGTGATTGCATTTCAATCCAAACATCCCACTTTTTATAACAATAAAAACAAATTTACATGTGCTATCATTTGTTACTTTGAGTTAACAAAGTTTACATGCTTTATAAACAACAATTCTTGCGCAATTTGTTTGCTATTCTGGTTATTTCCATTTTTGTCTGTTTATTTATGTGCATGAATCTAAGAGTATTTGGATCTTGTGATAATACATATATGAATTGCCAGCTTTTGTCTAATGGTTGGAATGATATGCTTTCTGGTTTGGTTGGAAAGTTTATCAGTTGACACGAGATAGTAGGAACTGCAGATGCTGGAAAATCTGAGATAACAAGGTGTAGAGCTGGATGAACACAGCAGGCCAAGCAGCATCATAGGATGCTGCCTGGCCTGCTGTGTTCATCTAGCTCTACACCCTGTCTTCTCAGTTGACACTGCTGATTTAGACTGTTATCTTAGACAACTCTTTCATTTAATTGAATTGGTTGTGTCCAATAAAACAATGTTTCCTGTGTAATCCTGCAGTCAGATGCTTTCTGTCACACTCTGTTTGTCTGAATGTCAGTGAGTGTGGCCAACGAAGCACTATAAATGTCAACCAAAATGTTTAGGTTTATTAGGCCACTTTCAATTGGTTTCGGGTGAGATGAATGGCTTTTAGAGTTTCGTATAATATCTGGCAAATAGATCTTCAGTCTTGCCATAGCATTGGGCTCAAAGATTAATTTGTCCTCTTGGGTGAACAGTTGAACAAAGAACAGAACTAAGCAATTCAGTCCCTTCAGCCTGCTCCACCATTCATTCACTCAGATAATGGCTGATCTGATTGAAATCTCAAATGTGTATTCCTGTCCATGCCTGATAACCGTTAACACCTTGCTTAACAAGAACCTATTTACCTCTGCCTTAAAAATTTTGAAGCACTCAGCTTCCACAACCCTGTCAGGAAGAGCATTCTAAAGACTCATGACATTGGAAAAGAAACAGAAGTGTTCCCTCATATCCATTCAAGAAGTAGAGTCTTAGAGATTTTTGGCATATGGATAAAAGCTCTTCATCCCGTTGTATCCATGTCAGTCATCACACAACATATTAATTGAACTCAACTTACACTACATGTGAGTTTTAAAGCCTTTGTCTCAAATATGAACCTCAGCCTGTTGGTTACTTGTCTGGAGCAGTACCACTTTGCACCACCTCCTCTCACTAAATGGGTGACCTGTGATTTTTGAACAGTGACCGTTAGTTCTGGACTCTCCCATAAGGGGAAACATCCTTTCCACATCCACGATGTCAAAAACTTCTGTGGAACTTATATATTTCCATTAAGTCACCTCTCACTCTTCTAACCTTCAGCAACAGCCTAGCCTGTCCAACTTTTCCTCATAATACAACCCACTCATTCCAGGTATTAGTCTGGTAAAGCTTCTCTGAACTGTTTCCAACGTATTTAGATCCTTCCTTAAATCAGAGACCAATACAAGTTCATAGTACTCCAGATGTAGCCACATAAATGGCTTCCATAACTGAGGTATAATCACCTTACTTTTGTATTCAATTTCTCTCATTTTAAATGATAACATTCTAATACATTTCATAATTACTTGCTGCATTTGCATACAAACATTTTGTGATTCATATATGAAGACACTCATATCCTTCTGAACCTCAAAGCTCTGCAATTTTTCATCATTTATGTAATATGCTTCTTTTTAATTATTCCTCCAAAAGGAACTATTTAACATTTTCCCACAGTTTACTAGTGGTGCCAAATCTTTTCTCACTCATTTAACCTCTCTATGTCTCTTTGTGGCACCTTTCTGTCTGCTTTATAACTCATTTGTGTCACCAGTGTATTTGGCAACTAAATCATCCCTTCATACAAATCATTTATATAGACTGGAAACAGTTGAGGTCACAGAACTGATGCTTTATTGCACAACACTCATTACATCTTGCCAAGCTGAAAAGATCCATTTGTACCTACTTTCTGCTTCCTGTTAGCCTACCAAACTTCTGATCACACCACAAACAACAGAAATTGCTAGAGAAACTCAGCAGGTCTGGCAGCGTCTGTGGAAAGAAAGCAGAGTTAACATTTCAAGCCTGGTGATTCTTCATCAGAACAGGAGTCTGCTGAGTTTCACCAGCCATTTCTGTTTTTGTTTCAGATCTCCAGGGTTGGCAGTTCTTTGATTTATTCTGTCCATGCCAATTTGCTATTCCCTGCACTATGAGATTCCATTTTCTGCAACTGTCACCTCGGGTGACTGTGTGGAGTTTGCACATTCTCTCCGAGTCTGTGGAGGTTTCCTCCAGGCGCTCTGGTTTCCTTCCACAGTGCAAAGATGTGCAGGTTAAGTGGATTGGCCATGCTAAATTTCACAAAGATCCAGGTGGATTAGCCATGGGAAATACAAGGTTACAGGGATAGGGTGAGGGGTATAGTTCTGGGATGCTGTTCGGAGAGCCAGTGCAAACTCAATGGGCCAAATGGCCTATTTCTACAATGTAGGGATTCCAAGATTCAATCACCTTTGATAAAGCACCTTATCAAAAGCCTTCTGGAAATCTAAGTACTGAATATCTACCAGTTTCCCTTTATCCACTGTATACATTATCTCCTCTAAGAATTCAAACAGATTGGTCAAGCACGATCACAAAATCATATTGACTCTGCCTGATAACATTAAACTTTTCCAAGCACCTTGCCATAACTTCTTTGTTATTAGCTTCTAACATTTTCCCTATGACAGACAAACTTACTGGCCTGTAGTTTCTAGATTTCTGTCTCCCTGCCTTTTTGAATAACTGAGCTACATTTGCTATCTTCCAATCTAATGGAACTTTCCCTGAATCAAAGGAGTTTTTGAAAATGGAAAGCAATGTGGCAATTGTCTGATTTGCTACCTGTTTAAGATGAGGCAATCAGGACTCAAGTACTTGTCAGTCTGCACCTCCAACAATTTACTCAGTACTACTTCTCTAGTGATTGTGATTTTCCTGAGTTCTTTCCTCCCTTTCATTTCTGCCTTTGGTGCTGTTTCTGATTATGTTACTTGTATCCTCTATAATGAAGATAGATACAAAATATATTTTCAGTTTATTGTTCATCTCCTTATTTTCCAACATTGATTCTCCAAACTCATTTTCTATGTGATCAATGCTTACATTGTAAACTATTTTCTTTTTTAAATTTTTATGGAAATACTTACTACCTATTTTTTAAATGTTTCTTAGTATGATCCACTTGGGAAAGTGCACTCATTCTCAAGCCTTACTACTCCCTGGGTTGCCACAGAAGTTTAATCAAAGCATGCAAAGTCTGTAATGTACCTGTCTGATGGATTCAGGTTGGTAAAAAAAAAACTGACCCAGTTCCTGGACTTAACAAAAACTACTTTGTATTACAAACAAATAAATTTTAGACACAGGTAAACAAAACTGTGAACTATCAAAATTTAACTCTACTAGTTGAAATTCTACCTTCCTTTAAATCCCTACACTTCTGTAAGGCAGACACAGAGAAACAAAAAAAAATGGTATTTTGGATGGATGGGAGAAAAACTAGGGGATACACAATAGCACTAGTCTGCAGGGTTCAATGAAATGATCCTTTTGTTTCCCAAGATTTTCTGATCCATGATTTCCTTTTCCCAGGTTCTTTTACTTCTTCACATGAGGCACAGGGCATTTCTGTAATTAGAAAATCTCTAAGTTACTGGTTAAAGGCAATAGATTATAGAAACTGGTGGGAGAACACACTGGCTTTCTCCTGGTTGCTAATAGTTCTACTACAGAGAGATGGAGACAGAGTCCATTCTCCCAGTGCGTAAACTTCTGCTGCTGTATTATTCATACCCAGAAACTATTCAGCTGCCCAGGAACCAATCAGAGAGTTCTTATCAGGCTGTTGCATTCACAACTAGTCACATTTGCACAAAGCATTGAGCTATCTATTGCTGGCCAAATCTCAATTTGGACTCATACCCCAGTGTCATACCATCTTATCACACCTCTCCCACTGTTTACAAAGCAGCAGACTAAACATAACTCACAATGAATTCCAATAACTTATTTTCAAAAGTGCAGCAATTCCTTCCACAGTTCTTGATTTTAAAACAATCCATTTGCCATTTTCATCAACAATCAAAATACAGAAAAATAATTAAATGCAGACTTTACATTCCGGCTAGTTTTCTCTCGAACTGTAATTTTTCCCTTTTTTGCCATTCTTTACTGTATTTTATTTTATGGCCAATTTTCTAAATTGCCATTTTCTTTGCAGCATTATATGTGTTTTTTTTAAAGTGACATGATCTTTAATCCTTCTAATTTACCATGGAGGTTCGGTCTGTCCTTGGAATTTTTGATGCATTTGCAAATATTAATTCTATATATTCTGAAATATCCCTTAGATATCTGTCATAATATTTGTATTGACATATTGTTTCACCTAATTTGTCAATTCACTTTAGTCGGCTCTGCAGGCTAAAAAAAAGCCACTGCTTCACATCACTCTCCCTCTAAGTAAAATGTAAAATTTAATCATATTATGATTGCTGCTACCTAGGGGCACCTTCACTGTGAGATTCTTAACTGATCTTACCTTATTGGACAATAACAGTTCTAGTATAGCCTGTTCTCTGGACTGCTCCAGAACATGTTGTTCTAAGAAACTATCCTGGAAACATACCATAAACTTCATGTAGGCTACCTTTACCCATCTGATTTTTCTGGTCGATATGTAGATTAACATTTTAATATTTAGGTACCAATCTATGTCACCCTGTACTCATGTCTCTGTAATGGCTACCAGCTCATTTATTTCTATTTTCACCTTCAGTTCATCTACTTTGTTTCAAACACTTCATGCATTCAGATACAGAGTCTTTAGTTTCAATCTTTTATTCATTTTGTGACATCTCGCCTTATCTGTGGATTCACTCTTAGATCTGCACTATTGTCAACATTATTCTGCTTGTAAGATGTAGGCTGCTTTCCAACCATTAGACCATAAGGACATAGGACCAAAAGTAAAACATTCAGTGCGTTCAATTATCTGCTATTCAGTGAGATCACAGCTGATTTGATAATCCTCGATTCCACTTTCATGTCTTCTTCCCATAACTCTTGAATCCCTTACTGATTAAAATCTGTCTTCCCCAGCCTTGAATATACTTAATGAATTTTACAAATCATCAGCCTTTGAGAGAAGAAAATTCCTCCTCATCCTTGTCTTAAGTATGTATTCCCTTCATCTGAGATTATGCCCTCTGGTCCTGGATGCTCCCACAAGGAGGAACAACCTTTCTGTAACTACCCTGTCAAGCCCCCTAAGAATCTTTTATGCTTCAATAAGGTTGCCTCTCATGATTTAAATTCCAATGAGCACAGACCCCCAACCTTCTCAACCTCTCCTCATAAACAGTCTATCAATAATCAACATGGTTGACTGGTCTAAGCTGTTTATCAATAGGGATCAGATCTGGGCTGCTTCTCCACATTGTGGACAAACTCGCCTGTTCTCCTTTGTATGTGCCAGACATGTTGACTTACAAGCTCAGGGCTTCTGTACCTAACTTCATATAACTTATTCTAGATTCAGAATCTTTTCTCTTAGTGATCTTGCTGCAATATTAGGAGCTCTTGTGCCTAAGATAATTCTATCTTTGATGAGATCAACTTTCTTGTACTTGGATTCTGCAAGCTGTTTTAATGCAGTCGTGTATATATCAATGTGCTGATTTTCAGCTTGAGCTTTAACATTGAACATATACCATTCATAACTTATGTTCACCCATGATTCAAAATGTGCCCTCAAGGCTTTCAAAATTTCTGCAATCTGCTTCATTTTTCATTTTAGGAGAGATTAATGGTGTAGTATGCTTTGGAACATTCCATCCCCAACAGTGATAGGAACATAGCTACTCATAGTTTATATCGGGTTTATTAGTCAAACCTGTTGAAATCTCACTGTTTTGCCATTGAGAGTAGAAAAACTGTCCGCTGTGTTCCGTATCATTTTCCACTTTGACTAGGCCCAGGGATAGGAAAATGCTCAGCCATTGCTTGATTCACCTAGTTCCTTTAGCTGGAGCCTGTTTCTTTGCCCTTTTTCTGTGGCTTTCAGAACGTTTTAGCAGCTCTGAAAATTCCCGCGTTCCACTTTTATAGTTTTGCTTTTGTCCAGCTCTTCAATCTCAATCCACACAGACAACATGTTACAAGCCCACAGGATAACAGTATTTTGCACTGTATCTTTATTAAACTGCCAGAAAGATATCTGCCTGTAGTGAGTGTGCCTCAAGGCAGGGTCACATGAAGACAGCAAGCCAGGAAGGATATTTGTATGTGATTATGTTCAAAGTCAGACACACCTACTTATGAAGTTAGATGCCAAACAGTCCTTTTTTCCTTCCTTTCAATTCTGCAAAGAAGACGTCCATTGGCCTACATAAATCCCTAAAGAGAATTTCAATTGTTTGAGCTCCATCAATAGCTGTTGTGGCACAAAGACCACACCTGTCTCCAATAAATATATTCTCCTTACCTTGGTTGCAATCTTACTGCATTGCTAAATGTCTCTATGCCCAGGAGTGCTAAATGCACGGGCAGTTACAATACCTGTTCTGCATAACTTAAGAAAGCCTTGGGAGGAAAAAGCAGTGAATCCTCACCATACTAATGTGGATAGTTGGTAACCTTGTGATGCTATTAACCCGTCAGGTCAAACATCATCCGGCTCTTAACATCCAGGCTGATACATGAGAATTACTCATTGAGATGAAGTACTGAAGGCTTCCAGGAGATTTGCAACTTCACCTCTGACTGCAAAATCATTTGATTTTATTCCCTACGGTTCTTACTGAAACATTCTCTGATGTTCAATAACGTTCACTTTAATGCTTCCTCTTGTACTCTGCTGCTCAAATAATAATCTCTGATCTATCAAAATCCCCACAGTGTTACACTTTCTGATATATCTCCCACCTTTCACAGTAACACTGTGAAGTGCCACTCTCTTTCACTATAAATCTTTAATATGCTGTACATTCTGCTCCATAACGCCTTTGTATGATGTACAACCAGTTGAGGAGAGGTGATTGGCTTCCTTTTTTTTAACCCCTCTCAGTCACAACAATTTTGTTTATTCTTTGTTAAACTTAATTAACCAGATCAAAAATGAAAGAGAGCCAATTCCAAGCTGCTCTTGAGTGAAAGAGTGTCAAGTTTTAATATATATTAAAACCTGAGGAAAATAAGAAGACATAGCATCAAACACATACACACAAAACAGGTAATAATCTTAAAAAGAGGAGTGGAAGGGGTGTCCGTAGATCCAGGAAGGTTCATGCAGTCACATTTTAAAATTCTTAGAGGCATTGAGTTGTGAGAGTCTTAACAGTTTAGATGTTGTCCTGTTTCTTAAGGAGTGATGAAGCTTAGAGATAACTGCGTTTTTGGGGAACAGTATTTTTCCCAAGCACTTTTTTTACTAGCCACTGACTGTTAAAATTCTGAGAGTGAAACAAGCTAAGAGACTGTCTATAGTTCTTCATGACAATTTCATTTTTCCTTACCTTTGCTCTGCTGTTCAGAAGCAGCTGTTGACAAAGGTCCATTTCTATATTCTTGAGTCTGCTGAATGATTTTCTAAGCTGAATTCACTACAGGTTGCCTTCCATCATAATGTGCTTAACTTACAGAGAGGTGTGAATCAACCAGGAAATACAGATCTGAGTTTCATTGCTCTCTTAAAATGTTGTTAATTTCAGGTCAGATGGATCTTTATTTGCTGTTGGTTTCATGACTTTGATTCAACCTAGTCTGGTAATCATAGAGGCTATTTAGGGCAGTATTCTTTCTTTCTGAAAACTATTTTTAATTCATGAAAGGTCTCAGATATTAAAGCCAAAGGGTGGAATCAAACATCAATAGTCTATGTTTGCCATTATCATAATATACAATAACTTCTATCCTTCATTAAAAAATTCTTTTATAAACCATACAATTCAATAACCCTCTAACCATCTTCTCTCCTTGCAATGTTGGGCTATATACTACACTGTTTATTGTAACTGTATTTGGTATTTTAACTGTAATGCTCTGTAATACGACACCCTATTCTGCAACACTGACTAATATATCCATCACTGTAATAGCTTAATATGTCCTGTAAGACACCAATGCACTCTGCAGCCTTCGGGAATCTGTACTCCTCTAATTCTGGCATCTAAAGCTTCCCTGGTTTTTGTTGTCCCATCATTGTTTGCCACATCTTCACTTGCCCAGACCCGAGGTTTTTGAAACACTATATGAGTATTTCTCCGCCTCTCTACCTCACTTTCTTCTTTTAATACATTGCTTAAAATATACTACTTTCATTTGACCTAAGGGGCTGGATTTAATAACATAGCCCATCAAAGATGAAGATACATTGGCCAAGCCTAGTTCATCATGGTATAGGCCCTGGGCCAGTCCCTAGATTGAAACAGTTGACTATAGTTTCTGACTGCTGGTGGTGGGATGACATTTAGCTTCATTTTCCATCAGCCCACCACAATTTCTTGGTGAATCAAGAAAGGTTGCCCAGAAATCCCTTTTGTGGGAGAGGGAGGAAATGAAGAAGGGGTGTGTTCACAGTAAGACACCCTGAGGCTGGTTGAAGAGCTTGGCATTGGCTTGGGGGGTGGGGGTGGTGGTTGCCGAAAACCTCACAATGCCCTTGCCTCCTAGCCTTGTACCCCTTCCTCAGACACCAGTCCCTCTTCTCCTCCGAGCCCCAGTGAGGATTCCTCATCCTGCTCTCAGTCACCTTTGGCCTGGGACCCCTGGTGAGTACAATGCCACCAACAGTCGCTGATTTCGCTGGAGCTGGCAGCAATAATGAGCCGGCCAATCTCTGCTTGACCAGCAGCTGTTGGCAGGCAGAGTTTTCACTGCCAGCATCCTCAATGATGGGGAATGCTTGATAGAAGCCATGTTAACGCCTGAAAGGCAGGTGATTATATTGGACCTCCCACACATTGACTACCATCCAGTCACTGAGAACCCTATCAGATCAACTGAATTCTGGTAAATATTTCCTTATGTGGCTCTGTGTCATCATGCACTTTGGTGTGGTTTTATTATGTTAAAGGTGCTACATATTTATAAGAGATAGTGGGAACTGCCGATGCTGGAGAATCTGAGGTAACAAGGTGTAGAGCTGGATGAACCCAGGCCAGGCAGCATCAGAGGAGCAGGAAGGCTGACGTTTCAGGTCTGGACCCTGGACTCTGGTTTCTGAAGAAGGGTCTAGGCCCAAAACGTCAGCTTTCCTGCTCCTCTGATGCTGTTTGGTCTGTTGTGTTCATCCAGCTCTACACCTTGTTATCTCATGCTACATATTTATAAGTTGTGTTCACCGTAATAGTCTGATATGCTCATATCTCTCACTTTTACACTTAATATACTCTATTCTCCTCATATAGTCTGATATGACACTATCCTCATTATAACAGTTTCTGATCAAACTTCACTCCCATCTCTGCAACATTTTCTCATGCACCAGACAAAACTATCTCTAAAATAACATTCACATTTTGTAAGCATGTGTTGCAGCTTGATTAATGCAGGGAGCTATAACTCCCTCTAATAGAAATTATACAAAATGCTTATTTTTTTTTATCCCTGTGTGTTTGCTAATGCCTGCCATTTGTCCAGCTCCTGGGCACAGTGGTTATTAAAAGGTTTTCAATCCCAGGCTCTCAGAGCTGAGAAGCAATTTGTGTCAGCTCTTATTTCCACAGCAGTTGTGGCAAGCGTCTGGCAGCTAAAATATGGGGAAGAACTGGTTTATGACTGTCACACAATGCTCATCAATCACAGGAAGCCCCTGGTATCCTCTGAAAACAGAACAAAGCCTTGTTTTGGTATTGGGCAGAAAGCTGACAAATACAGCACTCAGTAAGAAAAATCGCCCCAATCTTTCCTCGCATAACTTGATTGAAATTTAGCAAATTCATCAGAAATTGAGGGTATGATTATGATATTCCATCTTTTCTTAAATATACAAAGAATTAAGTTTTTCTGTATGTTTATCCAAAACAGATAGATAATGCAGTATGCATCAGTTAGTATAACATAACTAGATTTGCTCAGCACAATTCAAACAAAACTCCTGTTTTATACATTAATATAATCCAGCACTGATTCACTAATCTTCTTGTGCGTGTGAAATGGAAGTGTCAAACTCAGAGAGAGAGATGGCGTATTATAAATGTTACTGTTCTTGGTGAATTCTGCATAGAACAGACAATGGGGATTTTAACCACTAAAGCAGATGGATTTGGGACAGATAGGATGTTAAAATCTTAAAGACTCAAAATTGCATTTTGCAGCACTGGAAATGAGACCTATTGTTGATTTTCAGATGCTTGCAATGGGTTGTTTCCTGCCTGGCATTGCAGCAGATTTGGGGATCTCATGGATGCATGCCAGTGTTACATCAGAAGCTGACACAATGGCAGGATCTCAATTTTGGTTAACACATGTTTAAATAGTGTCCCAACTGTCCGGTCCTGAAGGAAAATGCTACTTAAGCACAATTGGCACAATCCTAGAGCCACTTAGAAAGTCCCACGCACAGGTGGCTCTGGGCCCTCAGGAACCTGGCTTTGCACTGCACCATCTTGGCATGGGTGACAGAATTTTGGGCTGGCTGATTGAGGAGCTAGCAAGGGCATTGGCAGAGTGTTATGTGGACACCATAAATGCTGTCATCATGAAGGTGATCAGCAACACTAGTTATCTGTTGGAGGACAGATAGTTTACAGCAGTAACAGCTTGCATAACCCCTCAAGAACTGGTATCCACAGCATCAATTGCAGTAAGCATGACTTTCATGGCTTCCTGCTGAATTTTCACTGAGCTTTCCACCTGTGTTGCGGTAAAGTCTGCCCCAAACACTACTTAAGGGATTGGCCTGGCACTGCTGTTTGCCATTATTTCTTTGGTGAAAATAATGGACTCAAAGTTCTGCACAATGTCTTCCACAACATTGAAGCCATATTCCTCCATGATCCTTAACAGTGATGAGAATTTGTCATAGGCATACTGTAACATCCAGCATATATTTGATGTGCATCAATGTCATAATTTTTCTGATTGCATTCTCATTAAACTCACTCTCCAAGGTACATACATTAATAAATTAAAATGATATAAACCCTGTCCTGGCTTAATATATGTGGATCACAAACTCATACAAGCCTCTAACATATGTGCAGTGCCAATCTCAGAATTGATGACAGTATTAATGATGAATTAGAACGCTGAAATATTAATAAACCAATTTTACTTTTAATTTCAAAATTCGTGGTTTTTTTTATAAAGAGGAACTGTTTCAGAAAGGGAAAAAAAGAACAAATGCAAATTCAGTTACAGTCTCGTAATGCTTTGTATGAAGGCCATGGAATATTGCACCTGTAATGAGCCTGGGAATCTTCAGACAGGGAGAGATTTAACAAGAAGAGCCTCCACCCTGGAAAAGTCAGTTCCACCTTCCAGGACTATACAGCAAAGAGGTTAAAAAAAGACTACACACTAAGACTATTGCCCAGATGTTGTGCTGAGTGGATCAGAGTGTTGTGAGGGCTTTCAAGAAAATACATTTGAAATATCCTTAAACCACAGGTAAAACAAAGGGAACTCTCCTTCACTAAATGCTAAAATGCAGTCACTGTCAATAGGAACCAGAATAACAGAATTTCTACCAACCTGCAAAAGGAAAAATCTCAAAATCTGTATCTCAGCTGCCAATGTCAATGCTATTGCTGACATCCAATAATGGCTACACTCTTATCAGCTCTTCATGAACAATTCAGAAAATGATCTTTTTTTAAAAAATCTTTTATCTTTTTGCACTCACCTCATTTTTACTCAGTATGCATTTATATGATGTTATTATTTCTTCTTGCATTTAATTCATAAACTCACTTTTTTTGTTAATTCAAGAAACCCAGGATAAACTGGTCCCTTTTCAAACTTAAGTTCATTTAGATCTGACAAAAGGTATCCAGAAAAGAGGGTATTCTTTTCAAATTAACCTTGTTCTGATCAATTGACCCTTGCTCAAGATGAAGCCCTTGCCAAGTCATACCCAACAACTGAAAAGGATAGAGGTGGAGAGTGTGATTGGAAACTGAGAACTCATGACAGAGAGGGAAATGCTCCTTAGGTCAGAAAGGGTGGTGCTGAGATGAAAATTGAGGCCAAAAATCTTTTGAGTTTTATTTGTCAAAAGGGAGGGTAGGTCTGCGCCAGTTGGACTGTAATAGAAAAACCAGAGGGATTAAATGGGGCAAGTAGACCAGAGTATGGCTCTGACTACAGCTGCAAATTCTTGTAGATACACTCCTGTGAGTGTGGATGAGGTTAACTGAATCACAGAAATTTACTGGGATTTTATATGTAAAGAAAGGGTGGCTGCATTTTCCCAGAGAGAGATGAGCAAGCCTGTACTCATACGAAGGATAACAGGGGGTCACCCAAACTCTTTCAGTAGGAAGTGCACCAGAAAGTGCATGAAGTGCCAAGGCACCATAAAATGTTTGAAAGAGGCTACATGCCTATCCCTGCTTTACTGGGTATATCTGAGCATGACATTGTGTCATGGCCAGTGACTGTGGGAGTTGTACCTAGTTTACCTGTGAGCGGTATCAACTGGATGCTCAGCAATAGCTGGATAGGTCAAAGTTAATAACATCCTTTGCATTCTCTGAGAAGCCTATGGAGGTTAGAGAGACCAAACAACTGTAGGAGAAAGAGCCTGATATTTTCCCTGTCTGTGTAATCACAGTCTCTGGCCAGTCAAACTCAGCCAGTGGATACTGAGGTGGTACTGCAAGCAGGAGATACTCCAGTCTGGTTATCTGAAACCTTTTTCAGTGTCTAGGAGACCCCAAGAAGGTAATAAATAGAACTTCTTTTGTTGCAGCTCAACAGACTGACTCATTGTTAAAAACATGACCTCAGACTGCTCATACTGAATCTGAAGAGGCGGAAATTAAATCCAGAATATTAAAAATGAAGTGCTGATCAAGACTTGGAGATCTCCTCAAAGAACTGCAAACAAAGTGTGAACAATGAAAGAAGCATAGAAATATAGAAAATATGACCAGGTGGAGGTCATTCGGTCAATTGAGCATGTTCTGCTGTGCCTTATCCTTTATTTCATTGCCACGCTCCTGCTCACTTCTCACATCCCTTGACATTTTTAGCATCTAGGAATCTGTTTCTTTTTTAAATATATGCAGTGACTTCACCTCCGCAGCTTTATGTGTAAGTGAATGCCACAGTTTTAACATCGTCTGAGTGAAGACATTTCTTTTCATCCAAGTTTAAAGTCGCCTGCCATCTGCTGAAGCTGTGACCCTTTGTCCTGGATACCCCCAGCCAAGGCATACAGTCTGTCAGTCCTTGGCAAAAATGTACATGTTCCAATAAGATCCCCTCTCTTTCTTCTAAAGCCAAGTGTTCTGAGGCCCAGTCGATCCAATCTCTCCTCACAGGCCAAACCTACCACCCCAGTAATCAATCTGATGAACTAACTTAATTCCACTGCCTCTATGGCAAATACATTTTTTCTTAAGATAGGAAACCAAAATTGCATACAATACTCAGGTGAGATCTCACCAGAACACTTAGAGCTACAGTAAGATATCCTTGCTTCTGTACTCAAAAATCTTGAAATGAAAGCCTATATATCATTTGTCTTCCTAATTGCTTGCTGCACTTTCATGCTTGCTTTCAATTATCAGTATACGAGACACCCAGGTCCCTTTGTACATCAACATTTCCCAATCTCTCATCACTTAAATAAAATACTGCCATTCTGTTCTTTCTCATCTGTGCAGACAACTTCACATGTTTCTATGTTATACTGCATCTGCATGCATTTACCCACTCATTCAACTTGTCTAAATCACTCTAAAACCTCTTTATTTCTTCCATACACTTTCAGCTAGTTTTGCTTTTAAATCTTTCCCAGCTAATTTTAAATCATCATCAAATTGGAAACATTTGATTCCCTCATCTAAATCTCTGATGCATGTTGAGAATAGTGGGCCCCAAGCACTGATCCATGTGGTATCCAACTTGTTACCACCTTCCAATACACAAACAATCTAGTTATTCCTACTCTCTGTTTCCTGTCGGCTAATTCTCAATCCATGCAAATATATCACCACTAATGCTGTATGCTTTGATCTTGCATACTAACCACTGAGGTGGGAGTTTGCAAAAAGCTTCTGAAAGTCCAAATTAATCACATCCACTTGTTTTCCCTCATCTATTCTACTTGTTATCTCCTCAAAAATCTCCAGTATGTTTGTCAAGCACAATTTCCTTTTGGAAATCCGTGTTGATTTTGTATAATCATGTTGATATTTTCAAAGTGTTCTGTTATCACATCATTTATAATAGACTTTAACATTTTCCCTACTACTGATGTTAAACTAACCAGTCTGTAATCCTCAGTTTTCTCCTTACCTCTGTTTTTTTTAAATGATGGAGTTACATTGTTCACCCTCAATCTACCAGGATTATTGCAGAATCTACGGAATTTTGGAAGCTGAAGGCAGATGCAAACATTGATTCTATGAGCATCTTCATTAGCGTCCTGGGATGTAGATTGTCAGGTCCTGGGGATTTAACAGATATCAGATACAATAATTTCTCAATATTTTCTTTTTACTAGTACTAATTTCCTTCAATTCTTCCTTCATAAAACACCCTTGCTTACCTCATTGTCTTGGGAACATATTTATGTCTTCTTCTAGGAACACAGAACAAAAGTAATTGTTTAATTGCTTGCAGTTTTCTTGCTCTCTATTATCAATTCTCCTGTTTCAGGCTATAAGATGGCCTTCGCTTTTTGTCTATTCTTTCAATCGCATACTTGTAGAACCTCTAGAGTCTGTTAATATGTTCCTTGCAAGTTTACTCTGATAGACTAGTCTTCCATCATAATTGACCTATTGGTCCCCTTTTGCTGATTTTTAAGCTGCTCCAGGTCCTTAGGCTTGCTACATTTTGAAAAAAAAATGAGTTCTCTGTGAATCTAATGCTGTCCTTAATTTATTTTGCTGACCATAGTTGGGTCACTTGTTTTGTTGTGCTTTTTTTCCTAAAAGGAATGCATAACTGCTACAATGTATGCATTCATTCCTTAAAAATTAATAATTGCCTATCCATTGTCATGTCTTTTAAATGAAGTTTCCCGTTCTATTGCAGCCAACTCAAATCCCAAACCATTGTAGTTTCCTCTGTTTAGATTTAGAACCCTAGTTCTGAATTGGACTACTTTACTTTTTATCCCACTGTTATGGTCACTTTTTCTAAAGGACGTCTCACAACAAGATTATTAATTCAGCTTTCCTCATCGCAAAAAGCCAAAACTGGGATAGCCTGGTCCTGAATTGGTTCCTCAATGTACAATCCATCTTGGACATGCTCCAGGAATTCAAATACCACATTATTATTGCTAATGTGATTTGTTCAGTCTCTATGTAGCACCCTTATTGAATGCATCTCTAATTTTCTGTTTAATGCCAAATCCTACCGTATCCCTGCTGTTTGGAGACTAATAGACAACTCCCACTAATGTTTTCGACCTCTTATTGCTTCTTAGCTCCACTCAAACTGATTCTGCATCTAGATGTCCTACCCCAATAGCGCACTGATTTAATTTCTCATTATTGCCCTGATTTTAACATTCAGTAAAAACGCCACCCTGCCTTTTCTGTTTTGCCTGTCACTCTTAAAGACTGAAAGCCCTTGGATGTTTAGATCCCAAACTTGGTCCCTGTGCTGACTCTCTGTATCTCCATACTGCAAACACATTGTACAATTTACAATTTACAATTATCTGCCCTGTTTGTTTGTTCATCGTGTTGCATTTAAATATGCTATATCAATGCTACATTGTTATAGCAGTACTGGTACGAACCAAGGTACTGTTGAGAAATATTACAGCTGGGTCATGAAATTCTGATAGTGGTTATATCAGTATGTAAAAAATCCAAATATCATCAGTCATCATTTTTATTGACCACCTGCAATGTTGTAGAAATACCCTGGCCTGCAATGAAACTTACAGTTCTGGTTCTGTGCTGGCTTTTGGGGATTCATTTAGCAAACTGTTAGTGGACTGTGTGTTATCCCTACCCACAATAAAAGGGAACTACCAGCATACCCTTATCATGAGTGTGGCTACCAATTTAACAGAGGCAGTTCCATTAAGCATCGTATCTGCCAAGGATATATGACGGGGACTGTCCCAATTCTTCATTCAGTACGGTTTGCTCAATAATATTCTGTTGGGTCATGTTTCAAATTTCACGTCCCATAAGAATACATCCCTATCAGCTAGGCCCAGAAAAATTAACCCACCTTTTGGAGGTGTTTAATGATGTGCAGAAGCACTAACTGGTACAGTCTAGCTGTAGTAGCTGGAGCCCCCTGGTTGTGCTGGATGGCTCCACAAGGCTGCACTGACTACTGAAAAGTGACCAGAGCCAACTCCGACTTGTATCCTCCCTGGAAGATTGCATAGATATGGTAGGTGAATCAGCTTACATCCCCAAGAAAGAGGGCTGCTTAGCTCCGTTGAAATGCAAAGCAGTGTGATGCCAACAGTACAAATTAAATTCCTGTATCAGCTGAGTTACTACACACATCCCACCTTTTCAAATTTCTCCCCTTACCTGAGATATGGTGACTCTTAGATTAAACCACTCTCATCAGCTCTCTGCAATTAGGGAGTTGGACCGTGTTGATTTTACCTTTTTACCTTACAAAGATACATTTACTCAAAAGGTAGTGGCAGGGTCCCTTAGCTGCCACACAATGGTGATTTCTATCTTTGTAACTCTGGGCAGGTTTGAACAGCTGAAGGACATGTTAATATGCGTGCCTGCAGCGCCAAATTTTAAGCAAGCATTTAAAGTTGCCATCGATGTGAGTGACATTGAAGAAGGGCTTTTCTTTCTTTGTGGAGACAAATCTGAAACAGAGAGACCAATCTTGGATGTTTCTAAAAAAGGTAAAGAAACATCAGAAGCTGTACTCATGGTAGGAAGGAAAACCTCAGTATTTTGCTGGGTCTCAAACACTTTGAGTCTACATTTCAAATGGGTACAGTGAGACCTTAGTCCATCCTGTTCACAGCACATTAACTTTTGTGGGAAAGTTTAAGACCCAGAATACCAAATTATACCATGGGAGCTTGTTCATTCAACTGCATCATTTAAAACTCCCCCATGTTGCTAGGAAATCAAATGTGATTGCAGATGCCCTGTTTAGAACATAAAGAGACCTGGTTAGAACTGAAAAACTCGAGAAATAAATTAATGTGTGCATATGTCTACTGTTTTATGTTTAACGTTTCCTTCTCTTTTGTGATGAAATGGATCTAATTCCATTCATCTTGTGAGAGAAGATTATAACGACAGATCAGAACCCAAACCCTGAAGTATATATCAATGTTGTTTAATTTTAATGCCAAATAGTGTTTTTTTTAAAGGACAGTGACAGAAAAGAAATCTGCAAATGCAAAATAAAGTGGCTATCTGAAAAAGTCCTGTGTGAGGAGCAATGAGTGCTGCACCTGTAAAGTATTAGAGAAATTTCAAATCAGGGTAGATTTAACAAGAAGAGATGGCGCTGAAGTTAATAATTCCCACCAACCTCCATCCATCAGCAGAAAGCTACCTCTTGCAGACAAGTCCATTTCATTATCTAGGAATTAACAAACAAAAAGGATTAAAAATTGACTATAATGCTTGTCCGTGTGTATTTTGGCCAGACATCATAGCGTATGGACTAAAGTGCTGTGAGGGCCACAGCTTTAAGAATAGCCATTTTAAACATCCTAGCAGTACAGGTAAATCAAAGGCTCTTTCACACTTTGAACACCAAAATTTAGTCAATGTCAAAAGCAATCAGAACAACAAAGTTTATACCAACCTGCAGAATGAAGGATCTCCAAATTGACTGCTGAATTGCCAGTGTCATTGGTAAGGATGCAATCCCATAATGGGCTTGACATGATCTTATCTGGACATCATAAACAATTTTGATACTGATTTTTTCTTACTTTTATCTTTTTGAACTCATCCCATATTTCTCCTCTGTGTGTTATGTGTGTTCATTACTGTTTCTTTTGAAGTGTAGTGTATGACAAACTCAGTCCAGGAAGTCTGGTTAAATTAGCTCTGTTTAAAAAAATAAGTTAATTTGGGTCTGAGAGAAAAGTACCCACTAGGGAAGGGATAAACTTTGCGCAGCCAGCCGAGGTGGGGTGGTTGGTAAATAAACAAGGGAGCCAGTTCAGCCTTCTTACCTGGGAGCTTAATGATTCAGGGTGCATCATCTAGAACAGTAACAATCAGAGACCCCCACCCGAGGTCTGATCATAAACAGAAACAAAGTGAGGTCAAGTGATAACACTTCCTCTTCACTGTCATGGGCTTGATCTTCCTCTTTGTCACAACTCTCTGAAGTCTGATTAAGTAGCAGTTCCTGACTGTCTGGAATCAGTGGACGATGAAGGTGAGGGAAGAGAAGGTAGAGAGGAAAACAGATGGCTCATAGTCACACCATCTGCAGTTTCCACTTTGCAACATATTTTAAGATAAAGGTGAGGTTCGAGTGAACAAGGTGTAAGGCAGCAATTACCATTGCCTCAAATATCTTCTAAATGATGGGAGCCCTGGCTTTGTGGTATCAGTGCCAATGAGCCCTTGGAGAAATTTTTGCAAGGGCTCTGAGGAGATCTCGGGGTGCTGTTTCTTATGCTTTCCCTCTTGTTGTGGGGCACCTTCTCCTACACGAGAGAAAGGAAAATGCCGGTTCCTGTGCTGATTGTTTGTTCCAGGTTGAAAATCCAGTCATTGTTATCAGATCTTTCTTCCCTGCCATTACACTATCACCACCAACCACCACCCCTATCTGCACCCCACCTCCAGCATGAGAGTGACTTAGGACTGGAGACTGGAGAGATCCTCAGCAATTCCCATCCTCAGCAATAACCAACAAAAGATGGCATCCAAGGTTAGTTAAGCCTTGTTTGTTGCTGGGTAAATGACAGCCCAGTAGTGTGCTGACATACCAGGAAGATTCCTGAAATGTCCCAATACTTGAACTACATATTGGACAAAAATTTCGAAAAAGGATCCTTGGTATTTAATAGGCTCTTAATTTATGTATTTACTATGCCGAATGCCTGTCTTATTCGCTTATCACAGATGCTGAAAAATGAGCCACAAAAATTTAATCACGTCCAATGATTATGCAGAATTGGCGTAATTCATCCAATTGCAAAGCTGCTCTATTTTGCATTTCAATATTTAAATATTTAAAAGGTTAAGACCCAATGACCTGTTATTTAGATTTGTGTGATAATGGCTGCATCTCCTATTCTGCCCCTAATGCTAATGACAAAGAAGCAAACACAGAGCAAGACTGAAACAGACAAGGACATATTTGCATTCCATCTACTTGAATGGCATGGAACTAATTTAACCATTGGGGCTGCAGTTTATATACTCGAGAAACTGGAGGAGGGATCGAATGTTAAACACTATCATTCAGGTAAACAAATCACTGAAAATTTAACAAAATGATTCTGAATTCACATTAATTGTCTAAATTATATTTGCATAATTTTATGTTAACAATGATCTCAGTTCATACTTGTGAATTGATTGCAGTTTTTATAGTGACCTGAATTGTAGGAACATGAAAAAAAATTTAAATTGATCTAACAATGACTAGGAATTCTTATATCTTCACAACAATGATCTGATCCTTTTACACATCAGATATAACAGAGACAATGGAATGTTGTGTAATGAGCTGGTCAGGTATAAACTGAATGTAGAAGCAAACAACAAAAGTAACTGAAGAAAATGGTCTAGTTATAAATTACACCACTTATCACGGAGCTTGATTAAAATAAAGTGGGAGAAATTTAACATTCTTGATTCAGTTCATAGGCCTGAAATCTAATTCTGGGCCATGATCTCCCACGTTTAATAACCCTTTAAAATATTCCAGACACCACATTCCTGAGGAAATGAGGGAAGAAGACTTCATCATATTAACACTTCAGGATAAATGTACGTTCAGTTTGGCACTATGCCAAGTGTAGTCAATGCAAACATTTTACCCCCTCCCTGGCAGCTGCCACATCTCCTGTGTCCCAATGTAATCTCCCGTACCTGGTATTTGAGGGTCTAGTTGCCTTACAATTCAGGATACTGGCGGACAAAACAATTCACCGAGACTATGGCTCATGATACCATTGAGCAGCCCCTGTCTGATGTGCAGTGCAGGTTTAATGTGACTGATAATGTGGTTGAGCAGACAATAAGGCTGTTGAAGATACAGTTTTGCTATTGGACCGGTCTGTGGGGACCCCTCCACTATAGTCCAGACAAGTGTGCCAGCATGCAATGAAGCAATGTGGTAGATGCGGAGGAACAAGGGAATTGGGAGCAGTGGTTTGATGATGAGGAAGAAGACATTGGAAAGGAGGAAGGTCTCCTTGTGTGCAGCTCAGCTAAATCAAGCACTACAAATCAGACAGGACCTGGCTGATGAGAGCTGGGTGTAGCAAACCATCATGGAATGTTAAATAGTCAATAGTCATCATGCAGCATTTAGTTTGTATTGGGGAGGGGGCGCAATCTTCAGCCTATATTTGTGTTGTTTGTTTTGACCTTTGCTGCCAGCCAACAAATACTCATGTTTGGAATTGTGCAATTGTTTGCCAGCATGTGATATCCTACTGGACAATGATATATTGTGGGTGTCCAGTGCACACTAGGTACAGAGTACCGGGGGACAGAGTAGTGGCGATTTAAAATGACTGTTTAGACGGGATGTAGCTAAGGGCTATAAAGCTGTGTGGCCTGGTGGTTAGAGTGACTAGGTGAGAGAATGAAGTTGAAGGTATGAGGGAGTGTCAGCCGTGCTGGCAATACACCATAAGCATCATGGTTTTGGGGCTGCTGTGTCGTGATGTTGTTGGTGAAGGGCAACATCAATTTGCCAACATTTTCCTAGGTGCACAGCAGCCTTTCAAAGATAGCATGGGCTACCTCTTTCAGCAGGTATCCAGTGAGTGTGAATTGTTGTGGGAAATGTGGGAGAGCTGCCTGATAGGAGTGGGCTAGATTGTTAAAGAAGCAACTTTGGTTAGACATGGCGAGTAACTGTCAATGAAACTGAAAAAAAATGACACAGCCAAAAAAGGTAGATGTGTGGAGACGGGAGTTCTAAAAGCTGGAAGTATTTCCACTCAGGATAAGATGGCTTTCTCACACATTACCTATACATGTGTGGGTAAAGTACCACATTTTAACGGGCAGGCAGGAATTCTGCCCACTGCTGGGACCTTCCAGGTTCCAACTTCTGGGCATTATATTTAAAACACACCTGAACAGCACATCAGTCTCTGCAATCCAAAGCCATCACTGAATATCTACTCATCGTCCCTCATCACACATCCATAAATATGTTAGGGACCAGGCAAAAAGCTTTAACGACATTTACTTTAGAACTTCTTCTGAAGGCTGTCCATGGGAGAAGGGAAATTCTTTATGGATGACAACAGGACGCTATTCAGACTGATGAGGGCACCTGGGCTGAGGAGGCTGCAGAAGTAGCCCCATGGATGTTTCAAAAAAACCTGGTGAAAATCTTTCAGACCAGCAAAATTATTTCAGGATAGAATGTATCTGCAGGTATATTATAGCAGATTAATTTGTCTAAGTTAACCAATATCTGCATATAGAATCATAATTTAAGAATTCTCCAATATCAACTTTACTAACACCTTTCACCCCCAACCTCAAATTCACTTGGACCATCTCTGATACCTCCCTCCCCTTCCTGGACCTCTCTGTCTCCATCTCTGGTGACCGCCTCGAGCCCGACATCAATTTCAAGCCCACGAACGCCCACAGCCACCTGGGCTACACCTTCTTTCAACCACCTTCCTGCAAGAATGTGATCCCCTACTCCCAAATCCTCCACCTCCGCCGTGTCTGATCCCAAGATGGGACATTCCACTTCTGACATCACAGATGTCGTCCTATTTCAAGATCCGTAATTTCCTCCCTCCGGTGATCGAAAATGCCCTCAACGATATCTCTTGCATTTCCTGCACTTCTGCCCTCACATCCCCTCCCCCCAACAAAAATAAAGACAGACTCCTCCTTGTCCTCACATATCACCCCACTAACCTCCGTATCTAACATATCATTTTCCGCCACTCCCGCTACCTACAATCCAACCCCACCATCAAAGAGATATTTCCCTCCTGAGCCCTAATTGCCTTTTGTAGGGACCGTTGTCTCTGTGACTCTCTCATCCGATCCACATTCCCCACTAGCCCCACCACCCCCGGCACTTTTCACTGCAACCGCAGGAAGTGCTACACCTGCCCCTACACCTCCCCCCTCACCTCCATCCAAGGACCCAAAGCAAACATTTCATATCAGACAAGGGTTCACCTGCACATCTGTCAACTCGGTCTACTGTATTCGCTGCTCCTGATATGGCCTCCTCTACGTTGGTGAGACCAAGCGTAGACTCTGAAACCGCTTTGTAGAGCATATACGCCTTCAGGTTGCGAACCATTTTAACTCCCCTCCCACTCCCTGGGTGACATGTCCATCCTGGACCTCCTCCAGTGTCACAATTACACCACCTGCAAACTAGTGGAGCAACACTTAATATTGCACCTCGGGAGCCTATAGCCCAATGGCCTAGACATAGAATCCACCAGTTTTAAAATCTCCCTTCCCCCCGGCCTCATCCCATGACCAACCCTCTCTCTCATCCCCGCTTTCTTGACCTGACACAACCTGTCCATCTTCTCTCTCACTTATCTGCAACACCCATCCCACTGACCAGTCCCTACCCGCACTCATCTATCACCATCCACCTACCTTCCCCAGCCCCACACCTCATCTATTTATTTCTGAGCTCCCTTCCCCCTCTATATTTCTGAAGAAGGGTCCTGACTTGAATCATCAATTTTCCTGCTCCTCTGATGCTGCCTGGCCTGCTGCGTTCCTCCAACTCCACATTATGATGTTTCTGACTCCAGCATCTGCAGTTATTGCTATCTCACAATGATTGGTTAGTTGTTTTCTGTGCTGTCAATAGTAGAGAAAATTGCAATTATTCTTGAGTTCTCAATTTCCTGGTGTCTCTTCACAGTCAGCATTGTCATGGAATCCCTACAGTGTGGAAACAACCCAACAAGCCACATCAACTTCCTGAAGAGCATCCATCCAGATACATCCCCTCACCCTATCCCTGTAGCTAATCCACCTAACCTACATAGCCCTGGACACTATGGGCAATTTATCATGGCCAATCCACATAACCTGCACATCTTTAGACTGTGGGAGGAAACCAAAGCATCCAGAAGAAACCCATGCAGACACAGGGAGAATGTACAAACTCCACATAGACAGTTGCCTGAGGCTGGAATTGAATCTGGGAACCTGGCGCTGTGAGACAGAAGTGCTGACCACTGAGCAAACCGTACCACCCCCACCAGGCTCTACATTTTGAGTGACAGGGAAAGCGAGACTGTTTTCCAGCTTTTTTCAATTCTGTGGTCAAAAATCCATCTTCTCTGCTTCTGTCACAGTGTGAGTTTCTTAAAGAAGCACCTTTTTAATAGATTCTGTTTGCAGGTAAGGTTTTCACCCCAGCATGTAAAGATTCTCATAATGATGAAAATCCAATCACTGATGAAAACCCTTTCATATCACCCAGGAAATAATGGATGGGAGACTGTTTGCTGGCTTCATTGCCTTGGGGGAATGTTACTTCTATCTCAGGCTGTCTCTTATCTAATATATGTTGGTGGCATGAAACATGGCTAACCTATGGGTCAGGTGATGTCTGTTGCCATTTCAAGTTGGTATTTTTTGGTACATTTTAAAAAATTAATTCAGTCCATAAAGTCCATGAAAGTCCAAAGTATTAAATTGAATGATGGAATGCGACAATCAATAGTCCGTAAGTGATATTGTCTAGTGGGATGTGAATGTCGCTGCCTGGGCCAGTATTTTTTACCCAACCCTAGTTGCCATCTAGTCTACTCTAGATTGATTATCCACAAAGGCAAATGTCTCTGTATTTGTGTAGGAAGGAAGATGAAAGTCTTCACAGTGCACTCTCTGAAGTCCATGACTGTTCCAGAGCTGCATGGTGGCTCAGTCATTAGCACTGCTGCCTCACAGCGCCAGGGATCCAGGTTCGATTCCAGCCTCGGGCGACTATCCGTGTGGAGTTTGCACATTCTCCCCATGTCGGCGTGGGTTTCCTCTGGGTGCTCTGGCTTCCTCCCACAGTCCAAAGATGTGCAGGGTAGGTGGATTGACCATGCTAAATTGGCCATAATGTCCAAGGATTTTTAAAATACTCATTCTGGGATGTTTAGGTTAGGTGGGTTGGACATGGGAAATGCAGGAGTAGAGGAAAGGGTGGGATGCTCTTCAGAGGGGCAGTATGGACTCGTCAGGCCAAATGGCCTGTTTCCACACTGCAGGTACTCTATGATAACTCAGAAATATGGTTGGGGTTGGTAGGGATAGACTGGGGCTCTTCTTAGTTTGGGAATGAAATCTAGAAACTTCAAAGAAAATCTCACGAATTTGTTTGTGTCAAGAATTGGCATCCTTAGCAAATGTTTCAGTGAGGAATTGGTGCTTATGTGCAGGGAATAGTACATTAGAAAAATCTCACCAGATGGCTGTTGATATCTAATCTTCCCTTCAGACAGACATATTCCCCTTGCTCTCCTGTCAGGTCAGTGGTCTGCTTCTTGAAGGAGTTTAGCAGCCTTATGTCTGACACCAAACCACCTGTCTGAGCATGTTCATTTCTATTGTGCGAGCTCTTCCCCTGCAGTGCAGAAGCATGAAGAAACATCAGCATTGGTACATGATCACAATGCTGAATTGATAGATAAAGAGATGTCAATCCCCCAAACTAAATTGTCCATCTGGGTTACTAATAAGAATGTGGAATGAAGAAGTTTAGTGTTAAAAGGTTCTGAATAAAAATGATGCATTACTGTCAAAGAGCTTTGCTGATGAATTGAAATGAAGTACTATTGCTGTGTATACTTGAAAAACCTGTGAGTCGCTCTCCTGAAAGCCATCTTTTGTAGGCGCGTTCTCTCACACAAGTCTTTGGCGAAGAGAAAATTGCCAAATTAATCCAGCAATTAAAGCGATAAATTTAAAATACAGTCTAAGCAAAATGAGTATTTTAAAATCTGCCAGGAGCAAGCTCTCAGATAATATTGCAGAAAGAGGGAGGTATGGAATGGCCTGACTAACCTTGTACCTGTGAGTCTATGTATGCCAAAGCAGACATCGCAAAACAGGGAGTCATTTCTGATCCTCATAACTTCCTTTATTCTCTACATGATTTAATAATGCAAAATAATAAGTTGTTTTTGATGTACCACAAGGGCAAAGTTTGTAAAGCTGGAATGAAACAAACATAAGATGCACACATGGACCAGGGCAGCAAGTTTCTAGATTTCATTCCCAAATTAAGAAGAGCCCCAGTCTATCTCTACTAGCCCCAACCATATGAGGTGTTGCTCCACCAGTTTACGGATGGTGTCATTGTGACACTAGCCTCCTCCAGAAAACACTGATTTGAAATGACAACAGGCATCACCTGACTCATATGTTAGCCATGTTTCATGACACCAACATATGTTAGATAAGAGGCAGCCTGAGGTAGAAGTAACATTCGTCCAAGGCAATGAAGTCAGCAAGCATTGTGACACTGGCTTCCTCCAGTGTCACAATGACACCACCTGCAAACTAAAGGAACAGCACCTCATATTCCACCTCAGGAGCCTATAGCCCGATGGCCTAAACATGGAATTCACCAGTTTTAAAACTCCCCACCCCCAGCCTCATCCCGTGACCAACCCTCCCACTCATCCCCGCCTCTTTGACTTGACACAACCTGTCCATCTTCTCTCCCACCTATCCGCCCCACCCTCCCACTGACCAATCCCCACCACTACCTATCTGCACTCACCTATCACCATCCCACCTACCTTCCCCAGTCCCACCCCTCCTCTCGCTATTTATTTCCCAGCTTCCTTCCTCCTCCCTATTTCTAACCAATCATTGTCTCAAGATACATGTCAAGAATACCCAAAAGATTTTAAACTAATATATACCTATATAATATATATAATTAATGTACATGAGAAAGAGACTTCCTGAAGTTGTGTATATTATTTTTCTCAAGTCTAGCAGGTAACAAACATATGTTTTTAACTCAAGAAAGCCTTATGATTGGCTCCTTACTGTTAGCAAAATATAGTTAACTACATTTTAATTGGAGGAAAGTATAACCATTTGCTGAAAAAAGAACAAACCTTTGTTATGATTACTGAGGAGGTTGAAAAGAGTAAAGCTGATTCACCCACCTTCCCTGCCTTTACACATACAACTCACCCTTAGTACTGACCATGCCTGATCAAGGTGGCATGAGATGCTCAGTATTTCATTACCTGCCAAGAATAATAGGAATACGATGCTGGATTCTCACCTGTCAGTATCAGAGCTCCTATGTCTCTTTCATGACCCATTTGAAGAGGAATTACAATCAGAACATTTCAAGCGTGGGATTGGTCACATCAGTTGGCTAGATATGCATAGAGTATGATGTAGAACGATGCCAACAGTGTAAATTGAACCTCTGTACTGACTGTGGTAGTTCATGGAGTGCTACCTCCTTAACGTGCCCTAGGCCTGATATAGAATGGTGCCCCTCAAGCTACGTAACCATAATGAAGAGTGATCCTTACGATTTCTCTTCGAGTATGGTTAATTAATTACCCGTTTATCTTCTCAAGATATATTTTCAAGAAGCCGTTCACGCATTTTCATTTCTGAACTTCAGGTCGCTGAAATCTCCACCTGCTTCATGATCTGTCCTGAATTATTCCTCTTGCCTCTTGTTCTTACACTGCATCAAAACAATTCATAGGCCAGAGAGGATTGCTGTCATGATAAGGCTATTCCAACAGAGTGACTGTGAAAAAGCATAGCTGGCACTTAGCTGGAATACTATGAGTCAGTTACAGATTGGATTTAAATAACAAGACCTGGAGTGTTCATGTATAGAATAACAGATGCCAAGAGAAAGCTACAGGAATTTAAGTACTAATTTTGCAACCCCAGACTCTCAGTGGGGAAGAGCACTGGCAAGAAGTATGGGTCAGAGAAAGGGCAATGCTAGTGTAGTTTCAAGGCTCTGACCTGCATCTCCTATGAACACAGTTCCCCACCAAATTGCACACTCGCAGATCTTAACCTTTCAGTCAAAGGGAATATTAATTTAGTAGCATTTTATGAATTATTGGGGATACATGTCCCACATGAAACAGGGAAGGCCATTTAACCCTCATGATGTTGCACCTCAAGGTATATAGGAAAATATCCTTCAGGAACATTTTCTAGATCTAACATGTTCTCTTTACTTGCTTGTTCAGCCACTGTGACTAAAAACATTCTAATAGGTACTTCAATGACACACATCCTCCTCCATGTGCAAGCAATTTAAAATTGAATGCTTTGTGTAATTGTAGTTTTTTAAATTTATATTTGTTGCTTTTTTTAAATCAGAAAGGACTATTGAGTGAGGACCATTGTTCAATTGTTACTTTTTCAACATAATCCTTACAGGGAGCCTTGAAGTAAAAGATTATCTGGTTGCTGTTGAGATAATGGTGACCCAGACTGATAAGACTGGAGGCTGGTTTACTGATTCTATCATCTTTTACACTTATAGATAGGTGATTCAGCATATCATTTCCAGTCAACAGACTTGCTCTTAGCAAATCTTTTTCATGCGCCAGACTTTTAGTTGAAGTAACACTTATAAGAAGCCACTGCTGAGCTGTACAATTCATCTGCCAGTCTGTACATCATTGTAGATTAAATTGTTATATTCAAAAACACAGTTTTCACTATGACTAAAGGCTACTCTCCCAGACAAAGATGAAGCATGCATCTCACCAAAGAGATATGGCTTAATTCGTAGCAATGTTAAAATAACCTTTGCTGTTTTGAGGGTTGAACTGCACAGTTGACACTATACTTAATTATTGACTGATGAATCATGGAAAGCAGGATATCCCTAATGTGAATTTCTGGTTGGTGTTGTACCAATGCTGTGCTAATGTTTTTAATGTTAACCTCCTGAGAATAGTGCCTCTTCTTTATCCTATCCAGTAAATCCTGCTGAATTTTGCACAGGCTTCAGTGTTAAATGAAGCTCTGCTCTGTTACTCAACAATTCCTGCTATTGTGAGGCAATAGCTGGCCAATTTTGTTTACAGTGCATGCTTTATTAAAGACTGTTAGAGCTCAGGCAACCGAGTGGTGAAGGAGAGAATTGGAGCCCAGTTTTCGTACTGTTACAAGCTTTTACATCCAGAAGGACACAGTATTTATCATGCACTAAAATTCGACAATCATAGTTTTCACCTGCTCCTAAATGTATCGGCATGAATGAGTCCAAAATTAATACAAATATACAGATTAAATTATAATTAGTATATAATTGACAAGGTATCTTTAAAACTTTACCACAACACTGGCCACTAAAAGAAAATGGAAGGTGGTTTGTCTGACTTGGTTCAAACTAGTGTCCATTTTGATCATTTTAATAGCCAAAAAGTTAATTAAGGAAAAAAACTATGGAATATATTAACCTCAGTCATTTACCCATATAAGACAAAGCATCAATGCACAAAGAATAAATACACCAAGTGATTAATCTGATTTCATGAAGTTTTAACATTAGTAAGTTGGTCAGCCTGAAATCTCCCAATGCCCATCATAACATGATAGGTGAGGACAGCTTGGTTTGACATTTTTTTTTGGAAGGAAGCCCAGGTGAACAGATGTAGGAATAATATTTCTTTAACCCTGTGCAGTCACCCCCTTAATAGCAGTCTGGCCATAATATAGAAAAGTAGGTTAAAACAGCACAGAGAACCAACAGCTTTATTTGCAGGCTATATATAGAATGATGGATGTGCAAAGAACCACAATGCACAAATATTATGCTAAGACTCAGAGAGTCCTACATTGATAATTTGTCCATACAGTCACAATGTCCCCTAACTATGTTACTGTTTTATATAGCTGTTATTAAAACAGTCTTGGAATTATTTTTAAATAAATCAGCAGTTCAGTACTGCTATTTTGCCAATATGACTCTCCTAATATGCGTTAACAATCAATAAGATATCAGTAATAGTACATCTAAAACTGAATAAAATAAACAGAAATTATTAAACATTATTAAAATTAAAATGTGTTATATATAATTATTATTTCCACATAATCTATTCAAGCCTATTGATTCAATTTCACCTTCAAAGCTTATTCTTCATAGCATCATTCTACTCTCACAACCCATCTAAAAGGGTTGAGATGGTGACAACAAAGCTTGAATTTAAGGGGAGATATTATTGCTAATTTAATAACAAAATATTTATTTGTGTATAACTTGGAGTAAGAAATAAGCCAGTCGAGATCCTTCAGTTTAGTAAAGAGCTGGTTTTATTTCTAAAACTCACTCAAGCAAAGATGAAGAATTTATTAACAAATGGTTCCAAATATATACAAATGTATCTACCTGCCCACTAATGCAAGAAATACACAGTGCCATCATCAAATGGAAGATGTTGGAATTCTATGCTGTATCAGGTCTTCAAAAATTGTCCCCAGTAAAATTTAAAGGCAGGAAGAATTTGTTCATGGATTGTCCAGAAGTTTGCTTATCACTTTTCATAGTAACTGCTGGACTCAGTGCTTTACATTGGAGCAGTGGTCATTGATTGATTTACTTCCTCCCCAAGGATACAGTGGTTTTATTTCAGTGTTCTCCCTTTAGGAATTCTGGTCATGCTATAATGAAATCTTCTGATGGTTTTCCAACTCGCAAACTTTGATGAGAGAAATTTCAGAATGAGAGAGGTTAGAGGACTGGGGGTGGGGAGGAGGGGTGAGGTGGGCAAAGCTGATGTCCCATGACAATTTCTCTCCAACTGTCCCTTAGCTAAAATCCAATATGTTGATACTCATAAAGTAGTTTCCATCAAACAGCTCGTGTTACCCACAGATTCAACAGTTTAGTTGCTGTCACAATGTCCTTTGGTTTGATGTGTTATTTTTTCAAAATATTCACAGTTATATATGTCCAGCAGATTTTATGTTTGCACATATTAATACATCCAACCAAAGAAATTATAAATTAATATTGTGGTAAACACATTTGACCCATTTGGTTCCTTTGATTAGACATCAGTGAACTTTGTGAAGGGAGTATACTTTTGTTGATGGGAAATAGGATTGAGAGTGGGAGAAGTTCTTGAACATATACAGTTCATTGACTTAATGAAGGTAAAGTCATATCATTTTCTGATATTCACTGAGTGTGTGCAAATCTTGCCATTGGCATGAATCCTTGCAAACTTTAACTATAAATCTCTTTTAAACTCCTTGTTTAGATTTTCAAACTGCAAGTTACTTCCAGTGTGTAACTGAATGTTGACCATTTAACATCTTCATATCTGTGATAGCAGTCAAAATTATACATCTCAATCTGTATATTGTTCTCCCATCTCCCCTACTTTCTAAACTCATTTCCTTTGGGATAGCACATTGAGTCCTTTACTTTGAACTCAGATGAGGATATACAACCAAAATATTATGCTGTATTTTCAAATGGTGGTATACTGGCTGGGTATTTCTGTTTGTATTTAACTCACACTGCAGAATCTGTTATTCTATATTACCTGCTCAATTCAGTTCCAACCTGTAACAATCATCTCAGATACAAATAAGCCAAAGCCATTAGATTACAATATTGCTTAAGCATCTCAACTGAAGTAAGCATAGAAATTTCAAAGAGTATACAACAAGTTAGGCAGCATTTGTAGGGATCATAGACATGATTTTATGTTCAAGGTCATGTCATTGAAAATGAGCCCTGTTCGAAAGTTTGCCCTATCTTTTCTGTTTACAGAGTGTATTCCTGCCATTCATCACTTCTGTTGAATTCTCAGTATTATGCTGTTTCTTTCTGTCATATTGATTTTTTCTTATTAATGTAAAAACCTCTTCCTGCCAACATCTGTAGTCTCAAGTCTGAGTTGCACCCTATTCTGCTGAGCATCAAATTCTTATTCATGTGGCTGGAAAATATCATTGGGATGCTGAAGATTAGTGTTGGTAGCAGTGGACCAAACCTATGATGCACATTTTTTTCAGGGTTATTATTGATATTAGTCTTTGGGTATCAAACAGATCTTCTGTATGATTTATACTTACATGGGTATAAGGAAAATGAGACTCGAATTCTGGATTACAACAAGTACCTTTTACTTTAGTTATATTTTTCTTGTCAAATCTGTCTTCAGGATGTGTCCTTCATTTTAACTTTTTCTGATCTCTACTATCTCAGACTGCTTTTACTGATGCCCCGAACAAATCTATTTGTTGGGGGTTGAATAAGAAGTTCTCAAGTAGCCCTCCTGATCTCACTCCTTTCCAAGCTGCCACTTATAGCCTCCACTGTATGTCTGAGAGCCAAAACTTGGAACTTGTGGAAAAACAGTTGCATGTTTGCACCCATGAGATGCCATATCATGACCACAAAATAAAAATTAGATGTAAGAGTAATGGTGAAAAATGGAGATACTTTTCGATATTTTGTATTCTCAGTTCAGTCCAACTGTCATTGGAGGAAGCAGTGCAGTGATCTTGACTACACCTCCGCTCATCCACCCTCCTGCAAGAATGCAATCCCTTAGTCCCAATTCCTCTGCTTCGTCACATCTGCTCCCAAGAAGGAACATTCCGCTCACAAAATTCCTCGATGTCCTCCTACTTCAAGGGCCGCAATGTGCCCCCTCCCTTGATTGAAAATGCCCTCCAATGCATCTCTTGCATTTCCCACACTTCTTTCCTCAAACCCCCTCCCCCCAACAAAACTAAAGACAGTGTCCCCCGGTCCTCACATACCATGCCACCAACCTCCACATCCAGCATATCATTTGCCACCACTTCTGCCACCTACAATCCGACCCCACCACCAAAAAGATATTTCCCTCCCCACCCCAATCTGCTTTTTGTAGCAACTGCTCACTCCGTGACTCCCTCATCCACTCCACATTCCCCACCAACTCCACCACATCAGGCACCTTTCCCTGCAACCGCAGGAGGTGCTACACCTGCCCCTACACCTCCCCTCTCATTTCCATCTGAGGCCCAAGACAAACTTTTCATATGTGACAGGGGTTCACCTGTACACACTCCAACCTGGGCTACTGTATCCATTGCTCCCAATGTGGCATCCTCCACATTGGTGAGACCAAGCGCAGACTCAGTGACAGATTTGTGGAGCACCTGCGCTCCGTACACTATAATCAACAACACTTTCCAGTCTCTAACCATTTTAACTCCCCCTTCCCACTCACTGGGTGACATGTCCTTCCTGGACTTCCTCCAGTGTCATAATGACAGCATCCGCAAACTGGAGGAACAACACCTCATATTCCACCTCGGGAGACTACAGCCTGATGGCCTAAATACAGAATTCACCAGTTTCAAAATCTCCCCACCCCTGGCATCGTCCCATGTGCAACCCTCCCTCTAATCCCTGCCTCCTTGACCTGACACTACCTGTCCATCTCCTTCCCCACCTATCCACTGCACTCTTCCCACTGACCAATCCCCACTACGCCTACCTGCATCCACCTATCACCATTCCACCTACATTCTCCCATCCCCACCACTCTTTCTTTTATTTATTTCCTACCTCCCTTCCCACTCCCCAGTCCTGATGAGGGGTCTAGGCCTGAAATGTCGACTCTCCTGCCCCTCTGATGTTGCCTGACCTTCTGTGTTCCTCGAGCTCCACACTGTATCGACAGTGATTGGAAACATTACCTCAGAGAGAGATGGAGTGCAAAATCCTTTGCCAGAATCATGTTGCGCAACTGGCCTGAGAATGCCACTTATAGAGTACAATATCAACGTGTCTTCTAAAGTGAACAACAATACTTGGTAGAATAAACATATTTAACAAAAAAGGAAAGGGAAGGGGAAAAGATATGGATGGACTGAAGCCCTTTCCAAAGAAAATGTAGGCAGTTTTCAAGGAGTTACAGAGTTGTTTTCATTTTAGAAAAGTAATACAATAGCTTAATAAAAGACAATCAGTTGTTCCTTTGAAGTTATTAGACATGAAATGACACAGTAACAGAATTTAACATGTGGACCTTATGCATTGCACACTCTACATTTTTAGGGGGTTTGTAAAATGGAACAAGAACTGAGAACAGGAATTGAAAGTGTGATGTTAGAATGATCTTTTAGTACATGAACATTTCCTCTCCTCAATCACTAATACCATCCACACACCCAGTGGAAAGTTAAACTTCCCTGTACTCTGTCATGATCAGCTCTGTCAAACAATCCATAAATAAAGTTAAAGTAAATTCTGTTTCTTTCCAAACCTCATAAACCTGTGTCTGCTTGGGAGTCTTTCCAGCAGCATGTTGTTTTAATCGATGATCCCTGACTTGAAATTATGTGGTTAGAAGAACATGATGAAGTACAAATAAGCAAATGAAAAAGTACAAGGATAATTTTCACCTTCGTTGTTTGGGTGGTAAACTAGTGCTGCAGATCTTATAGAATCCATTTAATTTTCATTTCTCTTGATTTCATAGTCAGGTGTCTTTGGCAGTTTATTGCCCAGGCGATGAAGGTAAAAATTACTCCAAAGTGAATTTATTCAGTCTTATGATGATCTCCACTCCACTCTGAGGTAACTGAAACTAGGTGATCCTTGATTTTAACTGGAGGAAGATTTTGGGGTGTGTGTTTAGCAGAGCGAGTTAGAAACTCATCTGTTATTCCAGAAAATGCATTCTTTTTTCACCTCCTTGGCAGCTACACAGCATGTAGAACTTCAAGATGTCTGCAGGAAATGCTCAGAAACTCTCATTCTTATTTTCTACAGGGAAAAGTGGTACACAATGCAAGGAAGAGAATTAGGGCCAGAATAAGACAATCCATATAACGAACCTGTTACAAATATGAGGTTTACATGATTGTATATATTATGTTTACATGTTTTGTGTCATTAATATAGAATAAACTGAGGTGTCATGTGACCTGTTGTAAAGCCTGCCTATCAACAAACTGGGTAATACGGCTGTTAACGATGAAAAAGCTTGGCTTGATTGTTTTGCAAAAGAGAAGGAAAAAGGTGTTTACATTTGAAGACAATTACAGCAGCACCTATCTTTCTAAAGGTTAAACTGTTAGTCCCTAAAATCACAGGAAGGTGTTGGGAATTTCATATTGTAAACAGTTATACTTTAAACTGTCTATTTATTTTCAAGACTGAATAGAGTTGAGGCCTAAAGAATACTTCTGCCTGGTTAAAAGTTCCATGTGATTCACATTGCCACACAGTTGAACTGTGAGAGATGGAGGTTTTTTGAAAATATCTCCGAAGACATAAACAGTCTATCAGCATCCATGAGAAAACATGAAAGTCTGTCAGTCATTGTACAGGAATGCATTTGGGACTTCACTATCAAATTGACAAAGAGCATATTCGTGATGATTTGAAACATCTAATGTACGTAGGAGAGAGAATTCTTCACCATGAAAGACAGTTCTGGTGTTAAACCGTTTTTAGTAGCTCATTGGCTCTGGTCATCATTGGTGAGGCCAGCATTTATTGCCCATCTCTAATTGCCTTTAAACTGGGTAACTTGCTGCACCATTAAGAATCAACCACGTTGATGTAGATCCAGAGTCACATGTAGATCAGACTAGTAAGGACAGCAGATTTGCTTCTCTAAAGGGCATTGTCATGTTGGTAAAGGAAAGGAACTTAAATAAACCCTCAGGAGCTAAGAATCACTTTGCCCTGGATCTGAAAACCTGAACAACTACATTAGAGACTTCGTAAATTAGGAAGTGTGATGTGGGATTTCAGTTGTGTGAAAATTAGAAAGAGAAAGTACGGATCAGTTTAAAGTATAACTTATCAATGGCACTACTGTTAGTCAGTGGTGCTTTTAGTCTGTTGCAATAAAAATATTAAAATGGAAAATCTAGTTGTGCCATCCCTTTAACTATCAACTATTTCTTATTTTCAATTCAACTATCATCTTGGCTTGCCATTGATCCTGAGCACGCCTGGCTAAAACAATGGAGTGCAAGTCCACATACGTGTCCTGCAGATACTGAACACTCTGCTGGACCTGGGAGTCCTCCAAGGCAGTCACCAATGTGTCCATGAAGGTATAGTAACATAGAGAATAGGAACAGGAGTAAGCCATTCAGCCCTTCGAGTCTGCTTCGCAATTCTAGATGACAATGGCTGACCATCCAACTCAGTAACCTGTTCTCACTTTCTCCCCATACCCTTTGATCCCTTTAGGCATAAGAATTATATTAAATTCCTCCTTGAAAACAGTCAGTGTTTTGACTTCAACCACTTTCTGTGGCAGAGAATTCCACAGGCTCACCATTCTCTGGGTGAAGAAACTTTACCTCACCTCAGTTCTAAGTGGCTTGCCCTGTATGTTTAGAATGGTGGTAGGCAGACACTGCCTGCTGGTAATAGTATTGTACTGACAATGTTGGTGGACACCTCCACTCTTCATATACACAACATGCCCCACATGACCATTAAGTAAAAAAGCAGTGAGATAGTGCAGTCAGCCACCTTTAGGTAGCTCTTTAAGGTGTTTATCAGCATATGATATCTGAGTGTTGTGCAGTTAAGTCCATCATGATAGCTACCAGATTGAAAGAAATATCCTTTACACCATTCCATTTATCTATATCAATTCAATGTTTCAGAGAGGGTGTACAATGCTAACTTGCCTTGAAATAATTGTGCATCCTCTAGGATGGCATCGAACCTGCAAGAGGCAGTATTTTATGCAGATTGTCTCAGTAAGACACTGGACATCTGAGCTACTTAATGTATATCTCCCAGCCTTGAATACCAGGTTCTTCCCTTGAAAAGCTGATAAATAGCATGAACCATTCTCTCTTGAGATGTGTGAAATCATCCCTGATTCTGTACTCTCACTCATAAGGTTGGGAGTAAATATGGAATGATGTGTGTAAGTCAGGTTCGAGCACAATTTTGTAGATCGTATTTAGCCTCATTATTGTAAACGTTAATGTGCAATACCTTGCCTGCACTTCTCAACATCATGGTTAAAGACTTCTGATATCTAAATGCTCTTCCACCTATTTCCATCTATTACTGTTTAGTCTCATTGCAGGAAAAACTGGTCCACAACTGGACTAAACACATTTGGCTGAGGAAACTGGTGCCTGAATTGGTCTGAACTATTCCCAGGAGAGAATTAAACCAGTATCTAAACTCTAGTGTCTCTGAACTGAATTAAAAGGCTTGTTCAATCCTATTTTTTTCTGACCTGTAAACACAACTAGTGGGCTTACAGATTTACCATAACTGTTGTAAACACAATATAAAGATATTTCCGTAACACCACAGAGCTTTGAAGTTACCTGTTTTCTGATAAAGTTCTGGATTGAGTCACAGTTCTAGAAGGAGTCGCTGCCCTTGTTTTTAAAAGGAAAACCCTTACCAGATGTAACCAAACCCATACCATGACCTGGCAGAAGCAAGAAGCTCCAAATTGGTATGCTGATGGTCAGAATTGTTGCAGAGGTGGTCTGAGACCAGCTATGACAATGTGGTGAGTCCTATGGTTTGCTGATGTTGAGTTACATGGATGAAGTTTGAAAAGGCTGGTGGCCATGGAGTATGCAGTGATGTTGTACAGAAGAAGCAGTTGCATGTTGGTTGGTCAGGCATTCGTCAAATTGCACCCACTCTGTGTAACCAGGCAGGTTTTGTGACATCTAGCCTCTCACTGGGTGGAGAGGAGAATTAGAAATGTGATTTGACTGGGGCCCATTCGGGTTTTAATGAGATGCACGTGCAAGGAAATAAACAAATTGCCTCTGAAGGACAATATTCTGAAGTTGTCATCTAAGGCTTAAAGGGATAATTGTACAATATTTTGTTGACATTGAGAATCATATTTTTTCATTCCTGTCCTAATTTTTCTCTTTGTAGGCCATTGCTTTCACCATATGAGGGAGGGAAAACTTTCACCATATGAAAACTCCCAGCCAAAGATTCTGGTTGGGTAACATCTATTGCTGTGTCATTTGGCTTTGCTCAGTTATTAGAAGACAGAGAGCCTTGTCCAATGTCAATAGCAGCCTGAAACAAGCCCGCACCATTTACACTGAAGGCCTCAGTGAGCTTGACAGCCACAGGCTATGCTGCCCATGCCCTTGGTATAACATGTGAGTTGTGGCAGTAGGAGGTGACACAGTTCAATGGTAGCAAATCAAAGGAACTTCATGTATAGCTCTGACATTAATGCTGGAGGATTGTTCGCTGGATCACCTCTGTGGAAATAGCCTGCTGTTCAGTGTCTTCCTCCTCCTCCCTCCCTTGGCAACTGCTTCAGCTCTGTGGTGTCTTCCTTGATCTTTGAGTTCGTCCTCCAGTATCAAAGGCAGCTGTATGAGACCACCCATATCGGCAGACAGACTATTTGTGGTAAAAAAAAGAACAAAGCAGTGTAAGAAAAACAAAGTCTTTGTTTCAACAAAATGAACTTTCTTGAGTGATATAACACGTCAAAATAGACCCCAGATACTAACAGCAGCCTGAAGTGAGAAACCAACAATTAATCTGGAAGTACCACATGCTTCCTTTAAATAGTAATGGTGAAGGGTCCTTCCTGCTGGTTGACATCACAGTTCTGTGTGAAGAGTTGGGCCATTCAAAATCTGCAATGATTCTGTAAGAATTGGAGGATCTTAATTTTCTGAATGATACCAGTGTATGTTACTCCCAATATAGCAGGTAGTGTGTTTCATGCCTACAGTGTTGGGTGCTTAGTAAACTGGTTAGCATCCAAGAAAGTGGTATCTGCACAGACAAATTTATAGGCCATCAATGCATGGGCACATTCGGGCTCCTGTTCTAAAAAATACATCCTTAATACAGAAACTTTCATTGAGTATGGATATTACTGAAAGAAGTAAAAACAGTTAATGGGACATTTTTATTCTTAACAGACTCTAGTATTAGGATGAGCTGAGTCTGTTGACAATACCAATGGTATAAAGTAAAGTTCTTAGCTAATGTTTAACAGGGCAATTTAGAGTTGCCTGGCAACTTGAATATGGTTTTCTAAAACAGTGTTTATATAGCCGTGTTGAAGTTGGATCGTAGAAATGTTAATTCCACTTTACTGTCTCTCACAGGGGTCACGTAAAATCTTGTAGGTATTCCATCTGTAGATTAATACTGACTGCAATTTGCAGCCTTTGCTAATTAATGCCCCACAGTAAAGTCTGTAATTATTCACCACTTGTCGCACCTGATTTAAAATAAGCCAGTAACTTAATCCAATGGTTTTTCTTCCCAATTTTTTCTTGACTGTTTCCTGACAAATCTTTGGGCACCATTATAGCTCCACAAGTTAAGACTCTCTCACTGGCAGGTGCACCCAACTCCTTTATAGAAACAGAGATTCAGACAGTACCAAAAATGGCTTTGGCCCATTGATTCTGTACAAGAACAACTACTCTACATCTACATTCGTCCCATTTTCCAGCACTATTGCAGAGAGTTTACTCGTGTGACTGTTCTTTATTTCTTCTACCATGACAAGAAAGCACTGTGAAGTTTTCTGATCAGATCAGAAGAAGGAATGAATCACGTTTGAGCCCAATCCTGGCTCATATGCATAATTTTCACCAAAGCCATCAGAAATGGAAATCCAAACTGATTTTTCTCTCTCCTGAGCCCAAGGGCCAAGTCTGATTATAGAACCTTTAAAACTGCTGCAGTGTTATAATTAACAAACTCTGTACTAGTCACAAATCAAGTCTGGGACATTCTTAGTTGCTAGCATTAATTGCTATGGCATGTCATAGCCAGTGATTTACCCACTGTGCCATTGGCATTCTCCCTCCTTTAGACTTAATGGTAAAATTTATGTGAACGAATTTTAATATTAATATGACTAGGTTTGTCATGACATATATATATATATATATATATATATATATTAAATTGCATTCAAGAGACTACTTTGTGCTGTATGTATGGGCTCCTTCATATTTCCCCACAAACTTGTGCATGGTTAATGAGTTAGGTGGATCCTGAATTTCTGGAAGTGGTGACAATGTCTTGCCAATGAGAAATGTTTACAGTGGGCAGAGAGATTCATAGACAAAGCAACAGCATTTCATAACCACTTGGGAATTTCATGATCTCAACCAGGACCTAGGTTGGAATATAATGTTCTAAAAATGATGCAAACAGCATTTCATTTCCAAAATTAAGGATGGTAAACATGCCAGGTCCTCCACACATACAAGTGGTACCTGGCTAATTAATGCTTGGACAAGCCAGGAAAGGAGGTGTTTGTTGACTTTTTCAGATAGTTGAAACAGGTTTGAGTTGGCACAGCAAGCAGCAAACAGATAGTGAAAATAAAACTAATTTAAAATAATGTGTATATGGACATAAAGATTAATAATATCCTAAGTGCTAAAAAGTGTGCAAGAACTCTCCAGATGACTTCACTGATCAAGTCAATAAGTGGCTGGATCACTCAAACCTGAAGATCCTAAGCTGAATGCCTAGCCCACTGACTTTAATTGATCTCAGTCAGAGTAGCAATAAGGTTACCAAAACTAGGCTTTACTCCTTAGCTTTGGAAAGCTCTTATTTATGATCACCATACGGTCGTTCCCATTGACTGTGCACATGAATAGATATCCAGTAAGAACAATGTCCACCTCAGACATGAATCATCAAATATCCTGCAACATCATCTAAGTTCATGTAAGAAAAATAGCCATTTGAATTTGGATAAGGTACCCAAAGAATCAAAACTACAACTAACTCATATGGAGCGAGACCTGGACAACTCTCAGGCTTAGGATAATAAGTGGCAAGTGACATGCCACACAGGCACTAGGTGATGATCATTGCCAACTAGAAAAAGCCTGACCACCTCTGTTTAAAATTTGATGGTTCAGGGCTTGAAAGTACTTAACTTTGTGATTACATGATATGTAATTAATTGTGAATCATTGGACATTCTTTCAACCCACTACAAGCATAGAGTACATGGCAATCTTCAGTCTTAGAATGTGGAATATTTTTATTATAACATTAATTAACTAATATAATTATGAGAATGTGGGAGGGAGCACTTGAATTGGTTTTCTGACATCCCGAAAACATTGTTTGTCACTTTGTCTCTCACAGAAGGTGTCACCTCTTGGTTTTTCTTCAGTATTATTAAATGATCAATAAAATTCAGATTTGTTTGATCTCCTACTATCAACATTCTGGGAACCATCATCAACCATAAGCTTAAATGAACCAACCTGTTGTAGCTGCTAAGTCAGAGAATGCATATTCTGTGATGGTTGAACCATTCACTGTATTTAAGACAACAGTCAGGAATTATATTCTCCATTTGCCTAGATGTACACAGCTTTAATAACACTTGAGAAGGTTCATATCATCCAGAATAAAGCTGCTGGCTTGATTGGCATGCATCCATCATTTTTAAGATTCATTACCTCTGCCACTGACTTACAGTGGGAGCAGTAAATGCCATCTACAAGATGCATTGGGCAGAATTGACTGGGAGAGGTGCCTAGCAGGAAAGACGGTCAAACAGAAATGGAAGCAGTTTGTAGGACTAATTCAGGAGACACAGCAAAAATTCATCCATAGGAAAAAGAAGCATGGTACAGAGAGGATGAGGCAACCTGGGGAAGTCAGGGATAGCATAAAAGCAAAAAAGAAAGCATATAATGTGGCAAAAGGCAGTGGGAAACAAAAGGATTGGGAAGCTTACAAAGACCAACAGAGGGCAGCAAAAAAAGAAATAAGGAGGGAAAAGATTAAATATGAGGGTAAGCTAGCCAGTACCGTAAAGGAAGACTGTAAGAGTTTCTTTAGATATATAAAGGGCAAAAGACAGGCATTGGACCACTGGAAAATGACATTGGAGAGATAGTAATTGGGAACAAGGAAATGGCTGAGGAACTGAACAAGTACTTTTCGTCAAACTTCATAGTGAAAGACACGTGTAATATCCCAAAAATTGAAGAGAGTCAGGGGGAAGAGCTGAGTGTGGTGGCCATCACTAAGGAGAAGGTGCTAGAAAAACTGAATGGCCTGAAGGTGGATAAATAACCTGGACCAGATGGACTACACCCCAGACTTCTAGAGGAGATAGCTGAAGAGATAATGGAGGTGTTAGTGGTGATCTTTCAGGAATCGCTAGAGTCAGGGACGTTCCCAGAGGACTGGAAAATCATTAACGTGACAACCCTGTTTAAAAAGGGAGTGAGGCAAAAGATGGGAAATTACAGACTGATTAGCCTAACCTCAATTGTTGGCAAATTTTAGAGTCCGTTGTGAAGGATGAGATTTCTGAATACTTGGAAGTGTATGGTAAAATAGGGCAAAGTCAGCATGGCTTCATCAAGGGGAGGTCATACCTGACAAATCTGTTAGAATTTTTTGAGGAAGTAATGAGCAGGTTAGGCCAAGGAGAGCCAATGGATGTTATCTAACTGGACTTCAAGTAGGCATTTGACAAGGACTGCACAGGAATCTGCTGAGTAATATCAGGGCCCATGATGTTAGAGGCAAGGTGCTAGCATGGATAGAAGATTGGTTGTCTGGCAGAAAGCAGAGAGTGGAGTTAAAATGATCTTTCTCAGGATGGCAGTGACAAGTGGAGTTCCACAAGGGTCAGTGTTGGGACCACAACTTTTCACTTTATACATTAATAAATGATGGAACTGAGGGCATTCTGACTAAGTTTGCAGATGATACAAAGATAGGTAGAGGGACAGGTTGTATTGAGGAGGTGGGGAGGCTGCAGAAGGATTTGGACAGGTTAGGAGAGCGGGCAAAGAAGTGGCAATGGAGCACAATGTGGGAAAGTGTGAGGTCATGCACTTTGGTAAGAAGAATAGAAGTATGGGCTATTTTCAAAATGGGGAGAAAATTCAGAAGTCTGAAGTGCAAAGAGACTTGGGAGTTCAAGTTCAGGATTCTCTCAAGGTAAACTTGCAGGTTGAGTCAGTAGTTAGGAAGGCAAATGCAACTTTAGCATTTATTCTGAGAGGACTTGAGTATAAAAGCAGGGATGTAATTCTGAGGCTCTATAAGGCTCTGGTCAGGCCACATTTGGAGTATTGTGCAGTTTTGGGCTCCATATCTCAGGAAGGATGTACTGCCCATGGAGCGGGCTCAGAGGAAGTTTACAAGAATGGTGCCGGGAATGAAAAGCTTAACATATGAGGAATGTTTGAGGACTCTACGTCTGTACTCAATGGAATTTATGAGGATGAGGGGAAATCTAATTGAAACTGACAGAATACTGAATGGCCTGGACAGAGTGGGCGTTGCGAAGATGTTTCCATTGGTAGGAGAGACCAGGACCAGCCTTAGAGCAAAGGGAAAACCTTTTAGAACAGAGATAAGGAGAAACTTCTTCAGCCAGAGAACAGTGAATCTATGGAATTCATTGCCACAGATGACTGTGGAGGCCAGGTCATTGGGTATATTTAAGAAGGAGATAGATAGGTTCTTGATTGTCAAGGGGATCGAGGGTTATGGGGAGAAAGCGGGAGATTGGGTTTGAGAAACTTATCAGCCATGATTGATTGGCGGAGCAGACTCAATGGGCCGAATGGCCTAATTTCTGCTCTTATGTCTTATGGTCTTATAACTCACCAAGCTTTCTTGGACAGCACTTTCCAAGTGCACAATCTCTACCACCTAGACAAACAAGGGCAGCACATACCTGGAAATTCCCCTTCAAGTCACACATCATCCTGATTTGGAAAAGTATCGCTGTTAATTCATTGTCACCAGATTGAAATCCTGGAAATCATTAGCAATAGGACCACGAGAATAATATCATCACACAGTCGGCAGCAGTTCAAGAATGCAGCTCAGCATGACCAACTCAAGGACAATTAGAGATGAGAAATAAATGCTGACCTTGACAGTGACACCCACATCCCCTAAATGAGCGAAAAAAAACACTAACAAATGGCAACATCTATAAGAGGCAACATGAGAATCAGTGTTGGTGGGAATGGAGGGGAGGAAGTAGTGAACAAAATCATTAAAAGAGTTCCCTCCCACATTCTCAAAATAAGGTTAGTTAATTAACATTGTAACATAAAAATATTTCACATTCTAAGATTGCCATGTACTCCATGTTTGTAGTGGGATGATAGGATATGCAAGGAAGATTATGACTCACAACTAGGTACATATTCTGCAATCACGAAGTTAATTACTTTCAAGCACTGAAACATCTGGCCTTCAGATCTAATGAAGCATTAAAAATATTGACCTTAAATATTGCTACAATTGCTCTCTGAAGCACATCCTTATTAATTTGAAAAGGAAGTATCCAAGTCAATTAATCCAGGATTCAGTGGCATCAGAAACTTCGGGAATATGTCATTGAATGAAATTTTATGCTGGTTACCAGTGAAGGATAAAACAATCAAACAACACGACATAATTGATTCTAATGATTGGGCTATGCCAACATTAGAGAAGAGGAGTTTAAATCCATTTAGGGTGCATGTGTTTTGACAGATTTATGCAACTTTGTAGGAAAATGAAAAAAAATCAAAAATCTGTTGGCAGTGTGACCACATTCTAAATTTAGTTTTGATTGCTTTCTGATGCCCAACTCCAACCCACATATCTGAAGGGGGAATGTTTAATTCGCCTAATAGTTTATAAAGTTTAAAGGTTGGCCAATGCATAACAGGGAATCAATCTGCTTAAAGTGGAAATGCCCTATAATTGCTCATTATCTGACTATTTTTCTTTTTCTTTTGATTGTAATGGTAAGCTTTTTTTTTCCCTTGTGTTGCTGAGTCACTAAACTGTGCAAATAGGTTTTGGCTACTGAACGAACGGTCTTCATAATTTTGAATTCTTTGAGGGGTTTCCATTAAAAAGTTCCTCTGATTTAACTCTCTCCCTTTAGCAGATTTCAGAATTGTAGGCATTCAAAACAGTCAGATACTTTTTTTATTAAGCTCTTTCATAGGTTGTGTGAGCAATTGGCTACACCAGAATTAATTGCCCTTGAGAAGGTGGTGGTGAGCTGCCTTCTTGAACTGCAGTAATTCCTGTTGTGTTGTAAACACCCATAGAGCTATCAGGGAGGGTGTTCCAGGATTTTGACCAAACAACAGTGATGGAAGAACAACATAGTTCCAAGTCAAGATGGTTGTGTTCCCATACACCTGCTATCCTGGTCCTTCTACACATAAGTGGTTACAGGCTTGGAAAGTGCTGTTGAAAGAGCCTGGTGGTTTACTGCAGTACATCTTGTAACCTACTAGCACTGTATCAATGGTAGATGGATTGAAAATTGCAAGTGGCAGATTGGTCATTGCTCAACCAGACAGCTTAGTTATGGATGGTGTTGAGCTTCTCTAGTGTTGTTTGAGATGAGCTCATATAGGCAAGAAGGGAGTATTCCATCACACTCCTGACTTGGGAAGTCAGAATTTCTAGCTTCTGACTAGCTCTTAAAGACATAGCAGTTTTATGACTGGACCAGTTAGGTTTCAGATCAATGATGTCACCCAGGAAGTTACCTTCTTTAAAGCTTGCAGAAAATTTGCTGTTCAAAACAGAAATCTGCTGCAATGCAGTGGCAAGGGGCATGGGGACCCACAAAATAGTGCCAGTGTCCCTCTTCACCTGTATATGTCAAAACACACTGTGCCATTCAGAGCTGGCAGCAATATTAATTGATCTGAGCAGGGGCGATCTCGTTAGTTTGCTAGATAGGTGGAGACAGTTGGAAGAGAATTGCAGCAAGAAACATTGCAAACAGATAGGTTCGTGTACTTTCCCGGTCAGATGTAGAGTAACAGGAGTGGTCCTCTGGACTCTATGAGGAAAGCTTGTGACCTCCTTGCTCTGGACCCATTTCTTCCCCCAATTATTGAGCTTGAGACCCCAGCAAGGGAGCCCTGGAAGCCAATTCCACCACCTACCTGGTGTCAACGGGAGGCTATGCAATTTCCCACTGGCAGGATTTAAATGAGATCCAGCTGTTAAAACTGTCTGGCTCTCATTCTGCTGCAGGCGGTTAGGAAATTAACAAGCCTGTGCAATTTCTTGTTGGCAGTTAAATTCCAGACACCATGTCTTTCAGTCTCTGGAGTATTTCCACTTACATATGTCTTTCTTAATCCATAACTTCATTACCTTGATGATTGATTCTTCACTATACTCCTTACTGATTACTTCATCTGCCATCTTCACAAACTCCAGTTATTTCAGAACTCTATTTCCTGAAGACTCTTCAGCCAAAGGACAGCCATCCCTGTCAAGCTCCACTGGTTTCTATGCCCCAACAAATCAACTATCAGATAGATCTTCATCTTCAAATCCATTCCTGCAGCTCGGAACCTCTTTGGCATTTAACCTGTCTGCAGCGTCTGTCCCTGTGGCTTTGTGTTATTGTTTATTCTGTCTGGCTACAGCTTCATAACGTGATGCAGAACCCAGTTAAAGGAACAATGATGGAATAATTGCTGCTGAAATAGCTAGGATGGCCAATTGAAGGGAGTGACATAATTCTTTGAGTAAGCAAAAATGAATGGAGATAGAAAAAATAATCTCCAGTCAAATGGTCCAGCAGTATAAGATGCCTGCATTTATCAGATGATGATGAAATAGAGTTATCTCGTCATGAGGATGGAACCACTGGATTAGTACTCCAGGTTACCTCCCTACACCACAGCATGTCTTGCAAGGGCTACTGGTCAGTCTAAATGCTGTATGTGTTATCAAGAGGACCTAAGAACAAATGAAGAAGAAAGTGGCAGAACTTAAAGAAGCTGCAAGGGATAAGGGTACATAGAAGCTACAATTCACTTCGTGCTTATGAAAGTCTATAGGACGTGAGAACAAATTAATTGAGCAGCAATTATTTGTTGATGTTGACCATAAGTGGAAATTAGATCAACATATAGTTATTATTTAATAGTGGATTAATCACTCGATTGCAAGAAAACAAATTGCCTTGTTAATATGCCTACTTTGTTGCTATAAAAAGAGAAACTGTTAGAGAAGCTCAGAAGATTTGACAGCATCTGGAGAAGAATCATCTCGGACTTGAAACGTTAACTCTGTCTCTCACTGCACTGATGCTGCCTGACCTGCTGAAATTTTATAGCGCCTTCTGCTTTTATTTCAGATATCTAGCATCCACAATATTTTGAGTTTAGCCAATTGATTGTTGACCACTTTTCTAACTTGGAAGGAGGCAACAGAATAACATGAGAAAATTGTGAGACCTTAACTGTGATTGTAGTTTCAACCATGGGTTGGAAATGTTATAGATCTTGCAGTTAGATGATAGTGTAGTTCTGCAATGGCTTCTATTCTCCACAGGAACCTATGGACTTGTTTGCTCTTACAAAGTAGATCATGTGCATTCTATCTCTAATACCTGCTGACTCTCCTGGAAGTTTTCTGTCATCTTGTGCTACGCAAATATTAAATATAGTGATTAGACATTGCCAACAATATTCGTGCACCTGCTGAGGTTCCCATGAAGGACTCTCCTTCTCAACCTCTTCCTTTGCCTGAGGCATGGTGACCCTCAGGTTAAAACAACCATCACTAGTTGTTTCTCTCTAATGAGAGAGCAGCCCTGTGGTCCGATAGATCTATGACAACTTTATCTTTTATAATATATGGTATAATGTGTACATCCAGGTCGTGAAAGCAGCATGGCCTCCCAACTGATGGTCATAAGGAACAAATTTGAACATGTAAGGACCTGATTGTGTCGAAATTGGGAATGACGCCAGCACCTTCCCAGTGTCAGATGGGCACATTCAATCCACCTCCACAGGACCCACAGGAATGAAGGGCCACAGCTGCAGCAGCAGGACATCCAGTGAAGTGGTTTCAGCTCCTCCATGGGACCTGGAAACTGTGGTGACTGTCTGTCTGGAAAAGTGCAAACCTCTCATGGACCATCTCAAGGTGGAGACAACCTTGTGATTCACCTACATTTGCCCACCACTGTCAGTGGGGCTGTGGCTTTCCATGGATACAGTCCTTCTGACTTGGTAGACAGCCTTAGCTGGATAACAGAGTGGTCAGTTAAGACGGTACTTCTCATAAGATCATGGAGGAGTTGAGGGGGGCCAGGGCAGGCTCACTCCCAGCAGGTTCAGGGTTGGCATCCATAAATTGCTCCACCAATAATTGTTTTAAGTGGATATGATACAAAGATTCTGGTAAAGGTCTAATATTTTTTCTGTGCATGTTTATTTTTGGCAGTAGAGTATATGAGTGAGGAATTATCACAATGACTGTATTATGAAGTTGATAGGATGAAAATAGTTTGGGGCAAAATGTGATTTGGAGCATAGATTTTTTTCTCATGGGGCTGAATGACAAACATATAGAATAACCAGAAGTATTATTGAAAGCAGTTACTTAACCTCTGGCCAGAAGTAAAAGAAAATGGACTGAACTGTAATCGTACAGAGATTAGATACCAGAATCTTTAAAATAAAAAAAAACAGAAAGCAAGGGAGATTGAGGTGCAAAGCTTGACAGACACAAAAATCAATGTACACATACAAGAGATAGAAGAGAGACAGAAAGATGAGATAGGAGAGATAGTAGGAACTGCAGATGCTGGAAAATCTGAGATAACAAGGTGTAGAGCTGGATGAACACAACAGGCCAAGCAGCATCATAGGAGCAGGAAGTCTGACGTTTCGGGCCTAGACCCTTCAGATAGGAAATAGGCAAATGGGGATAAAAAAGGTTGCGGGAACAGCAACTCATATTCCAATTGGGAACCCTGCAGCCCAATGGTATCAATGTGGATTTCACAAGCTTCAAAATCTCCCCTCCCCCTACCGCATCCCAAAACCAGTCCAGCTTGTCCCCACCTCCCTAACCTGTTCTTCCTCCCACCTATCCCCTCCTCCCACCTCAAGCCGCACCCCCATCTCCTACCTACTAACCTCATCCCGGCCCCTTGACCTGTCGATCTTCCCTGGACTGACCTATCCCCTTCCTAACTCCCCACCTACACTCAACTTTACCGGCTCCATGCCCGCCTCTTCGACCTGTCTGTTTCCTCTCCACCTATCCTCTCCTCTATCCATCTTCTATCCATCTCCCCCTGTCTCCCTATTTATTTCAGAACCCCCTTCCCTTCCCCCATTTCTGATGAAGGGTCTAGGCCCGAAACGTCAGCCTTTCTGCTCCTATGATGCTGCTTGGCCTGCTGTGTTCATCCAGCTCTGCACCTTGTTGTCTCAGATTCTCCAGCATCTGCAGTTCCTACTATCTCTCTCAATCAAGATCCAGCTTAAAAGGTTGCTTATATTTCAGGATTTACCCAAAAAATCCCCTAAATGAATGAATCAAAGTATTTGTGTTGGAAGTGCTGATAGCATTAAAATGCATTATTTGATATTCCATGTCAATTAAAGCCCACTTCATGCATTATCATTAACAATGCCAGTGGATGCTGTTACCAATAGTAACAAGAAAATAGCATTCCAAATCCTGTAATTGAATAGTATGATGTTTATCTCATCTTCTTATAAGAAGGTGGAGCTTTTTTGCATGCAGGAAGCACATCATTCTTCACTGTTAGCCCAGCTGTAGCTAATTGTCTGTAACTAAAGCTAATATGTACAGCTGTAGTGGGCACAAAGCATAATGAGGTGCTGGTGTGATAATGGCATCTACATAAGAAACCACGCATGGCATTCTTGGCAGCTGCAAAGCCCAGAAACTTCAGTACAATTCAGCATTATTGGCTAATGGAACTGTGCCAAATATTTAGGCAGAATGTAAAGAGATAATAGCACCCAGAAACAAAGCTTGTAATCTTGTCAATGAAATGTCTTTCTATAAAATATGACATTATGGTTACATGACATTGCCATCTTCCATTACTTGACGCAGGAATAAATTCTTCTCTAAGAAGAAGCAAATATGATAGCATACAGCTGACAGCACTTTCCATTCCCATTTTTAGCTTTGTGTATATTTGCATTTCCTGTCATGTTTAGAAGATTGAATAACATAGTGATAAAGTTTCAGTAATAAATGTTTTCCTTAGTGTGTGAAGTATCTGAAAAGAGAATGGGTGAAGGTGGAGAAGCAGCCTACCTCAAGAACCAAGAACCTCCATCATTGACTCACGTGTACTTTTCAAAGGTAGAGACAAGCTTCCTCAGTAGTTTGTTAATTACTGGTACGTGTAACATTAAGGTGCTCCTAGTTTTGGAGAAAAGTGTCCTGCTTGGGCAGGGAGAAAATGTGCCACTTCAGATCTGAAAACATCTCTTAGCTGCCCAACTGACCCTGTTGTAAGAAAACTGCATTGAATTAATGGTCATGCCAAGCGGAGGCTTGGAGACCGCTTTGCGGAACACCTACACTCGGTTCGCGACAAACAACTGCACCTCCCAGTCGCGAACCATTTCAACTCCCCCTCCCATTCCTTGGACGACATGTCCATCCTGGGCCTCCTCCAGTGCCACAACGATACCACCCGAAGGTTGCAGGAACAGCACCTCATATTTCACTTGGGAACCCTGCAGCCCATTGGTATCAATGTGGACTTCACAAGCTTCAAAATCTCCCCTCCCCAACCACATCCCAAAACCAGCCCAGCTTGTCCCTGCCTCCCTAACCTGTCCTCCCTGGACTGACCTATCTCCTCCCTACCTCCCCACCTACACTCACCTTTACTGGCTCCATCCCCGCCTCTTTGTCCTGTCTGTCTCCTCTCCACCTATCTTCTCCTCTGTCCATCTTCTATCCGCCTCCCCCTCTCTCCCTATTTATTTCAGAACCCCCTTCCCCTCCACCATTTCTGAAGAAGGGTCCAGGCCCGAAACGTCAGCCTTCCTGCTCGTCTGATGCTGCTTGGCCTGCTGTGTTCATCCAGCTCTACACCTTGTTATCTCAGATTCTCCAGCATCGGCAATTCCCACTATCTCTGACAACAATCTCAGCCCTGTTTTATATCTGAAATAAGGCCTGATAAGATACTACTAAACCCTTGATAGGTCACATACAAGATTTGGAAGGCTGCAAATACTTGTGTAGTCCTTGCCCCAGGCTTTCCCTTCCTTCTCCAGATCCTGACATGACCAAGACCCAGCATTTTCAGTTCCTTATCTCACTTACAGCCATTCTGTCAGCGTCCAGTGAAGGCTGGGTGTCTACTAGGAAAGTTGTGGATTTGAGGGCTGGTTTATTCTTGTTTAGGCTTTATTTCATTTTTTCTTCTCTCCTACGCCAGTAGTTCTCCAGTACCACACCAAAGTGACAGTTCTTCATGTTTGAGCCTAGACTATGAGTAGTGACAAGTTTTTAGCTGTGAGAGGCCTTATGGCTGAGTCCAATCATTTATAGATTTGATACTATGCACTGTCGCACAACAGTTAGCTGGAAGGCTGCTTCACAATATAGTGTATCACCAACAGCATGTGTTCAATTCCGGTACCCGGCTGAGGTCACCATGATAGGCTATCCTTCTCAGTAGCTCCCCTTGCCTGAGACATAGCAACCCTAAAGTTAAACTACCACCAGCTATCTCTTTCTCTCTCTTGTTATCTCTAATGAGAAAGCAACCCTCTGGTCCTGTAGGACTATGATGATTTTACTGTCACACTTTACATTTTGTGCAACTGCATATTGTCCACAAATATTGTTCCTCCCTAGACCCAAAATATGTTCAACATTCTAGATGAGATCTACTAACTCAACATTAACATGATTACTTAAACTATATGTTTGTAAAAATGGTACCTTTACAAACAGAGACAGAGCTGATTCTCATTTATAATGATAATTCCAAAAGACTCAGTCAAAGAATGTTTTAGTATGTGCTGTGGCATTGGAAAATAAATTGGTATGATTTGGTTGGTTGTAGGCAATGGCTTAGGTAACAATTAAAAGTGTTATAAGACAAAATTAGATGAAATGTCATTCTGAAACAGTCTTGTATATCTTCCAGGTATCAGGAATATAAATTACTAGAAAAGGGTAAGGAATGTTTTCATTTTCAAAGTAAACTAGAGATTTTGAGAGGATCTAATTGAAAATTTCAAAATTGTACTTGGAATGAACAGACTATTGACTGGGAGTGTGGTGGAATGTAAAATCCTTTACTGCAGAGGGCTGTTGAGGCTGTGATAAACAAATTGAAACCCACTTATGGAATGAATGAGCTGCATTTGGACTCAGACCATAAGACAAATGAGCAGAAGGAGAAAAATCAGCCCATTGAGTCTGCTCCGCCATACAATGAGATAATGGATGATCTATAATGCTCAACTTCACTTTCTTGCCTATACCCCTTGATTCCCTTACTGATTAAAAATCTATCTCAACCTTCAATATATTTAACGGCCCAGCTTTGGGGTAGGCCTTTGCAGTTGCGAATTCTACAGATTCACTACCTTCTGAGAGAAGAAATTCCCCCTCATCTCTGTCTTATACTGAGATTATGCTCTCTGGTCCTGGACTTTCCAACAATGGGAAACAACCTCTCCATGTCTACCCTGTCAAATCCCCCAAGATTCTTGGATGTTTCAATAAGCTTGTCTCACATTCTTCTAAATTCCTATAATCATAGGCCCAACCTACTCAACTTTTTCTCTTAAGACAATCCCTCCATACCCAACATCAACCTAGTGAGCCTTCTCTGGACTGTCTCCAATGCAGGTATATTCTTCATTAGATATGGGACCCAAAACCATTTCCTGATGATTGCCCTGAATAGTTGTAGCAAAGCCTTACACTCTATTTCCTTTGAAATAAAGGCCACCATTCCATTTGTCTTCCCTATTACCTGCTGAACTGGGATGCTAGGGATTCATACATGAGATTCCCAAATCCATCTGTTCTGTAGCTTTCTGTAATCGTTTTCCACATAAATAATATTCAGCTCTTCTGTTCTTCTTGCCAAAGTGCATAGCCTCACATTTTCCCACATTGATAGTTGTAGTTGTTGAAGGTCAGTCATCTCAGCTCCAGGACATCTCTGCAGGCGTTCCTCAGGGTAGTGCCCCAGGCCCAACAATCTTAACAGCTGCTTCATCAGTGACCTTTCCTCCATCATAAGGCCAGAAGTGGGGATATTCGCCAATGATTGCACAATGTTCAGCACCATTCACAATTCCTCAGATACTTGAAGCAGTATATGTATTTCGCAACAAGATCTGGACAATATTCATGCTTGGGCTGAGAAGTGGTAAGTAACATTTGCATCACACAAATGCCAGGCAATGACCATCTCCAATAAGAGACAATCTAACCACTGCCTGTTGACATTCAGTGGTACTGCCATCACTGAATCCCCCACTATCAACATCCTTGGAGTTACTATTGACCAGAAACTCAACTGTACCCGTCACATAAGCACAGTGGCTACAAGCGCAGGTCAGAGGTTAGGAATACTACCAGACCAACTCACCTACTGACTCCCTAAATTGTGGTCACTATTTACAAGGCACAAATCAGAAATGGGATGGATAATTCTGCACTTGCCTGAAAGGGTGCAGCTCCTACAACACTCAAGAAGCTTGGACACCATCTAGGACAAGGCAGTCTGCTTGATTAGCATTACATCCACAAGCATCTACTCCCTCCACAACCCATTCTCAGTAGCAGAGTGTGTTTTATTTACAAGATGCACTGCAAAAGTTCACCACTGATCCTTAGACAGCACTTTCCAAACCACAACCACTTCCGTCCAGAAGGACAAGGGCAGCATATACACATCCAAGCCACTCACCATCCCGACTTAGAAATATATTACTGTTCCTTCACTATTGCTGGGTCAAAATCCTGGAATTCCCTCCCTAAGGGCATTGTCAGTCAACCTGCAGCACATGGACTACAGCAGTTCAAGGAGGCAGCTTACCGTCACCTTCTCAAGGGCAACTAGAGACGAGCATTAAAAATACTGGCCAGCTAGCGATGCACATGTTCAACGAGTGAATAAAGAAAAATGATATTCCATCTGCTGAGTTGCTGACCACTTCTGGCTTAGTTTGATTGTCTGCAAATATGCTGCTAATCCAGCAAATAGCCCTTGTTTAGTGCAAAGGAAATGTGAATCTTTGTTAATTTTGCAATTCTTGATCTTATATCCAAGTGCAATGTTATGAAGTGTCTATGATTGCAAGCAGTTGAGAGGAATCATGAAGAAACCGTTTTTGACACTTCCAACACAGTTCAGCATGTGTATAGACAGCTAAATCATAGAATCATAGACAGCTAAGCGTCCTCTAGGGCAGTATTGAGCCTGTTGTACAGAACAGTTTGTGCAGCTTTCTCAGCAGACCACTATAATAGATTACAGAGTGGCCATGCAATCTGTCCATTGTAAATTTTGCAGCCTTATATGGCAGTGCATTTCCTTGAAAAGCTTATGTAAAAAATTAACATCCAGAGATGTGTGGAATCATCACTGGTTCTGTACTCTCATAAGATGGGCATAAGTATGAAAGAATATGTGTAGGCCACACTCCAGTACATTCCTATATGTTGCATTTAGCCTCATTATACATTAATTTGCAACACCTCGGATGCAGTCCACAATGTCATAGTTTAAGAATCCCTGATGTCTGATGCTATCTGCAGTCAAGGAGTCAGTTGCTTGTGAGGGATGAGCAAAGTTTAGCCATTACAACCTCTTTCATCCTAAAGATTTCTTACATGGGTGTGACTGAACCAGTCTCAGTAGCAAAAGTTATATTTTAGTAGCTATTATAACTGTGCAAGCTAGCAGACATTTGTAAAAGTGCCTGATTAATCAAAATGAATGGCATCTATTTGTTCTCAATATGTTTTCTTCTTTCTCTCCCTCCTGATACGTTCAAGTACAGGCCTGACTCTGCACCTGGAGCAGAGGGAGCCAGCTCTGCAGTTCACCTTGTTGACTTGCATAGATCTGGGCAGTTGTACACTTTGGGCCCCAGGGGCCAGGGAATTTGAGAGTCTTGTGCCCAAATGCAAGCTCACTCTCCTCAGGTTGTCCTGTTGCAGGTTTTAGGATCACTGGTGAAGGCAGGTCAAGGTGCTGGGTATCTCTCGGGTGTCCTGAGGAGAAGTATCTAAGGTGCCTATGTATCAGTTCTCTTCCCTGTCTTCTTGCACCATGCTGTCCCCCTGAGAAGGAGCGTATTTAGATTGAAGTCAATGTCCCTTGTCCCCTTCTCCCCTTCTCATTGAGGCTGAGCAGCTATGGTTGCAGTAAGGGACTGTAAGTCCATGCATAAGTCTGATAGATAGGAGCAGAAACAGAAATCATGGGTCCCAGTGCTGTTCCTGGCCTAGGCACAAATTGCAACGTCAGCCCCAGCTCCCAAGCTGATCATGGCAGACCGCTAAAGCCCAGCTCTCAGTTATGGCACTCTGATTGAACTCCCCCCATCCACCCCACCCCCCACCCCCCCATCCTAGGTTTTTCTGCCAGACATTGTGCATGCTGGACCAGTCTGTCCATGGTGGTTGCCAACAGCCAGACGTACATATGCCAGAACCAGTATGATATTGATAACATTGGTGGACTCCTGCATCTGTTCTGAGGAAGGGTCACTGGACCCAAAACATTAACTCTGATTTCTCCCCACTGAATCTGTCAGACCTGCTGAGCTTTTCCAGCAATTTTTGTTTTTGTTTCCTCTATCCTTCAACCATGCTTACTGGGTTTCTCTTCCTAGACATAATACTTTAAAACTGAAAATGGAAAAATTCAGACCTCTATCCCCCTGCCTGTCTAAACATATGAAAGGGATTGAGTTGAGGCTGAATGGTCAGTCTATCAGTTCTAATCAACTAGTCAGCAAAGTTAAAAGAATTGAGTCATGTTATCCAGTTGACTCTTGATTTAAAAAAAGACATCTTTGAATTGCTGTAGTGGAAACTCAACACAATGATCCAACTTAAAAGCTTGTTCTTCAGTACATATTGGGGATCATGTCAATCATGTACATATTTAAGGGTAATAATCAGTAAATAGAACGAAGCTGAACAAAAGGGTTTAGCATTTACATAGATGCGAAAACTTGTTTGCACATTAGTCTTCCCTACATGTTAGGCATGTGTGATGAGCTCATCCTTGCCCCTGTGGCTGAACTCTGACCAAACTGTTCAAACGATGCTTGCTGGAGCTTTTGAAAAGGAAATGAATCATATCTGAAGGCTGATATCTCTGTTAAGGTAAATACATCATGCACGTTAACCCTTATTTTGCTGCATTGACTGTATTATCACAGAGTATAACCCTTTCAACATTGTCCAATAGTTACACTATAGCACTCATTTTGCTGAATCAACATTAACAGTGTACAATTACACTGTTTATAACTCTTGCTCTTGTGTGTGAAACAATGAGGAATCACTAGAAATACACTGAAATTAAAGTTTATAATTAATAAAAAGTATTCAAAATTAGGTTCTTTCTCACTGAAATAGTGAAAGCTACAGGAAAATCTAAAATCACTATACAAACTTGACAGACATTTTGATTTGCTTAATAATGAAAATCATTACTGCAGGTCAATTAATTGGTTTCAAATTATATCATCATGATCATCAATAAGGCATTGAAGTGAAAAGTTAAACAATAACATTCACGCAAGTCCAAGAAAACTGAAATTGCTGGAAAAAGTCAGCAGGTGTGACAGCAAATGTGGAGAGAAATCAGAATTAATGTTTCCAGTTCAGTGACCATTCTTCAGAACACAGTTATAAGGCAAGAGAAATCAAACTTATTGAAGCCTGTTTTTTGAGTGCTCCAAGTGCTCTTGTAGCTGCAAAAAAGCAATAGTGGTGCTAATGCACACTTAAGAGACAGAGCACAACAGATGCTGAATGTTGGTAAGTTGAAAATATGCAAAGAAGATAAATGAAGTCAATTAACATACAATCCATGTAGCATTTAACATTAGTGGATTTAGGAGCTCAATGTTCTGTCTAGGAACTCGTGGCCTTATACAGCTAATATGGATTCAATAACAAGAATGAAAGTGCATTAGCATTATTAAAGGGATCAAAATCTTCTTAACAAATTGGTCGCTGGATTTCAATAACATCCACCTGAATATAGTGCAATAAGGATGGGCAATACAATTGTCCAGTTAAATTACATTTAGAGTATTGCGCATTATAAAGAATAAGTGACCTTTTGATAGAGTATTTTTGTTCATTTAAGCGATATGGGATGTGGGTGTCAGAGGCTAGGCCAAAATAAATTGCCTATCTCTCAACGCCCTGGACAAGGTGATGGTGAGCTGCCATTTTAAACGGTGCAATGCTTTGGCTGGAGATACTCAGTGCTGTTCAGAAGGAAGTTCCAGGATTTTGACCCAGCAACAGTTAATGAAAGATGATATAATTCTAATTCAGGGTGGTGAGTAACTTGGAGAGGAGCTCACAGCTAGTGGTGTTCCAATGCATCAAATTATTCTTTCTTCTAGGTGGTGGATTACCTCACATTATCCCTATTATACTTTATCTGTCATGCAATTGCCCACTCACTTGACTTGTCCTAAACATATTTTAGAAAAGAACGTTGAAGAGATGTAGAAACATATGGCTGGACTTTCCAATGACCACAGAGGTATTATTCTAGTTTAAATGGGGATTATACATGAGAACTCTACAGAATTTACATTGTAGCAGACTCCAGGGGAATTATTTGAGAAATTCCTCTACTGCTGAAACGCTCCAAAAGTCTCCATTTAAGTTAGAGAATTCAATGGATTCCAATTAAATTAAGTAAAATAGTTACTCAGGAAAAGGTAGATTCAACTAGCCCCACACACATCCTGGCCTGGCCCCATTGGCAACTGGTACCCTCTCCCCTTTTCACTTGCTATCTTATTAAACTGGCACCTTATACATCTAGCACCCTATTCTGTTGGCATCCTATTTACCTGGCATCTGACACTTTACCCAGCTGGCACCCTGCCCTTCAGCATCTCACTTAGCTGGAACATCGGCACCTTATCCCCTATCCATTTGACACCCTAACCTCTCAGTACCCAATACCCAATCATCACACTTACCTTATATGCTTACTGTTTAACACTAGCTGTCAAAGTGGCAGTCTGGGCCTTTAAATTTTAGAATATGGTGGCTGACTGCTGTTAAATGGGGCTGTAGTTTTTCCTTCTCCGCACAGTTCTGAACTACTAAAGAACCATCTGAATAGACATTCTGAACAAACACTCCGCATTTCTGAAGGAACACTGGTTTGAGATCTTTTGTGAAATGTATGAGATTGCCAGTCCTTGGAAAATCTGGCTCATGGAAAACAGAAGTGGCTAGGCCATTCTGCTCATTGAATTTATTTCCATCATTCGCTATGCTCATGGCTGATTCTATATCTGAATGACGTAGTACAACACCCTGCAACTACCCAACCCCCATTCCCCTTAACTCCTTTCAGTATTAGAAATCTATGCAATAGATTACAGAGAAATAGCAGTGAATTGAATTAAGTAAGCAGTTCTAATTGACAGGTTAGCACTGTCACACGTGCAATGGGCAAATGACTGACCATTTCGACTGATTCCTATGATTCAGAGACTTCATTTCCGAAGTGCGGTGATGCCCATGCTTTTATGGGTCCTTAATAGACATATGTCCTATTCAAAAGTGTTCTTAATGGCAAAGCAACCACATTAGTGGCATGGTGGCTCAGTGGCTAGCATTGCTGTCTCACTGTACCGGTGGCCTGGGTTCATTTCCACTCTTGGATGACTGTGGGTACAACAAACAAGAGTAGAGCTTATACAATTAATGATAGGGCCTTGGATAGTTTTGTAGAACAGAGGAACGTCAGAGTGCAGGTACATAATTCCTCGAAGCTTGCGTAACATATAGACAGGCTGGTTAAAAAGACGTATATCACACTTGCCATCATTGATCAGTCCTTTGAGTATAGGAGTTGGGAAGTCATGTTGCGGTTGTACAGGACATCGGTGAGGCCTCTTCTGGAATATTGTGTCCTGTTCTGGGCACTCAGTTATAGGAAGTATATTATCAAGCTGGAGATGGTTCAGAAGAGATTTAATGGGATGTCACCAGGTATGGAAGGTTTGAGTTCTAAAGAAAGTCTGGGACTTTTTTCACTGGAGTGTAGGAGGTTGAGAAGCAACCTAATAGAAATTTATATAAACAATGAGGCGTATAGATAGAGTTAATGGTAGTTGTCTTACCCTAGAATGGGGGATTTCAAGACTAGGGGGCACGTTTATAAGGTGAGAGGAGAGAGATTTAAAAAAAAACACGAGGCATTTTTTTTAAACAGAGGGTGGTTTGCTTTTGGAATGAACTTCCTGAGGAAGAGGTGGATGAGGGTACAATTACAATGTTTAAAAGACATTTGGATAGATACGTGAATAGGAAAGTTTTGGAGGGATATGGGCCAGGAGCAGGCAGATGGGACTAGTTTCGTTTGGGATTCTGTATGACTCTATGGCTGTCTGTGTGGAGTTTGTGAATTCTCACCGTGTCTGCTTTGTTTGCTCCAGTTTCTTCCCATAGTCCAAAGATGTGCAGGTTAGGTTGATTGGCCATGCTAAATTACTCTGTGATGTGTAGGTTCAGTGGATTAGCCATGGGCAATGCAGGAATAGGGTAGGGGGCTGGGTCTGGGTGGGATGCTCTTTGGAGGGTCAGTGTGGACTTGATGGGCCAACTGACCTGCCTCCACACTGTAGGGATTTTATTCTTTACTGAATACCTTCAAGCTAGCAATTTATCCATGAGTAGGTATGACTGTTAATCTTTTGAAAATTTATTCCCAGAAGATTGACCTGAATATTGAATTGATGCACATCTCATTGCAATAACTGGGAAACCAAGACAAAGTACCAAATGTTTGGCGAAATAAATTATTGCTGTGTATTACAATAAATGTCAGTTTTGAAGGAGCGCAGTTTAGAAGAGCATAGGGAGGTCTGCAAACTCAATGGGACCTGTTCAGTATCCAAACAAATGTTTATAGACATAACTGTAAAACAATGCGTCTGGTTAGGCTCGATTAATGCATCAGTGATGATTGTGGACCCTGATTCATGCCAGCTGTGTGTGTGGTCTGAGGTGTCACTTCTCCACATTCAATGTTTAAACTCTTAATAAATCTAATTAACTGTATGAAGGCAACTTAATCCTCAGTTGGTGATGAGAAGAGCAAACCCAATCCTAAATTGCATATGACCAGTGCCATCAGGCACTGTGTAGTGGAACAAAAAATAAAAGAAAATGGCAATAGCAAGGACATTCCAGGATCTTGATCCAATAACTCAATAATGTAATGCTTACCAAGTTTTCTGTTTTCTCTTTGATGATGCTTTTCAATGGAAGGACGAACTTATCTGCTACCCTTCAGATGACGACTAACCAGAGATGCATTTCAAGCATTTTTAGGTATTATTTCATAATTGACAACAGTGTCAATCAGAAACATAAGGCAGTAATACTTCATAGAGGCATGCCACAAAGAAGAGTTACATAAATTGCATGGAACAATGGGAATAAAGGGGACAGTGGATATTAAACAATGTGGGACAGAGGAACAACTTAATAGCTTGAACAGTGAATCAAACAAGGACTACTGCATGAATCAAATACTGATGGTCAAAAGGAGACCTGTCTAACCTAAAGGGTGTACTTCAGGGTGTACTCCCCTAAATGGAAGTGCATGGATTGAACAGTTTGATGCTTTACACAGCGAGGAACAATGGATATATTGTAAAGGAAGCTTTGCAAACTGAACTCTATGTTATTCAGGGAGCACACTGGCTGATCAATTGCATTGATTTGATTTATTATTGTCACATGTACCGAGATACAGTGGAAAATATTGTTTCGCATGCTAACCAGACAAATCATACCTTACATAATTACATCTGGGGAATAGAACAGAATGCAGAATGTAGTGTTATAGCTACGGAGAAGGTACAGAGAGAGATCAACTCTGATATATGAGATCCATTCCTAAGTATGATAACAGCAGGGAAGAAGCTGTTCTTATATCTGTCATTACGTGTTTTCAAACTTTTGTATCTTCTGCCTGATGGAAGAGAGTGGAAGAGAATATAACCAGGGTGGGAGGGGTCTTTGATTATGTTGGCTGCTTTTTCAAGGCAGTGACAATTGTAGATGGAGCCAATGGAAGGAGGTTGGTTTTGTGACAGACTGGACTACGTTCACAGCTCTGTAATTTTCTGCGGTTCAATACCATACACAAGGAAAACGGAATAGAATCATAACAAAGTTTCAAATAATTCTTGGTATACCAGGGACAAAAATCATAAAGGCCTGATCAGAATTTACTCTCACATTAGATAGTAACAATATTCAACATCTTACCCAAGTGTAAGAGCAGGGATTAACGTCACTGTGATTAACAGCAGGATTTAATATCACATTGCACAGTTACAGCCTTCATAATCACGTTGGACAATAGCAGGGTTTAATATCAAATTTGTACTCTCTGTTCCTGCCTCAACTCATCTGCTGTGGTTATCCTGATCCATGCCTTTGTTACTTAAGGACATCCAAAATTCTACTACCCTTGTCGTAAGTTTCATCCGTTCTTTTATTCATTTCCATCAGAGTGAATGGTAGCAGTCCCCGATTCTGAATGGTTGTTAGCTTTGTGCTTCTGCAACTGCATTATCTTACAGAGACCTGAGAAATTTAAACAATGTTCATTCATTTTCAATGCTTTCTTTGATGATTTCCCCATGTTCCCAAACTGAGCATTTTTGTTGAGTTAAGGTTCAAAACAGCCTCTAGTATCTTATCCAAGTCGCTGTCCTTCACATGCAAACTTTATGCATATCAGGAAGTAATTCTATAAAAGGATGCATCACAACAGATCCTAACTCTTTCTTCAGCTGACCTATATCCATGAATGTATTTTTAAAGGACCATGAACTGATGATTAAGAGTGGCAATCCTGTTTGAATTTGCCCCAATCTCCTTGATCACCCCAATCTATTGGCACTAAATCCATTCGAGCACTCACGTTGCTAACTTTATTGTACTCAACTAAGCCTGTACCCAGCACATATCAATTCTGGGTCTTTCCTGATCAACTGGTGTGTTTTGTCTCACCTTATCAAGGGCAAAAACAATGTTTTTGTTTGGTTCTGTAGCATCTTCATTTTATTCAACTTCGTTCATTTAAGATCACTGAGGAGAATCTGAAGATGCCATTAAATACCTCTCCAGCATTGAAGAAAAGAACTCACTTTGAAAGAATTGAGAGATACCAGAAATCTTTGTGAGTGAGCCTTCTGCTGTGCCACCTCGCGAGGAATGGCGTCTGGGACACCAATTTTACAGCTTTAACAAAATCTTGAATTATTCACCCTGAAAAATAACAAGCACACTAAACCGTTGTAATTATACGGTAATTAAGATGGAGCTAAGCTGCAGTTAAACAGGAGCTAAGCCTTTTAATCACAGTAGTGGGTGTATGGTTTATACGATGCTATGGCCATTTAGGGCTTATCATGATAAGCACAATGCTTTTTTTTCTTTTTCTCTCTCAACTAATCTGTAAAAAGCTGTAAAATGAGGATTGTTAAAGATATGTGGAGATTTGTCAGACACTACTGTGACATCACCAGTCGTTAAGGTACTGTGTGGGTAAAATTGCTGATATATCCCATTGTCAAGCAGGAAGGGTGCAAAGTCTGACATTTTGGCGTCAGCATTTCTCCATGACACTAAGGTTCCAATAAAAAAGCAACCAAATCCTGGACAAGGTTCCCCAAGTTTTGACAGTTCCAGAAAGATACCCCAAATGGAGAGCTTCCCAGGTGAGGAGAGGTGACTGGTTCCCATCTTTATTTGCCCACCCCCTCAGTTAGTCATAATAAGGTTATCTTAAAAAGGATACCTTTGTGGAATGCCTTTCAGCCAGTATGCTTTAAAAGACCTCATTTAATCAGGCTTTCTTGAGTTAACAAAAGAGTGAGAATTGGTTACTAAGAATGAAAAGAAAGAATAATGCAATACACATTGACTCTGATTAGGTATAAGAATACTATTATGAGACAGCATAATTTTAAGGTGATTGGAGGAAGGTGTAGGGGAGATGTCAGAGGTAGGTTCTTCACACAGAGAGTGGCGGGTATGTGAAATGTGCTGCTGGAAGTGGTAGTGGAGTCAGATACTTTAGAGACTTTTAAGTGACTCTTGGATAGGCACATGGAGGATAGTAAAATGTAGGGCATGCAGGGTAGATTGATCTTAGTAGGATAATAGGTCAGCACAACATCGTGGGCCGAATGGCCTGTACTGTTCTATGTTCTATGTTCTATGAAGTGATTCCAAAATATTAAAAAGTAAAAGATAAATAGATCAGTCTCCCTGGGTGGTTCATGAAGGTTGAGAGTTGAACAGTCAGGGTCTAGGCCCGAAACGTCAGCCTCTCTGCTCCTATGATGCTGCTTGGCCTGCTGTGTTCATCCAGCCCTGCACCTTGTTGTCTCTCATTATTTGGACCCTTGACTTTTGCAGTTAGTTGAAATCCTTTTGTCCTGTGATGGTCTCTGGGTAGCAGAACTAAGAGAAAGAGAGTCCTTCTGTTATTCTGTTTCCTCTGACTCTCTGACTGGCTATTTGGTTTCTAGCATGCACAGCAAGAGAACCTTTCCATCTGCCACACAGGAGTGACTAGTGAGTGGTTCTTTGACTGAGACCTTCATAGTGTGGCAGCGTACAAACCATAGTCCACTAGCACATCTTCTCTCACCAGCATGTACATACTACGGGATTGTAACCTGTTTGTCAGTAGTCAGTTTGTAACCTTTCTTTGATGCTCCTGGAAAGGCAAAACACAAAAAATGTCTGCAAAAGGTGGCATTCTGCTGACATGAGTGGGAGATGGTCAGCCCTGTTGTTTTCTCTTTCTGTTACGTCTCTGCGTCTGAAGTTTGTCTGACACCATTGAATTTACATCTGTCATCATCTTTTTGTCTGTAGCAGTCCTCAGTTTAAAAAAAAACACACTTTGGAGTCAAGAGTTTGAACTCAGGATTCTGATCCGTCATCATGACACATCTGTTTCCTTTTGCCTATTAACTAGGCTGTCAGACTGGCTAGCTGTCATATCATGCAATAACTAATATGCATGTCATTAAGATCAGCAAGGCATCCGTACTCTTAGTTATTCTAACATCCATCCCTGATCCCTGCACTTGAGAAGATGGTTACCCACCACTCTCCATGGCCAATGTCAGTCTAAGCCTGGTTTCAGAACATTGCTAGTTTATTCAAACACAGAGCACGTCAGGGCTAGAACTTATCCTGGTCCAACCTGAAGCCCACACAAAATCCACAGATTGTAGAGAAGGAAAAATCTGAAATTATTGCCGATCATTATCACTATTTAGCCACCCAGCTACAAAAAGTTCTTTTGGATTGGGCTTGCTGTAACACCCACAATGGTTCAATACCTTGCTTATTTGAGATATGAACTCACAGATGATGGATGATGACTTGAGCAAAGTATTAGATGATAATCAACAATTATGGAGCCTTAATCAGCAACATCATTACATGATAAGGGCAGAAAATTGGGCCAAATAAATGGTCTGCATTAGTGTAGTATTTAAAAGACCCCTGTGGTTCTTTATAATAAAACAAATATCAGTAAAAGTTAACAAAAGGTAGCTTTCCCTACACTATCTGCAGTCATAACCATTGAGAGAAACAATAACTAGCTCCAGATATTCTGACAGAATTTCCGGGAATTTTCATCCTGTACAAACCACTGTAGTGAAAACCTCAGTGTCACTAAGTGTTTTAGTTTCCTCCTGCACTTGATTTCACATGTTTTAATATTCATGACTTCTCCCTTCTGTCTCACCAGTTTTACACCTGGTTAGCAGATGTGGTGAAGTTTACAGAGAAGCAAATGAAGTATAGTTCATTTCTGTTTCCATCTTACAGTGCTGAATATGAGCAGAAAAGTAATAGAAACTTGAATTGAGCTGCATGAAAATTCAAGATCTCTATTTTACAGCTGTGCTGGTATCAGGGATAAATCCGTTTCTAACCTTTGACTAATCAGCAATGGCTTCCCTACAGAATGGATGAGACTTTTTACTAGAAGAATGACATTTACTGACAGGATTCCTTTAAAGTAGAGCTGTTACCAATAGTACCCATTACTCCTTCTATGCTATTTTGATATGTTTACTCTAGTCAAACAACAAGATTGTACACAACCAATGTATTCAGCTAAATACTGTCACTACTTTCACGATCTGAAATGCCTCCTCTTCTTCCTCTCTCACTGCAGCCAGCCTGGATATTTTAAAGGAATATTATATTCCACTAATGTATTGACATTTTTCATGAGGTAACAGAGAGCATCGATGAGGATAATGCTGTTTATGTGGTGTACATAGACTCCCAGAAGGCATTTGGTGCAGTGCCACACAAAAGAGCTATGGGCCAAGTTACAGCTCATGGAATGAAAGGGTCAGTAGCAACAAGGATACAAAACTGGCTGAGTGATAGGAAACAAAGAATAGTGGTAAATGAAGAGACAATAAGGTGCAGGGCTGGATGAACACAGCAGGCCAAGCAGCATCATAGGAGCAGAGAGGCTGACGTTTCGGGCCTAGGCCCTTCATCAGAAAAGTGGTAAATGGATACTTTTTGGTTTGGGGAAGGTTTTTAGTTGAAATGCTCAGGGGTCAGGTTGGGAATATCATACAAGAGCAAGGGAGGAGGTTATTTTGAACTTAAATAAGACACTAGTATGGCCTTAGTTAGAGTATTGTATCTACTTCTGGGTGATGCACTTCAGGAACGATGTGAAGGTATTGGAGAGAATGCAGAAATGTATTTATGAGTCTGGAAATGTTTATGAGAATAGTTCCACAGATGACAGTTGTGCAGGTAGATTTGAGAAGCTGGATTGTTCTCCTTGGAGAACAGAGGGCTGAGAGTGGTATTCAAATCATGAGAGGTCAGTAGAGTGTAAATAGGGAGATAATATCCCCAATTATGGAAGGATCAAGAACAAGAAGGTGCAGATCTATTGTAAGTAGTAAAGGAATTAAAAGTGCTATGAGGAAAAATATTTTCACACAGTGGTTGGTTAGGCTGTAAGATGCATTGCCTAAGAGTGTGGTGGAGGCCGGTTCAACTGAAGCTTTCAAACAACTGCAAAATTATTACGCTACTGAAGGAAGCCATTCAGCTCATCATGCCTGCATTGGCTTATGAACTGGCTTAGTGCCATTCTCCTATCTTTTACCCACAACCCTGCTTTTTTTTGTATTTAAATAATGATCTAATTCTCTCTTGAATTCAAAGGGTATTAAGGCCATTTGAAAAGAAAGATTGTGCAGGGTTGCAGGAGCAGGTAGAGCATTGGCATTGAACAAGATGCTCACTTGGAGAGCTGATGTTTACACAGTAGGCCAATAGCCTAATTCCATGCTGCGAGAATTCTGTGTTTCTGTGTCTGTATTATGTGTACGGTGATCAATCAGTCCTTTCCTTGAAGGGATTACTGTAGAATAACTGGTTGTTCGGTTCCTCCATCAACATTTCTGCCAACTACATCATTGTTAATATAAACATTATGGAGTACAAAGGTGGCATAGGTATTTCATGCCTCTCATTCCATCTTCAGAAAGATATATTTAATATGACAACTGTTTCTCAGTTGTCTATTATTCCTCTTCATTTATGACATGTAACCTCTGGTGAAAAATAATCGGAGTGTTAGCATTCTACGAAGAATATCCATTTCTGTGCTTTTATCAAATGAGGCTTTGCTAAGTACTGAATTGTGTATCTCACCTGTGAAGTCACTGTTCATAATAATTTTAATTTTGACTTCGTCCAATTTCAACAAAGGCTTCAGCTGGAAAGAAAAATCTCTAATCCAGACACATAACAGAACACTGAGTTTCTTAATGTAACTGGAAATATGATGAGGCAAACAACTTTTCTTTTCATGTGATGCATGTGTCACAAGCAAAGCCAACATTAGTTGTTCATCCCTAATTACCCTTGAACTGAGTGACTTGCTAATCATTTCAGAGGGCAGTTAAGAATTAAACACATTGCTGTGGATCTGAGGATCTTACATGGCGGCCAGACCAGATAAAGATAACAGATTTCCTTCTCTAAAGGACATTAGTGAATTTAACTTTTTTAAAAAATAATTGATAATGGTTTCATGGTTATTATTAGACTAAGTTTAATTCTAGATTTTTATTGAATTCAAATTTCACCATTGACTATGGTATGATTTGAATTTATGTCTCCAGAACATTAACCTAGGTGAGGACAATAGATCTCCTTCCCTAAAGGACATTAATGACTTGAAAGTCATTTCAGCAAATCAGTGATAGTTTACAACCCCATTACTGAGGCTAGCTTTACATTCCAGAATATTTAACTAATCGGCTTTAAATTCAACCAGCTGCTATTTGTAACTATGGCCCGAGAGCATTAATCTGGGCTCCTGGATTATTTGTCCAGTAACATTACCACTACACCACCACATTCCTGCTAACTTCTACCCATTTGATGTTGATCCCACTGCCAGGCCCAATGATCAAATATGAACATTTTGGGCAGAATTTATTCAGTCACCTGCCATTCCCAACGGCAGAACCAGGAGCATATGTCTCATCCATACTCCTGTTATTGTTTTTCCCATTTCCTACATGGCTACGATTAAAATTTAAAGTGCTGGCATCATGCAGGTCACACATGAGATTCTGCAGTGGAGGGAAACTTTACAAGGGTGTAACATGCCGTCAGCTGATAATGCAGCAGACACTACAAAAAAAAACCCTCCTGTTCAAACAGGATGTTTCCTCAGCAACATTTCTGCCAATTACATCATTGTTAATATAAACATTATGGCGTACAAAGGTGGCATAGGTATTTCATGCAAATTGTGCTGATAAATGCCAGACAATAAGATTCAATAACTTTTTTCAGCAACGTTCAAGTACTGTATTATCAACCAACTATTTCTAATGAGTATTGCTAATGATATGCAAATGTATTACAAGTAGAAACCTGCCACAGACTGGCAACAGCCAAAAACAGAAACTATTGCAGAATCTCAGCAGAGTCAATGTATAGAGTCCAGTGATCCTTCTTCAGAAGTTACTGTTTTCTCTCTACAGATGCCGCAAGACCTGTTCTGGTTCTGTAGCAATTTTTGTTTTTGTTTCAGATTTCCAGCATCTGCATTTTGTTTCTTCATATGGACTGGTAAGATGCTGGTCATGCTGTTTTATCTCTGCATCCCAACCCATTTTCAGGAAACTTAAATTTTCATTTCACCCAATTCAGTCACTCCTGATTTCATATTTCCCACTCTTGTAGGCACCATAAAATCCACTTTCCCACAATGTTTGAGTTGGTATCTGTGCTATTTTGGCACCTCTGCTGCAACTATATTGACAAGGGTGGGAAGGTGTGTTTTTGTGTTGGTACACTACACCAGAAATATTGTTCCATCATTAAATTGGTATCCTTTGTATTTTTGAGATAACAAGGTGTAGAGCTGGATGAACACAGCAGGCCAAGCAGCATCATAGGAGCAGGAAGGCAGGAGTTTTTCCGCCGCCTCCGCCTCCACGTTACTTCTTCAACTGTGAACCTAACCGTCCCTCTACTGACTCATTCTCCCACCTCCAACACACCCCCTCCTCCTGGACACCACCCCAAGGCCTCCTACCCTCCCTCGAACTCTTAGCCTTCCTGCTCCTATGATGCTGCTTGGCCTGCTGTGTTCATCCAGCCCTGCACCTTGTTATCTCAGATTTTCCAGCATCTGCAGTTCCTACTATCTCCTTTGTATTTTTTTATCTTTATCGTACTGCATAGTCACTTTACCAACACACCCATGATAAAGTGAATGATGCTTTTGCATGACTTGGGTTGTTGCCTGTGCAACTCGTTCTGAATTGCTGTGGATCCACACACTCGTGAAGCTTCGGGAGAATATTGCTTACAAGTGATTAGATTTCAAGTTGAAGATCACACGTCAGTTCTTGAAGATGAGCAAAAGTGTACTGGCATTGTGGTCAACAATGCTCTCTCAATTAGAATTAGCAGTTACAGAACACATTTACTGGCATTCATTCTGATTCTTATTTATGTGATATTGTTTCAAGCAATTAGTTGCCACGTTTACACATATAATGGGAATTTATTGTATGTTTTGAGAGATGTGTCTCGCATAATATAAACATGTCTATCTTTTCTTTCTGTACATCACATTCTCTTCATAATAGATACACAACTAAACATAAAAAGTGCCTGCCAAAGATCTGTAAATGTCTTTAGATTAATTCCTAACATACCGCTGGCTCTCTTAAGTCAAAATTGGATAACATTGCAAAGAGCAAAACACTTCAACCATGGTTCATCAATTCCAATTTGCTGGATATCAATGTTCATCTCTAATTTTTTGCTAGCGCTTTACCAACTGATAAACTGCTTAAATTATTTAATTGACAATTAATTGTAATCTCTTTTAAGTGAATCAATTATATGTGTCATGTCCTACATGAGGTAATTGGTACAAGATTATAAAATACTAATCAATTGCATTTTCTCATCTGTGTTTAATAAAAAGCGTGATTGGGTCATTGAATTATGAGCTTATAAAAAATTTCTCTCAGAATGAAACTTCAGTTTACTCTATTGCAAGCATTCAAAAACATTACTGAATCTGCCAAGATGGTTTATAGGTTTTCCTTTTATCTATTGAATCCTCTGGAGCAGGTTGTAAATTTAACATGAGTTTGGACAGTGTCTGCTAAGGATCTTGTCAGAGCTCATGACAGAGGAATGTCAGTGGTGAACTGGTTGAAACTTTGCCTACTGTAAGGAAATGATTTTGTATACTTTACTGAAGCAAAGTCAAATGATTTCTGGTGAGAAATTCAAATCAGGTCCATTGCTCTTAACCAGAATATACTGCATTTCAGACCTGTCTCCTTTTCACTTCATATTTATTTTTCATTTGCCCTTCTTACTTCTGCCTTTGCTTTATGATAGCCTATAGACTAGAGCCCCCGATTATATTCAGACAAAATCCATTTGCTTCATTCATTAGTGTTAGTGAGGTCCAGATGGGACTGGATCTAATTATGTTTTTCATATTGCCAATGGAAGTATGTCTCTCTTAATCTCCACCTTTTCCCTATTTTTATCTCTTTGCTCTAAGTCTTTTCTTGCTGTGGTTCATCCTGTTGGGTGTTAAGGGAATCTATAGTGAAAACACTGCAGCTAAAGTTTCAAAAGGCAAGAATTAGAAGAAAGTGCAATGTCATTCTGACCTCTCACTGTTTCTTTGCACAATTCTTTGGACTCTTTTATTGTTCTGTGCTTCTATATTGAGCTATACATAAAACAACTAAATTAATGTCAACACATTACATACTGTCTAAAAAACATTTTTAATTTCAGTATCTGTCTCTTTTCCTTAAATATTCTTTTATTTCCTCCCTTTTCTTCCTTCCACTCTAAGGATATATTTTCTTTCTTCCTCTTATTGTAGTTTTCATACTTGTGCATACACACCACACACACACGCACACATGCGCACACACACACACACACACACACACACACACACACACACACACACACACACAATACGTAAAAAATAATATGGATAACTCTGCTGCTATTTTATCCATCTGGTTACAATGTAGCAATAATAATGTAACAATCTGTGGCCATGCTTTTGTTGATGGTCTTTTCAATTTTCATGTCTCATCACAAATAATACTTTTCCTTCCAGGGACAATTAAAGACAGAAACATTTTCTGTACAATACTCTTCGGAAGTCAACTTTCATTTTGAAAATGCTGATCCACGACACGTTTCAAAAACAAAACTCCACAGATTCCTGACAGCCAAGTGACCTTTTGCCTGATTTGTTTTTCAAGGTTCCATATGAAGAATTTAACTTCTTTCAGGTTATGGTTTAATTGCAAAATATATACTGAAGCATGATACAGATTGCACATACACATGTGAAGCAGAAGGTCAGGGATTACAGATGGACAGGTGAGATGCTGACCAAATCCGAGAGTTTGATAGGCACTGATTACTTGTTCATCTATGCAAACCTTGTCCTCCTGTGTTTCAGATGTAACTAAGTGTAGACATTCCCAGAATTGTATTTGCCTTCGGGCTTTTGTGTGGGAGTAGAGGAAAGATTACTAACTGTAGTGTAGAATTAAATACTTTTCATGTGGTGCATCATTCCCAGAAATGTAATGATTCAGACCACATCTTATTTGAAGTTAGTACTTTGAGGCCTGGTTCTACTTTGAATGTTATCCAGAAGACCAAATTAACTAGGGGCGCTACGGGATACTCAAGTCTCTTCACTACCGGTCCTTAGTGAAGTTTAAATAAATGCAAGTTCAGAACATTTGTCTGCATTAGATTAAGTGTCTGTCCAGTTTAATGCTGAGCCATTTACATGAACTGTATTTTATTTTAGCGGTCTCTCATAACTCCTCTAACAACTTTCTGTAGAGCTAAAATTCACTCAGAGAATTAAGAATTGCCGCATATTAGAGAGAGTTTACTAGTGCATCAATCATGCTCTAACAAGAAGCAAGAAAAAGTCTCTCATTTGGTAGCCAAAATCCTTTTCTCACCTTTTACAGCTCAAACATGTCCCTTTGTATTCTATAATAACTAGCAGAGACCTGCAAAACATTTGGGGTCATGTTAGTATCTACATTGTCACAGAACTTCCTTAAATTTAGGTTGTCTAGTATTCTTTTACGAAAGATTTTCACATTAAAAAGACATTAAACTTTCCTACTCTGGTAAAAGCTTCAAAAATTGTGCTGATGTAAAAGAAGGCCCAGGAATGTAAGTGTACATTTTTCAAGAGACTGGCCTTGTAGCCAATAGTTGGAGAAGGTGAAAGCCTAATTGGGAACTGATTTTTCTTGTGGCAGCCCTCAAAAATGGTGACCAATCCCAATTCCAATATTCCTGAGTCCCAATCCCAGAATTTTGATTTTCATCAGTGCTGTTTTAAGGGTGTGAGCTGGTTTGGGTGACAAGCATCCACTTGGCTTTCCCAAGCTGTCCGGCTCCATTGCAAGATCAGTATGGTGTACTCCTCTACAGTTTTCAGAGAGTTGGGCCTGCTTTTTAAAGGGTTTTAGAACACAGTACATAAAACATGTTATAAACATTCGACTACAAGGGGAAATCTTTTTAAAGATTAGTTGAAAATGTCATTCTCATGTTTCCCATTCCAAGATTTGCCACACTCCCCAACAGCCCCCATGATCCCTCATGGTCTCAGGCAAAGATATGCTCCCGTTCCCAACATCCAAGTGGCCTTTTATGTCCCACATGACAAACAATGCTTCTCCTCCCAACCCTAATGGATTCACATGACCCATGCAATGTCAGGCGTACTCATGCTCATAGATTGTGTAGGAACAATGAAACCTATAGCGACAGTTGAATGTGTTTAAAAAGACTTTAAAGAAAGAGATTTATTCATGACTTTCCAACATGTTAAAACCACTATGTTAAAAATATCTCCATTCACTACCACCAAATAACAATGTGAACAAACTGGATCCTTCATGGAACTTCATGTGAAATACCTAAAATCACAAGGCAATTAAAGCCACTTAATGTTGTGTAAACAAACATTATAAAATGCAAAGCAGAGATCAGAAAGCCAGAGGTGCCAAGCAGGAGTTCAGGTGTTTTGACTGATTAATGGTGTTTTGGGTTCCCAACTATGCCTCATGATGTTTTCATGGCTGAGAATTCTCTGTCACTTTCTAACTGACATGGAGACATAATGGTCTTTGGGAAGGTCTGGGAACATAAGGTCAGTTGGATGGGATAAAGGGTGTGTGTGCATGAGTGCATGTGCGCGTGTGTGTGTCAAAGAAACAGTACCCTAGATGCCAAGGTTTGTCCATGACAAAGATTTTGTTTAGGATTCAAGTTTCATACCAACATTAAAATTTCTTCCTCTTAAGTTTAAGTTTGTGTGACGACATGTCCTTTGGAGTTAGACCATGCTGACATATTGGTGGATATAGACTGTTGCCATCTTCTTCATCTATAGGATCATTGCTGATGTATTTTCAATTCACTTGACAAATTTTCTAAAGTGTATTCATTCAAATCTGGCAAACCTCAATATTTAGCATAAAGGATGGATTTTGGACCATACATTCTGACAAAAAAAATGTTCCCACTGTTTGCTAAACTTACTAAGCTCATCATTGTATCTATCACTTCAATGCCATCTCTCTTTCCCATGTCACTCCGATGTGATTCCATTCTTCCCATGCTTTCCCTCCTACACCATCTCCATGTTACCCAAGAAATCCATTCTATTCCTTACTGGAATAATCTCTCTAGTCAAGATGACTTTATTATTGAGCTTCCCTTACATTCTGTGGACTTTGTTCTCCATCAACAACCCAACCAATCACCTCCATTGGCATTGCTACCAAAGGTTAGCAGCCAAATGTGCATTACATGCTCTAGTTCTCTGCACATCCCATATTCTCCAAATGGCCCAGATGCCAAGCAGACAAGGCAACAGAACAACGCCAGCTACATGCACACCAAGAACAGGAAACTGTAGAAACTCGACATCACCACCAGCAGCAACCAAGCCTCCCCTGGTACCATGGTTGAAACCGGTACCACCGCAAGGAAATCCATCATCAACTTGTCTGACTACACCCTTCAACCAGACAAAATCGAAATTCTCAGCTGAGGGCTCAATTTCTGCCTCACTACTAAAATGGATCCCATTGGTCTCACAGTAGACACAGAGGAATTCATCAGGCAAATGAGGCTCCGGGAATTCTTCTACAAACAGCAAGATATCAGCAGCGAGCCCAATGAGACAACCAACAAACTGGAACAGTCGACACAGAGCTCCATGGTGCAACGGCTAAAGAAGAAAAAGTCGAATTGAACCTCTCCAGAAGGCCGCTGCTGTAGGCTGGACATGTAAGCTCAAGCTGTCAGGAGACGCATTAATGCCAGATTCATCAGCTGCACTCACAAAATAGCGCAGAACATCGCCCAACCACAACACCATGCCATCCATGCCCTCAAGACTAACCACAACATCATCATCAAACCGGTAGACAAAGGAGGAGCCATTGTCATACAGAATAGAATGGACTACTGCAAAGAAGCGTACCAACAACTGAACAACCAGGAACACTACAGACAACTACCTGATGATCCAACCAAAGAACACACACGTCAACTGAACAGACTGATCAAGACCTTTTGATCCAGACCTTCAGATTACCCTACGCACTCTCAACCCACGTACTTCTCACATAGGGGACTTCTACTGCCTTCTGAAGATACACAAAGCCAAACACACCTAGACGTCATGTCATATTAGGCAATGGGACCCTGTGTGAGAACTTCTCTGGCTATGTCAAGGGCATCTTGAAACCCATTGTACAAGGAACCCCCAGCTTCTGTCGTCACACTACAAATTTCTTGAGAAACTCAGCACCACGGACCAGTCGAACCAGGAACATTCCTCATCACAATGGACGTTTCGGCACTCCACACCTGCATCCCCCACGATGACAGCATCAATGCAGCAGCCTCAGTACTCAATACCAACAACTATCACTTCCCAGACAACATCCTACAACTCATCTATTTCATTCTAGAACACAATGTCTTCACCTTAGATAACCAGCTCTTCATCCAGACACATGGAACAGCCATGGGACAAAATTTGCTCCCAATATGCCAAGTTCAAGCAAGAGTTCTTTGCTGTGCAGGACCTCCAACCAATGCTATGCTCCAGATATATCAATGACATTTTCTTCCTTTGGAATCATGGTGAGGAATCACTGAAACAACTGCATAGTGATATCAACAAGTTTCATCCCACCATCAGACTTACTATGGACTGCTCTTCAGAATCAGTATCATTCTTAGACACACACATCTCAATCAAGGACAGACACCTCAGTACCTCACTCTACTGCGAGCCCACGGATAACCTCACGATACGGCACTTGTCTGGCATCCACCCTAAACATCTTGAAAAAGCCATCCCCTACAGGCAAGCCCTGTGCATACACAGGATCTGCTCAGATGAGGAGGAACATGACGGACACCTAAAGATTTTGAAGGATGCCCTCATAATAATGGGATATGATACTCACCTCATTGATCGCCAGTTCCGAATCGCCGATCAGAAATTGATAGCCAAGTTCTGTACCCATGAAAACCCATGAAAGATGCTTAAATCAGGAACAAAAACAAAGTTGCTGGAAAAGCTCAGCAGGTCTGGTGGCATCTGTGAAGGAGAAAACAGAGTTAAAATTTTGGGTCCGGTGACTCTTCCTCAGAACTGTACTCATGAAGATGGCCTCAACAGTGATCTTGGGTTCATGTCATGCTTCATGTGACCCCATCACACTGTTCTGTATCTGTAAAATCTTCCTTACTGTCCTGTTTTAACACCATCGCCTTGATAAATTATTATGATGTTTCTACCTTAATTAAGGTGTACAGTTTTGGATTACTAATTACTTTGATTAGATCCTTGGCATCCGACTCTTGTACCTATCATGCTATTCCAGACATTTGGTTTGTCTCCAACACCGTCTTAGTTTTATATTTTTGTAATTATTTCTCTGCCTCATTTAATTGGATTACAGGTCATCTGTTTGCTTGTTATTTAGCTGTTGACACTTTACTCACACTGTCTGACACTTTTGATCACCTGCAGACACTTATTATTCGACACTCTACTCACACCATTTATATGATCTTTGATCTCTCTGCCTATAAAATCTGTGTCTGGGCGCTTCTTTCTCACTTCACCTGATGAAGGGGCTACATTCTGAAAACTTGTGATTTCAAATAAACCTGTTGGACTATAACCTGGTGTCGTGTAACTTCTGACTTTGTCCACCCCAACCCAACACCAGCACGTCCACATCATAACTGAAGTATAACCTCCCTACTCTTGCATTCAATTCACCTCACAATAAAACATCTCTGTCTCTCAGAGCTCTGTAACCTTTCATCATTAGATAATAACCTTTTTTTTATTTGTTGTGTCAAAATGGGCATTTTCATACATTATACACCATTTGCCAGATCTTTCCCCACACACATAACCTACCTACATCCCTTTGTAACCTCCTTACATCCTCTTCACAACTCACTTTCTTACTATCTTTATGTTATCAGTAAATGCAGGTACCATATCTTTGGTCTCCATCTAAATCATTCATATAAATTGTAATGAGTTGAGGCCCCAGCACCTCATTTGTAAAATCCTGCCAACCTGAAAAGGCCCACTTAATCCTACTCTATGCTTCTTGTTATCAAGCCAATCATAGAATCTCTGCAGTTTGGAAACAGACCTTTTGGCCCAACAAGTCCACACCAACCTCAGAGCATCATACCCAGACCCATCACCAGCCCCTGTAACCCTACATTTCCACGACTAACACCTAATCTACACATCCCTGAACACTATGGGCAATTTAGCATGACCAATCCACCTAGCCTTACCATCGTTGGACTATGGGAGGAAGCCGGACCACCCAGCAGAAACCCACAAAGACATGGGGTGAACATATAGACAGTTGCCTGAGGATGGAATCGAGCCCAGGTCCCTGGCACTGTGAGGCAGCAGTGCTAACCACTGAGCCACTGTGCCGAAGCTAATCTTCTGTCCATGCCAACATGTTACCCCCATAATGTCAGCTTTTGTTTTCTGCAATAACCTGTTCAATTTGTCTGTCATTTCAGTATCCTCTGTTGTTAATTCCCCAAACACATTTTCTGTAGGATCAACACTTACTTTGTTAATGTTTTTCTTTCTTAAATATTACAAGAAACACTTTTTCTGTCTTTTGGCTAACATTCATGCTCTAATTTTTCTCCCTTTATTAATCTTATAATAATTCTTTGTGTCTTTTTTATCCAATCTGCTCAGCTGCCACCTATCTTTGCATAATTATATCTCTTTTGATGCATGTGTAGATGGGCATTTCTCGGATTATAGATGAATTGAAAGTAGTGTTCCCAGGGATCAGTGTTGGGACCTTTGCTTTTTTCTGATTTTTGTAAATGATTTGGAAATGTTGTTGAAGGCAAAATCTCTAAATTTTTGAGGTGATGCTAAGCCAGGGAGAATACTGAATTGTGAGGATGATATTGAGTGACTTCAGAAGGACTTTAAGTTGGCCAAATGGGCAGAAACATGGCAGATGCAACATGGCTGAGAAATGTAAAGTTATGCATTTTGAGAGAAAAAACACAGAGAGACAATAGAGGCTCATTCAGACAACCTTTGAGGGGAGTACATGAACGGAGGGGCCTCACAGTTTATGTGCATACTTCTCTGAAGCTGGCCAAATTTTTAGAAAGGCTTATAGGATCCTTGTGCTTATAAATAAAGACATGGAGTATAAATGCTAAGTGATGCCACACCTCTACAAATCATTGGTCAGACCACATTTGGAGTTAATATGTTTAGTTCTGGCCACCTTATTTAAGGAAGGATGCTAAAGCCCTGGAGAGAGTGTAAAGGAGATTTGCTAGAATGATACCAGGAATGAGAGATTTTTAGATATATAAAGAGATTAGAGAAATTGTCCCAATTCTCCTTGGAGATTAGCAGATTAAGGAGATTACTTTACTGAAATGTTCAAAATTATGAACGATTTTGATTGGGTATAAAAGTATGTACCATTTTCACTAATTGGTATGTCAGTAATTAAGGGTTACGGTTTCAAAGTTGTCAACAAGAGGACTAGGAGTAAGATGAGGAGAAATGTATTTTCTCAGAGAGTTGTCAGTATTTGGAATGTGCTACCTGGGAGAGTAGTAGGCCGACTCTGTAGGAAGTGTCAAAAAAGAGCTGGATATATATTTGAAAGTGATGAATTTAAAGGGCTACAGATATAGGGCTAGAGAATGTGACTAAGTGGGTAGTTCTTTCAGAAGCTGGTTGAGACATGATGAGTTGAATGGCCTCCTTCTGGACTGTAAAATGCAATAACTCTACGATTCTCTGAAACTGATAACATCTTTGACTTTGTTAGTTAACCATGAATGATGGACTCAACCTTTAAAAATGTTCTTATTTGTTGGAATTGGTCTATTCTGTGCAACATGGAATATCCCCTGAAATTTTTGCCACTGAGTCTCTATTGGCCTGATCCTTAACCTAAATTGTTGATTCGCTTTCACTAATTTTGCTTTCATGCCCTCATAACTGCCACAATTGTCTCCCTTAAACTGTGTGTAAGATTCAGTCATATTATACTAGCTGCTACACAGGGCCATTCTCATTATGAAATCAGTAATAATCCTGTCTCATTAGTCAAAACTAGGTCTAGTATCGCCTTCTCTCTGGTTGGTGCCATAACATGCCATAACATAAGAAACTGGGAAGACAACACAGCCATTAGAACTCATGCTTTTTGCTCCAGAGAATAGTGTCAATGGAGCTAACTAACCCGTCCCCTATCCCCACTACATTCCATTTGTGTATCCCATTTGAATGGCTTTATGAACCATGATACCGTGGTCATTTAGCACATCCATCCCACAGCTAATATTACTTAGTTATATAACTCTCTTATTTATGTTCCTTTTTACATATTATATTAACTGTATCACTAAAGTGTATACTATGATGAAACTTGGCAATAGAATAGCCTGTAGCCAATTAACAGAGATTCACCAGACAGCTAGCTGCTTTTCCCTGTAGTGGTGCAAGAGTATTTCCTACCAACTAGCTCACTGCTCTGTGCTAACGTCACTTTTATCAGCCTTTTCAAATTTTGGGAGAGTTGATGACTGTCTATAGTCGGTGTTCATGCACTCTTTCTCTCACCGTCTTCAATAAAGGAAATTCTTAAGAGTAAAGGTCCCCCAGAAAATGTTATCTGACAACTACCTGATTCAGCAGGGAAGAGTACCTCTGTGAAATTCATAGAAAGAGAGGAATGTTGAAGACATGAGCAGAATTAGGCCGTTCAACCCCTTGAGCTTGCTCCACTAATCAATATGATCATGGTTTATCGTTTAGCTCAATACTCTAACACACCCTCCCCCTGTATCCTTTCATCCCTTTAGCCATAAGAGCTATATTTATCTCCTGCTTGAAAGCACAATGCTTTGGCCTCAGTCATTTTGTGTGGTAGTGAAGAAGTGAAAGAAATTTCTCCTCATCTCAGTCCTAAAAGCTTTACCCATCATCCTTAAACCCCTGGTTCTGGACTCCCTCATCACCAGGAACATCCTTTCTCCATCTTACTTGTCTAGTACTCTTAGAAATGTATGGGTTGCTAGGAGATCTCCACCACCTCATTCTTCTGAACTCCAGTGAAAATAATCCTAACTGACTCAATCTTTTCACATCCTGCCATCCCAGGAATCAATTTGGTAAACCTTGGTTGCACTCTGTCAATAGCAAGAACATCCTTCCCCAGATAAGGAGACTGTAGTAATGGTAACGTGGTCAGCCAGGTGGGCAACATAGAATATAAATTCTCTGATTGGGTCTGTTAATCTGATTCAATCAGGGATACGGCTGACAGATAATGTTGCGAAATTGCGTAGGATATTTGTGGATTGGAAGGCAGGACGTTAAAATTTTGGTGTTTTAACATATTGATGTTTATAAAATGATAGGGGGAAGCGTGTGTGGTCCCTTTAAAAGATGATGTGCTTTTTCTATGCTTAGAGACTCAAAAAAGAACTCTGTGGGCAGCTTATGGGTTGCAGGTACCCAGAGAGCTCCTGAAGTCAAAACATTTGTATCAAAGGCTGTATGGTTAGCAATCCAGGCAGTAGGTTTATTTTATTAGCAAGGCAACCAGTTTGAATGTAAGCCAATTAATTTAAACCATGTACTTAGAGATTGGAAACCAGTTAAATTTAAATCTGATAGTTTTGACAATATAGGACCAATCCTATTATAAGAAATTGATATGTTATCAAGGGTGTAAGTGAAGAGGGCAGTTGAAAATTGATGTGAGAGTAACTGCCATCTGACAGAGTTAATAACCATCAGCTCTAAAAAGAAAATCACTGGCTCTCTCAGAACTCTCTGAACTCTCAGAGTAACCATCATCTAACTAAGGTACAGAGGCACTCTTAGCTAATATTCCTGACACAAGAATTCGAAGAAGAAAGGTGCTCCTGACTGAAGATCAGCGGAGAAAGCACAGAACATTCCGGAAGATGAATCTTGGCTTTAAGTTTGAGACACTAAGTTTTAATTTTTTTTTGCATTTTGGTTTACTTAAGTGGGACTTGTATTTATTGGAACAGCGTCCCATTCAAAGTTTGTTTTATTTGGGAATAGTTTGTAGTTAAGGAGGTATTGTTTAGTTTGTTAACAGTTCAGCTAATTTGTTCACCGTTAGAGTTAGATAAATAAATTGTTACTTGTTGATTGTGGAGTGAGTGAAAGGAGTTCATTTCATTTAATCACTCCTTGATATCAGCTTGAGGGTGAGAGGCAGGTTATACCATTTTTCACATTTCTTTTATCAGATTATACGGCAAGGCAAGCCTCTCTGGGTGTTTCGGTTTAATTATCAGAGGGGGAGGGGTGGACCTCTGTTTTATAACAATAAAAGAAGAGTGTCAGAGATGCTGGCCCTCTGATAGCTGACTCTGAAGAGGCAGTACTAAAGTCAAGGACTGTTCATGTGTAAATAAAGGGTGACTTGGTGACAGGATACTGGCCTCTGTGGAGTTATTTCGGAGACAAAAACTGCACAAAGTATTTCCTCATCAATAGTTGTACCCTCACCAGCTCAGCAAGATGTCCTTGTTCTTGTTCGCAAATCCTTTTGCTACGGGGACCAACATACAGTTTGCCTTCTCTACTCCCGGCTGCTCCTATGCACTTGCATTCAGTAACTGGTGCACAAGAACACCCAGTTCTCATTGAACATTCTCCTCTCTCAAATTTACAGTTAACAAAGTGGATAATCTCACATTCAACCACATTACACGGCACATTATACATGCAAGCCAACAACGTGCGGAGCTGGATTAACACAGCAGGCCAAGCAGCATCATAGGAGCAGAAAGGCTGACGTTTCGGGCCTAGACCCTTCATCAGAATGCGTTTGCCCACTCACTTGACTGTCCAAATCACATTGCAATATCTCCACATCCTATTCACTACTCACCCTTCCACCCAGCTTTGTATCATTTGTAAATTTTGATATATTTCATTTAGTTCCATCATCTAAATCAATAACATAAATTGTGAATAGCTGCGTCCTGGTACTAATCCCTGTGTACCCCATTTGTCACTGTCTGCCATTCAGAAAAAAGCCCTTTTATTCCTACTCTTTACTTACAGCTTGCTAACCATTTTTTTATTATCCATCTCAATACACTTCTCCCAATCCCATGCACTTTAGTTTTACATGTTAATCTTTTCCATGGGACTTTGTCAAAGGCCTTCTGAAGTCCAAGTAAACCATATCAGATTGTGTCTGACTCTATGACTACTTTCTAAGTGCTCTGCTTAAAATACTAGGTAATAGACTCCAGCATCTTCCCCACTACTGATATAAGACTCACTAGTCTATAATTCCCTGTTTTCTCTCTACCTCCCTTTTTAAATAATGGGGTTACATTAGCTACCCTCCAACTTGTAGTAACTGTTCCAGACTCTAAAGAATCTTGGAAGATAACAACCAATACAACCGTTATTTCAATGCCCACTTACTTAAGTGCTCCATGATGTAGATTATCAGCCTTCAGTCACATCAATTTCTCTAACACCACTCCTCCCTCTCACTAAACCCTGTGTTCCCCATTATTTATGATACGTTATTCATGTCCTCCTTTGTGAAGTGAATGACGAATTTGGTTGGTCAACCATTTCTTTGTTCCCTTTCATAAATTCCTCTGTTTCTAACTGTAAGGGATCTAAATTAGTTTTCATTATTTTTTTTTTCTGTTTACGTATCTGTAGAAACTTTCACAGTTTGTTCTTATGTTCACTGCAAGCTTACTCTCATACTCTATTTTCCCTTTCTTAAGCAATCCTTTGGTCCTTCTTTGCTGACTTCTAAACTGTTCCAATCTTTAGGTCTACTATTTTTTGACAATTCGTATGCCTCTTTTTTGCATCTAATACTACCTATAATTTCCCTTGTACAAGATGCTTTATGCTGCTTGGCCTGCTGTGTTCATCCAGCCCTGCATCTTGCTTCGGTCACTGTTTTCTTTGCACTCTTACGTCAGACAAGAATAAACAATTTTTGTAGTTCACCCATTTGTCCTTTGAATGTTTGCCACTGCCTATCCACTGTCATTCCTTTCAGTGACAAATTCAGGAGTCTAAGTGTCAACCAGATAAAGTAATGGGCCAACTACTTTATTAAGAAGGAAAAGCATCCTCAGTGAAGGACATCCAAATGATAGAAAGTCTCCTTGCGTAGAGAGACTTTGCAGACCATAAAAGATCAAGAACAGAACAAAGGTTTGAGCTACAGGGAGAGGCTGAATAGGCCAGGGTTATTTTCCCTGGAGCATTGGAGGCTGAGAGGAGAACTTACAGAGCTTTACAAAATCATGAAGGGCATGGAGAGGGTAAATAACCAAGGTCCTTTATCCAGTGTGGGGGAGTCCAAAGCTAGAGGGTATTGGTTGAAGGTGAGACGGGAAAGATACAAAAGGAGCAACGTATTTACGCAAAGGGTGGGACATGTTTGGAATGAGCTACCAGAAGAAATGATGGAGGCTGATACAATTACAACATTTAAAAGGCTTGTGGATGGGTACGGGAGTTGGAAGGTTTGGAGGGATATGGGCCAAATGCTGACAAATGGGACTAGATTAACTTTGGATATCTGGTTAGCATAGATGAAATGGACCAAACAGCCTGTTTTCGTGCTGTAGAACTCTATGATTCTATGACTCTATGATTTATGTTAATCCGAAAATCAAAGACTTACAAATCCTGCAAGTCTAAAGAGAATGCATTCTGGAAGACTTGTGAAAGCTCAATCCTCCTGGATTTGTGAAGTGAGACTTGGGATGGAGGAGTGGGAGTCTGAGATAAGTGTAACTATATCAGGAATGTATAAATGCTAACAATGGGGAAAAAATCTTGGAGGGAAATCCTGTGTAAGGTTCTGGAATGGTACTTAATGGGGGAGCATGTTCTAAGCACTGCCTGATCTGATGATGGCATAAGGATGTGGGTGGGGAAAATTAGGCTCGTCTAGGATCTTGTAGAAGGAAGACTTCCTTCCTATGTCTCCTCATAATTGCAAAGTCTATCTTACTAATTTAATTTGTACCTGATTTTTTTTTTCATTCGAGGGAAAGTGGTCATTACTGGCTGGGCCATCATTTAGTAAATACCTAGTTGCCCTGGAGAAGGGTTATGTATCACCAAATAAACTGCATCATGTTTGAGACAAGAGTTTCTTTGCTTTAAGACACACTGAAGTTTTTCTTTCTCTTCTTCTATAAACCAGGTAGGCACTTAGACAAAGTTAAAGCAAGAAAAAAGGTGGCAGAAAACTATCCCAATCACAAGTTGGTAGTGGTGACATTGCAGAACATCCAACAGTGAGCACAGCTAGGCCTATAACAGGCCTTGAGCAGCTCCAAGTAGTTGGATCATTCTGTATCACCTGTCCTTTGTCGAGAAATTTGCAAAGAGAAACATCTTTGACCACCAGCCCATCAGAAAGTGGCCAGCACGCAGTGTCCTCGAGACACTGAGGGAAAAGTGAGGGCAGATCCTGTCACATGGTTCCCTGAGGAGACAGTCATACAGTCGTACAGCTGTATAGCACAGATACAGGCCCTTCGGTCCAACTCATCCATGCTGACCAGATATCCTAAATGATTCTGGTCCCATTTGCCAGCATTTGGCCCATATCCCTCTCAACCTTTCCTATTCTTATACATATCCAGATGCCTTTTAAATGTTGTAATTGTACCTGTCTCCACCACTTCCTTTGGCAGCTCATTCCACGCACACACCACACTCTGCATGAAAAAGTTGCCCCTTAGGTCCCTTTTAAATCTTTCCCTCTCACCTTAAACCTATGCCCTCTAGCTTTGGACTCCCCAACCCAGGGGAAAAGACCTTGCCTATTTACCCTATGCATGCCGTCATGATTTTATAAACCTCTATAATGTCACCCCTGAGCCTCCGCAGCTCCAGGGAAAAATAGCCCCAGCCTATTCAGCCTCTCCCTATACCTCAAACCATCCGACCATGGCAACTATCAGTCATTTAGCCAAATGCCTCATTACCAGAACTTTCTAACGAGCACCAAGACATTGCTTGGTAAGTGGTGAGAAGGGTACAACCTGTGAGACCTTTTATGTACATCCAGTGGGTCTGTACCAGCACACACTGCCCTCAAAGTAGCTGGGGGTGTGGTTGAGACTGTCACAGATCTCCTTGCGGAATGTGTCTTTGTAAAGGAGGTCTGGAGGAAGATGCAGTGGTTTGTGTTGAGGTTCGTCCTGAGCAGCTCAATGACATGGGACTCTATGCTCTACGGTCTGTTCCCTGGGACACACACCGAGACAAACATCAGCTGCGCCTGGAAGACCATCAACTCCGTGAAAGATGCTCTTTGGTCAGCCTGAAACTTGATGGTCTTCCAGAACAGGGAGTTGATCCCAACCGAATATTGCAGACTGGCACATTCCAAGGGCCAGGAGTATGTGCTCAGGGGCGCACTAAAGCTTGAGGCAGCTGCTGCCAAGGCTCAGTGGGGAAAGACCACGGTCTGAGGTCTTCCTTCTGAAGGTAAAGGAGGGTCCGTTAAGCGCTGGAAATATATGTAAGTATAAGTATTGTAAGTGTAAGAGAAGTCTTTTTTATTTGGATAAAGTCAAAGTCCAATGCTTTTATTTATTTACTTGAAATGCAACTGCACGAACCGAACTGCTTTTGTGTCAATATATATATACAAAGAGATTTTTTTATGAATAAAGTATATTTTTGAAATAAAGAAAAATCTTTGAGCAGCCATGATGGAGGAGACCCTGAATGATGGTAATAGTGAATGATGTGGGGAGGGCACAAGGGGTGCTTTGGTGGTTTAATACTTTGCAGAAGTCAGAGTAAACTATAATGTGACATGTAGAACTACCATAAGTAGTTTTATAACTGACCTGAATGACCTTTTGATGAAATCGATTCTTTGTTTGACATTTTTACTTTCTTTGCATTACAATAGTGCTTGTTTCAAAGAATCTTCTTTGAATCTTACTCGACTCATACCCTCCTGCTTTGCCTCATCACAACATTAAGCACAACTTCAAACTGTTTCCACCTTTAGGAAGTGCAGTTCATCAGCATATATCTGCTCCTGCCCAGGAAATCACAACTTCACACTTACACATGTAACACAGTTGTGTTAAGAGTACACCAATTACATTTAAATGAGGGAAGGGGAAATACCCTTGAAGTTGTCTCTGTGTGTTGGCAATGTAAAATCTGCCAAGTAAAATGTATTTACCCTATAATGACAAAACCTCATCCTCGAAATTGACAACCTTACATAAAAATGTCAGAAGGATGGCCAGTATTAAAATGTCAAAGAGAAGTAGTAAGACAGTATAAGATATATGTTACAACAGTATAGAGTAAGCTTTACACTTGAGTTGAACCATGTTGGACCTGACCTGGGTGTGCCTGATGTTGACACTTACGCACGCACAGTCTCTAGCACAGATATCCTGACCTTTAAGAAAGACAAAAGATTGATTGAAAGAAAGTTAAATTATTACTTTTTAACTTCACAAGAAATAATAGCTGACACTGTTTGTTCTGCACTGCAGCTTTATCCTGTTTACATCACTCATGCTCCCTACCTATATACACAATTCTTGTCTGTTTATTCTATGTTATGCAAAGCTACAACAAACTAAGAGTAATCAAAATGTGCAAATGCAATACATTTGTGAAATAAAAGATGATGATTGATTTTTTTTTGCTTCTATTATTTGAGTAATTGTAAGAGTAGGCAGTAAGTTTTAAACAGGAATTGACTTAGCTGGGAGGGAAAAATTGAGTTCCTGCTCAAGATTACAATCCGATGAATCTAGATGGATATGCAATATGTGGCTTTTGAATGAGAACAGGAATGGACTGTGTTATGATGCTTTCCTGATGGTCAAATAGCCTGTCAAACCTTACATCTGGGCTCACACATGCAAAATAAATAGTTTGTAGTCTTTATGTCCTAGAAATTGCTGTTGGAGTAAGTGCAGCCAACAACTTCTTTGGACTGGTTCCTATCTGTCCATTAACTCTTAATATTGTTACTGCAGCAACACAGATGAGTAAACCAATATTCAGTAAATGTTGCAGTAGCTTATTATGCAGAGCTGTACTTCCACAGTTAATTACGAGTCTTCATTTATGTAGCAGGAAGAAGCCAGAAGAGGTGGATTCCTGTCCACTGTGAAATAGCAAAGTGTGATTGTCTCTCAATGTCAGCAAAACAAAAGAACTGATCATTCACTTCAGGAATAAAGGAGGAGGACATGCCCCTATCTACGTCATTGGAACTGACGTGGAGAGGGTCAAGAGCATCAAATTCCAAAGAGTGACGATAACCAGTAATCTGTCCTTGACCTCCCACATAGATGCCATGGTCAAGAAGGCATAACAACGCCTCTTCTTCCTCACGTAGCTTAGGAAATTCAGTATATCTATCAGGACCCTCCCCAACTTTTACAGATGTAGCATTGAAAGCATTCTTTCTGGGTGCCTAAATACGTGGTACAGCAAGTGCTCTGCCTATGACCGTAAGAAACTTCAGAGTGTTGTGCGCACAGCCCAGACCATCACAGAAACCAACATCCCATCCATTGTCTCCATTTATACTTCTTGTTGTCGCAGAAAGGTTGTCAACCTCATCACAGAACCCGGCCCCCCACCCTGATAATACTCTCTTCCAACCTCTTCCATCAGGCAGAAGATACAGAAGCTGGAATGCATGTACCAACAAGTTCAAGTAGGGCTTCTTGCTTGGAGATTCCATGCAAGTACTGCAACAAACATTACATTGGACAGACAGGAAGAAAACTGGCTACGAGAGTACACGAACACCGACTGGCAACAAAAAGACACGACCAATACTCATTCGTCTCCATACATACAGACAAGGAGGACCACCAGTTTGATTGCGATAATGTCAGGATCCTAGGTCAGCTGAGCAGAGACAAGCACGGGAGTTCCCGGAGGCCTGATTCTCCACTAAGATGGCCATCAATAAACACATAGAATTAGACCCTATATACACACCACTGCAAAGAAAAACTGGAAATGAGGTAATCAACTCAAATGGATCCCAGAGTGTAAATAGCAAGCGGGAAAACACTTTATCGGAGGCTGCACTGATGATCTTATCTAGCAGGGTAATGAAACATCTGGAAACTAATGAACCAGCTCGGCGAGCGAACCAACCACAGCATCCACAACCCGAGCTACAAATCCATCTAGCCCATGCCAGATCTCCATGGCACAATCCATTGAGTCCCATTCCCCTGCTCCATCCCTGTAGCCCTACAAATTCACTAATTTCAAGAATCCACTCAATCCCCTTCTAAAATCTTTTGTTGTCAAATTGGTTAAACAATACACCTTCATGTCTTGGAGCTCGCTTTCTATGAAGTCACCCTAAGCATTTCAATAAAATTTTCATTTGCAGTCCTGACATGAAAGGTACAGCTCATAATAGATGTCATGATGATGGATCAGAACCCCAAAGTACTGTGGGCATTGTGAACTTTTCACTCGAAAATGTGTTTTTTTAAAAAGAGTCTGCTCCAAGTCAAGTGAAATTCACCATACTTCCAGAAGACTACAGGCTTGGAGACACCAGTAGCATACTAGAACTTCAAGAGAGTCAGGGAGCAGAGGGATAAGGAAGATAAGACCTCATGGAATTAGTGGCAAGGCATGGCATGGATGGAGGATTAACTGACAGGCAGAAGGCAGAGAGTAGGGATAAAAGGGTCCTTTTCAGGATGACAACCAGTGATCTGTGGATTTCCACAGAGGTCAGTGTTGGGATCACAACTGTTCACGTTATACATTAACGCTCTAGACAAAGGAACAGATGGTATTGTTGCTAAGTTTGCAGATGAGACAAAGATAGGTGGAGGGATAGGTAATAGTGAGAAAGTGGGGAGGTTGCAAAAGGATTTGGACAGTCTAGGAAAGTGGGCAAGGAAGTGGCAGACAGAATAAAATGTGGGAAAGTGTTAATTTATGCACTTTGTTAAAGAGAAGAGAAGTGTAGACTATTTTCTAAATGGGGAAAGGCCATGGAAATCTGAAGCACAAAGGGACTTACAAGTCCTAGTTCAGGATTCATTTGATACAGTTGGCAGTTCAGAAGGCAAATGCAATGTTAGCATTCAATCAAGAGGGCTAGAATACAAGAGCAGGGATGTAATGCTGAGGCTGTATAAGGCTCCGATTGGAACAGATTTGGAATATTTTGAGATAACAAGGTGTAGAGCTGGATGAACACAGCAGGCCAAGCAGCATCAGAGGAGCAGGAAGGCTGACGTTTCAGGCCTAGACCCTTCTTCAGAAGGGTTCCCTCCTCCCTAACCTGTCCTTCCTCCCACCTATCCCCTCCTCC
>NC_063345.1:34179421-34249436 GCF_021869965.1 Rhincodon typus | reverse complement strand
TAGCTCTACACCTTGTTATCTCAGATTCTCCAGCATCTGCAGTTCCTACTATCTCTGGAATATTTTGAGCAGTTTTGGGCCCTGTATCTAAGGAAGAAGGTGCTGGCCTTGGAGGAGATCAAGACCTGGTTTACAAGAATGATACTGAGGATGAAGGACTTATCATATGGGGAGCACTTAAGGTCTCTGGGTAAGTACTCAATGGTTTTTGGAAGAATGATGGGGAAATCTCATTGAATCTTGCAGAATAATGAGAGGCAGGGATAGAGTGGACATGGAGAAGATGTTTCTACTAGTAGGAGAGACTGGGGCCTGAGGCCTCAGATTGAAGGCATGACCCTTTAGAACTGAGATGAGGAGGAATTTCTTCAGCTGGAAAGGTGTTTAATCTGTGGAACTTATAGCCACAGAAGGCTGTGGAGGCCAAATCATTAAGTGTGTTGAAGACAGAGATAAATATGCTCTTGATTGGCAAGGGTGTCAGAGGTTATGGGGAGAAGGCAGGAGAATGGGATTGAGAAACATATTAGCCATGGTCAATTGGCAGAGCAGACTTGATTGGCCGAATGGCCTAATTCTGCTCCCATTTTTTATGGTCCTATGGCTAAACTCTCAGTAGATAGAGAGAGACAACTGATGGTATGTTTAAACTGGGGATCACCGCACCTCAGGTGAAGTGCAAGATTGAGAAATTCCATTCTTGATGGGAACCTCAGTCAGTACTGGAATTGAACCCACACCAAAGTGCGTAACCCTATACTTATCCACATTATATTGCATCTGTCATGCATTTGCCCACTCACCTAACTTGCATAATTGCCTTGAGCCTTTTTAAATCCACTTCACCACTCACAATCCCACCTAGATTTATGTCATCTGCAAACTTTGAATTATGACATTTGATTCTCTCATTCAAATCATTGGCGAATAGCTGGGGCCCAAGCACTGATCTCCGAGATATCCTATTTGCCAACATCTTCCACTTTGAAAATGAACCATTTAGAGTCATAGATTTGTAGAGCACGGTAACAAATCCTTCGGTCCAACTCATCTACGCTGACCAGATATCCCGAATTAATCTAGTCCATGAATTATATAAATATAAATGTAAATATAAATATAAAGATGAATTTATTCCTACTCTCAGTTATCTGTCTGATAACCAGTTCTCAATCCATGCCAGAATATTATCACCAATTTCATGTGCTTTAAGTTTGCACAATTACCTCTTATTAAGACGTCATCAAAAGCTTTCTGAAAATCCAAGTAGACCAATTCCACTCATTCTCCCTCATCTATTCCAATAGTTATGCCTCAAAAAACTCCAGTGGATTTGTCAAACACAAATTTCCTTTTATAAATCCCTTTTTGTAATACTGTTGGTATTTATTATTACATCCTTTATAACAGAGTCCACTGTTTTCCCGACAACTGATGTCAGGCATACAGGTCTGTAATTCCAGATTTTCTTCCTTCACCTTTTCTTAAATAGTGTGGTTACATTTGATACACTTCAATCTGCTGGGACCATTCCAGAATCTACAGCATTTTGGAAGAAGATAAACAACACATCCACTATTTCCACGTGCACCTCTCAGTACCCCTGATTGTAGGTTATCGGACTCTTGGGATTCATCAGCTTTCGGTCCCATTAACTACTCCAGTATTTTTTTGACACTAATACCACCAATAAAAAGCCTTTCTACCCACTAGGCCATTAGCCGTAGTTTACAAAATTAGATATTTCAGAGGAGAAATGCAGGAGCAGACTGCAGTCTATTTCTGCAGTCTATTGCACCGCAGCCTGCTGCCTGTTGCAACAGGCCCAACTGATGTTAAATTTGCCACTATTCTTTGTCTTTGCACAATGTTTATCTACACTTGTGCCAGATTGGGATAAATTTGACATTTTTGGGACACTATAAAATAATACTATAAGGTAAGCAGGTTCTGCCAATGAGATGAATTTTGGCTCTATCAATGTTCGTCGAGCTGATGGCCTCCACAGATTGATCCTGCAGGTCTACATCAGTTTCTTTTTACTGTGTGATACTTACCATTCCTTTGTTTTTCCACCTATCTTGGGATGTTGGAATATGGCTGCTGAGAATAACTCTCCATATCTGACTGATAGCATTCCTTTACAACCCACGCTGTCAGTGTAAGACAAATACAATGAGGCTCTTGGACCAGAAGGAGAACCTTAAATCATGCTATTGGCATTTTGAAGCACAGCTTTATGTCTCTTGATTACTCCAAAGGCTCTTTATCATATTGTTCAGGGGCAATGGTCTACATCATTGCAGTCAGCAACATTCTTCACTTCCTGGCACTGGAAAAAGGATTGGAATTGGAGAAGACAAATCAACAAGAAATGCATCTTCAGAAAAGGGAGAATTGGATGTGGGAGAGTGTAAACAGAAGCCAGCAGAATCTAATGTCATGAGAGAAGCCAAGGCACAGTGAATAGGGCAGCACATTTGGCGATCTACTTACCAGTAGAGAAAGAAAGAGTGTCTGCACCTCAACAACCCTTTGCTATTGTTTCACTATTCCATTAAATCTGCACTAAAGCACATGAATGATCTATATCAATTACATTTGGACAATAAAGACAAACAAACTGCCAGTGAAAAGATGCTCCATAATAAGGATATAATAATAATAAAGCTATTGATTTTAATATGAAATACAATACACCATATTTTATTACAAAAATAGCAGTGAGGTTAATGTTCATATGGGATAAAAACTACAAATGATTGCAACTGAACAGTTAAACAAAAAAAATCCAAATGTTATCTGCAATGCCTCCAAAAATTGCACAAGAACAACATCTTGCTATCTGGCTCTGCATTTTAAAACATTAAACAGTGTAGCATTCATGTATGTATTTGATAAATATAGGTTCAAGTCACTGAAATTTAGTGTTTGTCCATTGCTATCTAAAGACCCTTTTTGCTGCATGTTTAGTCATATTAATTGCTAAACAGTCTCTCTGGCATTGAAAATTATGTTGTAGAAATGGAATCTCAATCCTTGAGCTTTTATTCTTGGAGATTTTTACAAAATATAATTTAAATATTTTTCTGTTTTCTGTTTTATTCCTCTCTCACTTAATCCAATCTTATTTTCATCTTGCTTGATGTCGATGCTTTTAAATCCAATTTAACATTGTAGAAGGTACAGTGCTGTTCTGACTAAAGGTCATAGAAATTTTAAAAAGCACAGTTAATTCTAGCAAATAACTTATGCTGGTTATTCACTGTCTACATTAAATTTTGGTCCATTATTGCACTGAATTCTATTGTCATTCAAGTATATTATTCAGAGAAGGTTTTCTCAATGAGCTATAGTCCTGGTGACTTCATCAAAGTTGTGAAAGATTGATGTTATTCAGAGACGTTTGAGATATTCTTGGTCTCTGGGTGTTCCAATTATATGCTATACAATTTCTGCAGTTACTAGAGCAAAATGGCCCACTTGGTTTTCTTTCATTATTGTGACTATTGGTTGAGAGGATTGCATCCTGAGAGACAGTTATACAGGATCCTCCTGCTGTGCTAAAGCCACTTCTATAAGGCTCAAGCTTAACACTTCAATAGATTGGTAGGATAGAATACTGCAGATTTAAACTCATGCCCATTTGATCCCAAATCTCCCCAAAGTAAATACTTGCCATTACAAAGTTGTCAGTTGCCTCTAAAAGGTGGAACCCATATTTGAGCCAAGAGTAATTTGGCAGTTATTTGAACTTCTACAAAAGGTAAAATGTCTGTGAACATTGCCTCTCATTGTAAGGGCCTGGATGTCACATCCCTGGAACTGAAGGCACTCCACAAGAGAGACCACAGACTGCTGATACCATGTGGAATCACGTCACACAGGTCCATCCTTACAACCAAAATAGGTAACTTCTTTAGCAGGTCTTCCTATGCATATTGCAACTGCTTATGTTAATTAAGTAAATTAGGAAAAGACAAGGCTCTGAAATAAGGTTATATATACCGATGAGAATTTTAAGTAAGGTGTTTTGAGAATTTGAAAATCAATGTAAGTCAAAAAGAACTAAAAGAATGGATGGCCATGACCTTGTGCAAGAATCAACTTCTTTGGGCAGACAGGGAGCTGAGTCTTCAGCTCCTGCTTATCAGCAGCTCTGATGGTGCTAGACAACATTGGAGCAGGGTGCGTCTATACTGTAGCAGTGTCATTTGAAGGGCAATATTCTTCTCCAAGAGCGACTTAACCATTCTGAGTACCTTGGCAATCTTGTGACATGTTTAAATCTGGAACTCACTGCAAGCTGACTGGAAGCACTCATGTGATCCATTGTCCAAAATCACATCAGGGGTACTGTACATTGCTAATACCTCATGTAAGACTCCAGTAACTGCGTCCATGGAATTGCACATCCTTAATCTCTATCCATTGGGCTAAATAATGAATGAAAATGAGCTGGTACTTTGCATCAAGAACAAATGGATGTGTGCCCATCCATCCCAACATTTCTCATTGCAAGTTTGATGGATAGCGACAGCTCTCACATCTCTGCTCTGTACAAGGCACATGTCTCATAATTATTGGTAGATTCTTGGAGATCCAAGTCATGACACAGTTGACTGAACTCTGGCTCTGCATTTGGTGATTTCCATTCTTCCCAGCATAGATAACCTAGGACATCCTCTCACAGGGAAGCTGAAACAATGAGTATCCCTACATACAGAAGTATTTCATCTGCACATATGAATGCTGTTGTAACTCAAAATATGGGCAACTCATTGGGCCTTTGGGCTGGCCAATCTTCAATGTTATATGAACAAATATTGAGTCATTCATTGTCTCTCAACAGCTCCTGCAAGATCTGGCTGAGGCAGCTTTAACAATACTCAAGAAGCTTCAGAGCCTTAACAACCCCATCCAGAGGAGAGCAGTCTACTTAATTGGCACCCTATCCACCTATTCAATATTCACTCCCTTCACCACCGATGCACAGTGACATCCGTATTACTACCTACAAAATGTATTGCAATGACTCATCAGGGCTCTTTCAATTCCACCTTCCAAGTCTGTAATTTCTACCATCTAAAAGGACAAGGGCAGCAGTTGCATGGGAACACCACAACCTGCATGTTTCCCTCCATGTCACATACCATCCTGACTTGAAACCATATCGCTGAGCATAGAATCGTATAGTACAGCAGACGCCCTTCATACTGCCAAAGATATACTACTACCTAACATTAGATTAAATTACCGTTCTAGGCCCATAGCCTTGAATTTTATGACATTTCAAGTGTTCATCCAAGTACTTTTTAAAGATTGTGAGGTTTCCTGCCTCAAAAACCTTCCCAGGCAGTGCATTCCAGTCCTTCACCACCCTCTGGGTGAAAACGTTTCTCCTCAAATCCCTTCTAAATGTCCTGCCTTTCACTTTAAAATCACACTCCCTTGAAAAAGGCGATCCTTCACTATGGATGTGTCAAAATCCAGAAACACTTTCCCCAGCAGCATTGTTGATGTGCCTTTACCACAAAGACTTAGATAGTTCAAGAATAAACCTCAAAACCAACTATTGGAGAGCAATTAGAAATGGGCAATAAATGCTAGCCCTGTCAACAATTTCCCTTGTACAAATCAAAACAAAAAGTCCTTGAACTGGGATGTCTTGCATTATGATGAAAACATGGAATATTGAGTTAAGAGAATTGAATATTTGTGTTATAAGAATGTGGAAAACAAGTGTTTCCTTCAATCACTTTTTACATTATTTATTTTTACATGTGGAAAGGAAATTGTTAAACACTGGATCTATTGGATCTGTTAGTAGTTAGTTGTATTATAGGTTGTACCATAGAAAAAATATATTTTATTTATTCTGAAGGTTTAGCAAAAGTTTGAGTTTGAAGAAAAGAAGGTAACTTGTTATTGTCTGGCTAAACACATTGTTAAGTTTGTTAATATATTTGCCTAAGAAACAGGTGCTGGTTATTAAATGTTGGAGTACATATTGCAAAGTGGGGCCCTCTTGTGGCACTTGGGTCCCCACCCCTCAGATCAGGAGGCCCGGGTGCAATTCCCACCTGCTCCAGGGGTGTGTAATAACATCTCTGAACAGGTTGATTAGAAAGAAATAGGTTAATAAAGAATAAATATATGATGTAAAGTTCATCTGTAGCACTAGGTGTGGAATGAAAATCTAAGACTGAAGAAGTCAGCAAGCTCTGTCCAAAAAAGAAGGGCCATTTGTGTCTTAATTACACTCTCTTCAACTGGCTTGAAATCTATTAACACACTGCTCCTAATCCTGTAGCTGTAGGAAAGATCATAGTTACTTCGACATCAGTGGCTATCAATATGTCCTTGATCCTCCGAAAAATATCCTTTTGATGTGCATTCCAATTCCATTCTTAAGTCTCCTTGAGGAGCTGTCTGAAGGGTTCTGCAGTAAATGTCAAGTGAGACAAACCAATTTACCATTCCTAAAAGTCTCTGGAGATTCTTAACTAACCTCAAAGTGAGGAATTACCCCAACCTTCGGTCACTTGCCAAATCACACACCATCTTGCTCTTATGCAAATATTTCTGTCCAAGACCTGCTGCAATGTTTTTGGTAAAGGCAAATTCAATCTCGAAGAACATCACCTCATTTTCCGCTTTGGTAATTTACAGCCTTCAGGAGTCAAGATTGAGTTCAACAACTTCAGACCATGAACTTTTCCTCCAACTTCATTGAAATAAAATCTCCCTTAAGGTGTTATACATGGAATAAGCAATTTTGATTGTTCATCCAGCAGAACATGCCACAATGCACTATTTCCATTGAACTTTGGGAAAACTTTACTTTTGGACAGTTTAGCTGACCTCTCATCACTCGTTGACTTAAGGTGGATTTCTTTCATCATGTTTGTGCTGTGTAAGGTCAACACAAACTTGAATGATATTGTTAGGTTAGAACAAAATCTATGCCTGGGCTCTACTTAGTTGTTTTGTGACTAGACAAATGATGTACATTCTTGTAATTTCTGCAAATTGTTTTATTAAGGGATGCAGATTCTTCCTATGTGCCTGGAGACTAAAGAGATTAACATCTTTCTTCAGTATAATGCTGTGTTCAGTATTCAGTTTCCCTAAACCTTAAATAATTGAGGGCATTCCTGTTCAAAAGAGTTCCCCAGCTTCAACTCCTTAATCTCTTCCACATTTTGAATAAGATTGAGAGGAAGACAAGACTTCCATTTCAAGAATGAAAATTTTGATTGTGAAGTGTGCCCAGATTTTCTAATATTTGAGGAGAGTGGAATTGGAATTCATCTTAAAAAGAAGTCTGGAATTAATTGCCTGATGGTGACCATGAAACTGTTGCCAATTATCAGGAAAAGCTTTGGTTCACTAATGTCCTTCAGGAAAGGAAATCTGCCATCCTTACCTGATTCAGCCGACATGTGATTCCAGATCCATAGCAATGTGGTTGATTCTTAACTGGGCAATTAGGAATGTGTAATAAATGCTGGCCTAGCCAGCAACACATATATCCTATGAATGAATACAAAATTTTTCATCCCCTATATGGGAGACTTGCCAGCAATGTCCTGTTAATCTTAAGTGCTATGACTCCTAGGCAATGTAGTTCCATTGTTTTCAACTGTGGACAGGTGTTTTCTTAATCATGGCTCACTATCTGATGACATTTGCCATGGGTGTAAAATATGAAATTTGAAAGATGTCCATTGAAATAAATATCAGATTGCTAATTGTAATGTTTGGACTATGTATTCCAAAAATTCTGCTTCAGTCTATACTTCCCCATTAGATCTTTGGCTTAGAATTAGTGCTGCATGCACTAAGTATGGGGATAGGAATGTACTCAAGGATGACTCACTCCCTGCCCCTACTAGGAAGCATGCTCACAGGATTAAATTCCAAACACCCACCTGAGAACTGACTTGCAAACTTCTCAGTGAATGGTGACTGTTGATACTGAAGTCGCAGAATCTGTCAGACATTCAGAGCTCTGCAGGTTCAAGGTACAAGGGATTGTTGTTGGAGGCCCCTAGTTTTTGGGGTTTACATAGCGAGAAGTTGTGTTTCTCCTTTGGGGTCTCACAGGGTATAGTCTGCATGGTGAGTGGGTCAGAAGCAAGGCAAGGAGGCGGCCATCAGCAGACACCTTCTTGTTCCCCTGTTCCTATCTCAGACTGGTCCAGTCACTGTTCTTTTCTGTTGTACTTAACGGTTTTCCCATGTTTTCAGCTGAAATTGACGATTCCCACCCTTTTTGGGTAAAAGGAGGATTCCTGCCTTTGTATGAGTCCCACTATTGCTGACATTACTAATTGTCTCCTGACTTACTAAATGTCGCCTGCATCTTTAATGAGTTTTCACGTTGATTCCTGCTGCTCACGGTTCAAGTAAATGACTCCTGGCTTGATTGATGCTTTTATGAAAGATCTCCCTCCTTTATCGATGCCTGAATAAAGTCTTTCAAGCCTTCTTTCCCTATCAGATCAATTTAGTTTTGGATTTTATATGCCCCACATTATCACTTTAATTAGAGGTTTCATAATCTCCCAGGTTTGCTGCCTCAGATTAATTTTTTGTGTCTCTTTACTTCCATTTTTTGTGGCTGTGCCTCATATGTTCGATCTAAGCTGTAGATAATTTTCTAACTTCTCGATTTTCCAGCCTGGATTATTGTGCTATTTTAATGTTTTCCCTGGCCTATCAGGAATTTTAGACTTTATTCACAGAGGCTTCGATATCTGTTTGCTCACTGCTGAACTCCAATTTGGGATTGTTCCCACAGACCACTGCCTTAAGGTATAGCCTGTCTCTGTTTTGGAGTTACTAATTCTCCTTCTCCAGAGAGTTGCTAACTCCCTTGTTTTACCAGGTCTGAAATGATTTTACCATCCACTGGAGTATTCTTCCTTGTTGTAATGAGGGTTTCTTTTGTAGGGTTATTAAATCTTTAGCTCTTTACTGTTGCTGAATTTGCTGGTGATTAAATGGGCAGATAACTTAAAGTTGAGCTATGAAATCAAATCTGTATTATTGCCTACCATGTTGTAATGGCATGCCAGCTCATTAAACTGCATGAAGGCCATTGATGAAGGTTGCTATTGTCATTCTGTTAAGTGAATGGCTATGATATTGAACTGGCTATGATAAATTGGGGAATGTTACTTAGAGGGATAATAGTGGATAGGCAATGGCAAACGTTGAAAGAGAGCATGAATGAATGGCAATGATTGTTCATTCCCGTTTGGCATGAAAACAAACAAGAAAGGTGGCCTGACCATGGCTAACTAGGGAAATTAAGTATAGTATTAGATCCCAGGAAGAGGCATAAAAATTGCCCAAAAATGTAGCAGACCAGAGGATTGGGAGCAATTTAGATTTAAACAAATTTAAACTACCTGGGTGTATTTACACTCTTCATCTGCCAAAGACCTGAATGCATATTCTATTTGGCATTCCTTTCTATTGGGCCACTATGAGCTAATACTACCCCAATGCCATACAAGAGGCATTGCATTTCAATAGCTGTATCTCACGTAGGATCATAGTGTGCCAACATCTTAGAGGATAATGGCTATTTCTTCACTTTCCTGAAACCTTTGGCTTAGCTATGTGACAGTTTCCAAGGCTGACAACATTTTAAGGGTTGATGCAAAGGTGCCAGGATGGAGGCCAGGTTATGTATGAATTTTCTGTAATAACTCACCAGCCTAAGGAAAGACCTAAGCTCTAGTACAGATGTGGGAGTCACGGCACGTTTGATCGCACTCACTTTATCTTCTAATGGGTGTAACCTGGTCTTGTTGATTCTGTATCCCAAGTAGGTCACTTGAGATATCTGGAACACATTTTTTTTTTCCTTCTAAGGTGTACACCCGCCTGGGAGAAATATCTAAGGACTAAGTCCAAGTTCTCTAAGTCCCCCTTATTGGTCTTCCTTGTTATTTGGATGTCATCTAGATAAATGATGCCTTTGTAAAATGTTCTCCATCATCCAATGAAAAATTGCACAGGCTGACGATACCCCAAAAGGCAGTCTCGTATATTGGTACAAACCCTTATTGGTATTGATTTGTAGCAAACTTCTGGGAATCCTCATCTAACTCCAATTGTAAGTACGTATGGCCAATGTCCAACTTCGTGAAGGGCAGCCCCTCTGCCAGGTTTGCATATAAATCCTCTGTGTGTGGAATTGGGTATTTATCCAGCTGCCAAAAACAGTTTAAAATTTCCACACAGGTGAACTGACTCTTTGGGCTTCACAATCAGTAAAGCTGGTGCTGCCTGTTTCACAAATTAGACTCATTTGATGATTCCTTTGTTTTCCAAGCTTCTGATTTCTGCCTCTACTTTGGCCCGTAAGGTGAATGGCACTGGGTGGGCTTTGCAGAATCGTGGGATTGCTTCCTAGTCAAAGTGCAAGGTGCCCTTCGGTCCTTTGATAGTCCCTAGACTTTCCTGAAAAATCTCCTGGTATTTAATTAGGACTTTACTTGGGCAGCTATTTTCTAATCAAAAAATGTTGACCCAATCTAGGTGAATCTTTCTCAACCAATTTTTCCCCATCAAGCTTGGGCCTGAGCCCTTTACTACAATCAGTGGTAACTGAACCAGCTGCTTCTCATAAGAGACCAGAACCAAAGATGTGCCCTTAATCTGTAACAGTTCCCTGGTATAAGTTCACAATCTCGCTGAGGTCTTGTGCAAACTTAAGGGTTGGAGTCCAGACCGAATTTTGTTAAAGACTAGTTCTGTGATCACTGATACTGCCGCATCGGTGACGATATCTATTAGTACTGGGTGACCATTTAACCAGACATTTATTTTGCTTGGTTCTGATGTGGATGTTGCTAAGCAATTTAACTGTTCCAAGCACTTTCCAGGGTGTTTTTTCTGAAGAAGGGTCTAGGCCCGAAACGTCATCTTTCCTGCTCCTCTGATGCTGCTTGGCCTGCTGTGTTCATCCAGCTCTACACCTTGTTATTTCACTTTCCAGGGCGTGCTCTCTCCTGGATACCAGGCTATGAGTTCTCTTACTCAAGTTAGGTCTAGCGTGACTCTTTTGCTGTCTTGAGTCTGCATACTGCAGCTTTCCATCCCGGATTCTGAAAAAAATTTTAACTGTTTGGCCGAGGCTTGACTTTGTTTTGAAGTTTTGCTGTGGGCTAACCTAGACTCCTTCTGTTCAGCATATGTCCTGAGTGAGGGAAAAGAAATTGCCTGCACTCAAGTGATATTTCCCATGCTCATTTGGACTGGCAAGAGTGTTCACTTTCATTGAATACCCTGCAACTCATATGCTGCATTTTCCAATGATAAAGCCAGTTGTAGTGTCTGTTTGAAGTCTGGTTGTGCTTCAGCTAATAGAAGCTTTTGCATGGTTTCATCGTTAATCCCACATACCAAATGGTCTCTCAGTATCTCATTTAATAGTCAAATCAAAGTCACATGCCTCTGCCAGTTGTCTTAACTTAAAAAAGGTTCTGGGTGATCCAAGATGGAGGACAGGAAAAAGTTGTCACTGTAAGAGTTATTCCTTTTTTGAGGTATTTTCAATGTTGGAGCTGATTTCCTTGAATTCTAGGAGCTGAAATTACTGTTTTAATAGCTGTTGCATTGTTTTAGAACTTTGGGAAAAGGAAATCAAAACAGTTGCACTTTTAAAAAGTAGGAAGAGAGAAATAGGTAGTGACCACACAAGAAGTGATTCAAAAGGAGCAGTAAACCTGCACAGCTGTCTGAGCCAGCAGTACCCTGCATAGCTAACTGCCTTTGCTATTTGGTTTCAAGATTCTCTGGACATTGGAGTTTCTTAAGGAAAAGAAAAGCAAACAGTGAAATTCACAGCTGACCTTGTAGAAACCTGTGTGGAGGAGGAATTAAGAGGCTTGTTTTAAAGTGTAACCTTGCTTTTATTTTGTAAATTTGCGATAGTGAGTAGAGTGGGTTTTTTTAAATTATGATTTACTGAGATCTGTCTCTTGATTAAACTTTGAAAATATAAGAAGTATTAATCTAGCCTGGAGCAGTATTTTTAGAGCAGTAAGATTGTGCTATTTTCTGGGTCTGTAGACCATTAAGGTGCTAAGATGGCCGTTAGTAGAGTGACTTGCTCTTGTTGGATGTGGGAGATTAGGGAGTGTTTCCATGTTACTGATGATTATGTTGGCAGGAGGTGTGTTTGGTTGTAAATCCTATCAGATTAAATGGACTGGCTGGAGCAGCAATTAGAGGGTATAAGGAATTTACAGGAGCTAGTGGGTGTGTTGGATGATAGATGCACAGAGGGAAATAAACCAAAGATACAGTCAAGTAGATAGGTTACCTCTAGGAGAGGGAGGCAGATTGTGCAGGAGTTAAGAGTTTCCTGTGGCTATCCCCATTTCAAACAGGTACGCTGTTCTAGAAAATGTAGGGGGTGGTGGATTCTCAGGTGAATGTAGCACTGACAGCCAGGTTTCTGGTACTGAGACTGGCTCTAATGTAATAAGGGCTAAGTCTGGTTCCAAGCGATCGATTGTGATAGGGGACTCTCTAGTCAGAGGCAGAGATTGTCAACCACAGAAATGTCTGAGACATCAGATTGGTGTGTTGCCTCCCTGGTGCCAGGATCAAAGATATCTCTGAGAAGGTGCAGAATATTCTCAAAGGGGAGAGGGACCAGCAGGAGGTTGTTGTACATGTTGGAACAAATGACATAGAGAGAAAAGGATGAAATTCTGAGGAGAGAATATGGGAAGTTAGGCAGGAAATTAAAAAGGAGGCCCTCGAGAGTTGTAATAACTGGATTACTCCCGGTGCCACAAGCTAATAAGGGTAGCAACAGGAGGACAGAGCAGATGAATGCATGGCTGAGGAATTGGTGCAGGGGAGAAGGTTTCACTGGAAGGATTCATTGGAAACTCTTCTGGGGTAGAAGTGACCTGTATGAGAGGAATGGATTGTACCTGAATTGGAAAGTGACTAATATACTAGTGGGGAGATTTGCTGGGGCTGCTTGTGAGGATTTAAATTAGTAAGGGGATGGGACCCAGGGAGATAGTGAGAAGAGATCAGAATGAAACTGATACATTGGTAGAAGGAGCAAGTCAGTCAGTCAGGGCAGGCAGGAACAAAGTAGAGAATGAAGTAGGACGGATAAATTAAACTGCATTTATTTCAATGCAAGAGGCCTAACAGGTAAGGCAGATGAACTCACAGCATGGGTGAGAACATGGGACTGAGATATCATAGCAATTACAGAGATGTGGCTCAGGGATGGACAGGAATGGAAGCTTAATGTTCCAGGGTATAAATGCTATAGGAGGGATAGAAAGGAGGGCAAGAGAGGAGGAAGAGGAGTGGTGTTTTTGATTAGGGAAAATATTACGGCTGTACTTAGGGAGGATATTCCTGGGAAGACATCCAGGGAAGTTATTTGGGTGGAACTGAGAAATAAGAAAGGGATGATCAGGAAATTGAGAAAAAAAAAATTAAGGAGTTCTCGGTTATCCGTAATAATAATAGGGTGGTTATGGTCAGGGATTTTAACTTTTGAAACATAGACTGGAACTGCAATAGTGTTAAGGGATGGAGAGGAATTTGCTAAGTGTGTACAAGAAAATTTTCTGATTCAGTATGTGGATGTACCTACTCGAGAAGGTGCAAAATTTGACTTACTCTTGGGAAGTAAGGCAAGGCAGGTGACTGAAGTGTCAGTGGGGGAGCATTTTGGGGCCAGTGACCATAATTCTATCTTTTTTAAAATAGTAATTGAAAAGGATAGACGATCTAAAAGTTAAAATTTCTAAACTGGAGGAAAGTCAACTTTGATGGGTATTAGGCAAGAACTTTCAAAGTTGAATGGTGGCAGATCTTTGCAGATAAAGGGACAGCTGGCAAATGGGAAGCCTTTGATAATGAGAGTCCAGAGACAGTATGTTCCTGCTAGGGTGAAGGGCAAGGCTGATAGGTGTAGGAAATGCTGGATTGCTAGGGAAATTGATGTTGTCAAGAATAAGGAAGAAGCATGTGTCAGGTATAGACAGCAGAGATTGAGTGAATCCTTAGGGTATAAAGGCAGTAGGAGTATACTAAAGAGGGAAATCAGGAGGGCAAAAAGGGGACATGAGATAGCTTTGGCAAATAGGGTTAAGGAGAATACAAAGGGATTCTACAAATACATTAAGGACAAAAGAGTAATTAGGGAGAGAATAGGACCCCTTAAAGATCAGCAAGGCCGCAATGCCTGGTACTGCAGGAGATGAGGGAGATACTAAATGAGTGTTTTGCATCAGTGTTTACTGTGGAGAAGGATATAAAAGTTACAGAATGTGGGGAAATAAATAGTGACCTCTTAAAATGTTCATATTACAGAGGAGATGGTGCTGGATGTCTTAAAATGCGTAGAGGTAGATAAATCCCCAGGACCTGATCAGGTGTACCCTAAAACTCTGTGGAAAGTGAGGGAAGAGATTGCTGGGCCCCTTTCTGAGATATTTGTATCATCGATAGCCACAGGTGAGGTGCTGGAAGACTGGAGGTTGGCTTATGTAGTGCCACTATTTAAGAAAGTTGGTAAGGAAAAGCCAGAGAACTCTAAATCAGTGATCCTGACATCGATGGTGGGCAAGTTGTTGGAGGGAATCCTGAGGGACTGAATTTACATGTATTTGGAAAGGCAAGGACTGATTAGGGATCATCGACATGGCTTTGCACGTGGGAAATTGTGTCTCATGAACTTGATTGAGTTTTTGAAGAAGTAACAAGGAGGATTGATGGGGACAGAGTGGTGGACATGATCTATATGGACTTCAAGCAATCAACAAGATTGTGGTAGACCGGTCAGCAAGGTTAGATCACACAGAATGGAGGAAGAACTAGCATTTTGGATACAGAACTGGCTCAAAGGTAGGAGACAGAGGGTGGTGGTGGAGGGTTGCTTTTCAGTCTGGAGGTCTGTGACCAGTGGTGTGCCACAGGATTGGTGCTGGGTCCACTGCTTTTCATCAATTATATAAATGATTTGGGTGTGAACATAGGAGGTATGGTTAGTAAGTCTGTAGATGACATCAAAATTGGAAGTGTAGTAGGCAGCGATGAAGGTTACCTCAAGAGTATCTTGATCAAATGGGCCAATGGGCAAGGAGTAGCAGACAGTTTAATTTAGATAAATGTGAGGTGCTGCATATTGGAAAGGCAAATCAGGGCAGGACTTATACACTTAATGGTAAGGTCCTGGGAAATGTTGCTGAACAAAGAGACCTTGAAGTGCAGGTTCATAGTTCCTTGAAAGTGGAGTCGCAGGTAGATAGGATAGTGAAAAAAGCATTTGGTATGCTTGCCTTTATTGGTCAGTGCATTGAGTATAGGAGTTGGGAGGTCATGTTACAGCTGTACAGGACATTGATTAGGTCACTATTGGAATACTGCATGCAATTCTGATCTCCCTGTTATAGGAAGGATGTTGTGAAACTTAAAAGGGTTCAGAAAAGATTTACAAGGATGTTGCCAGGGTTGAAGGTTTTGAGCTATAGGGAGAGGCTGAATAGACTGGGGCTATTTTCCCTGGAGCATCAGAGGTTGTGTGTTGACCTTGGAGGAGTTTATAAAATAGTGAGGAGCATGGATAGAGTGAATAGTCAAGGTCTTTTCCTTGGGATGGATGAGTTCAAAATTAGAGGGCATAGGTTTAAAGTGAGAAGCGAAAGATTTAAAAGGGATGTAAGGGGCAACTTTTTCATGCAGAGGGTGGTGTGTGTATGAAATGAGCTGTCAGAGGAAATGGTAGAGACTGTTATGATTACAACATTCAAAAGGCACCTGGATGGGTATATGAATAGGAAAGGTTTAGAGGGATATGGGCCAAATGCTGGCAAATAGGACTAGAATTATTAAGGATATCTGATCGGCATGGACGAGTTGGACCGAAGGGCTTGTTTCTGTGCTGTATATCTCTGACTCGCTGGTTAAAAATCCCAAAATTGATTCCTCTGGTTCTCAAAATGCTGAGTAAAACTGATAGTATCTCCGAATTAGAGGAGGCTTGGGGTTGCAATATTCCTTAACTAAATCTGTCAACTCTAGAAAGGTTTCAGTATCTAGTGCCTCAGGGAAAACTGGGCTCCTAATAACCAAAAGTGTTGCAGGTCCACAAGCAGTCAGGAGAATTACTTTGTTTTTAATCTGTCCCAGTGTTATTTGTACAGAAAAAGAATTCACTCTTTCCACATATTGGGCCCAGTCTTCAATGACCGGATCGAACAAGTCAAGCTTCCCAAATAGTGGCATGATGCCAGAAATGCTTCCTCCAACTCAAAGACGACTATTGCAAATAATTTTTTTCAGGATTGTATTTTTTTCTCTTATTGCAATTGAAGTAGAGGCCAGTACCCCATCGCCAAGTCACCCTTTATTTACATGTGGAGAGTACTTGACACTGAGCCAGCTCTGAGTGAACAAGATGTCTGACATCCCTGTTTTTATCTGTCAGCCAGGGCTCCCTGATTGGACCAGATTAACAGCCCAATAAAGTAACTTAAATTCTATAAGGTCCATCTGGCTGACCTCATTACAATCATTATGTTGTGACTGCAGAGCAAATCTTCTTCTCCCAGCTCAAAGAAGGCATGTAAATGAGAGGATGATTAAGCAAATACTTCAAAGTATCCCTGAAGGCTAATCTCGGGAAATACAACATAGATGTCAATGCTTGGGTGATCCTCACTCTCAAGGAACTGACTCGGAGGAACTTCTTGTATAAAGGAAGACAGTTCTTTGAGAACACCCATTGGAAAGATGAAGTGTGAGAAAGGAACATAAGAAAGAAATGCCAGTAATTTCAAGGCTAAGGACCAATTCCACCTCCACATCTGCCAAATGTGTGGTTGGGGATGCAGCTCTAAGATTGGGCTGATCAGCCACACAAGGATCCACAGAACCCATGGTGAGTGATACAGAATTTCCCAGGTAGACAATCATTCTCATTTACAAGTGATTAAACATAGAAACATAGAAAACAGGAGCAGTAGGAGGCCATTCGGCCCTTTGAGCCTGCTCCTCCATTCTTCACGATTGCGGCTGATCATCTAACTCAATAGCCTAATCCTGCTTTCTCCCCATAACCTTTGATCCCATTTACCCCAAGTGCTATATCTGGCTGCCTATTGAACACATTCAATGTTTTGGCATCAACTACTTCCTGGGTGAAGAAATGTCTCTTCATTTCTGTCCTAAATGTTCTACCCCTATTCCTTGGATTGTGGCTCCTGGCTCTGGATACACCCACCATCAGGAATATCCATCCTGCATTTACTATGTCAAGTCCTGTTAGAATTTTATAAGTCTCGATGAGATCCCCCTCATTCATCTGAACTCCAGTGAAATCAATCCCAACCTAGTCAATCTCTCCTCATATGTCAGACCCACCATTCCTGGAATCAGCCTGGTAAACTTTTGCTGCACTCCCTCAAGAGCAAGAGCAGCTTTCCTCCGAAATGGAGATCAAAAATGCACACAATATTCTAGGTGTGGCCTCACCAGGACCCTGTATAACTGCAGCAACACATCCCTGCTCCTGTACTCAAAACCTCTTGCAATGAAGGCCAATATACCATTTGCCTTCTTTACCACCTTCTGCACCTGCATGCTTACGTTGAGCGACTGGTGACAAGGACACCCAGGTCCTGCTGCATACTCCCCTCTCCCAATTTACAGCCATTCAGGTAGTAATCTGCCGCCTTGTTTTTGTTTCCAAAGTGACTAACCTCACATTTATCCAAATTATTCTGCATCTGCCATTGATTTACCCACTTATCCAACCTGTCCAGATCATGCTGAAGGATCTCTGTATTCTCATCACAGTTCACCCTCCCACCCGACTTGGCATCATCTGCAAACTTCGAGATGTTACATTTTCCCTCATCCAAATCATTAGTATATATTATGAATAGCTGGGGTGCCACTGATCCCTGTGGCACCCCCCCAGTTACTGCCAATTTGAAAAGGATCCATTAATTTCAACTCTTTGTTTCCACTCTGCCAACCAATTTTCTATCCATCTCAATACACTTCCCCCTATCCCATGTGCTTTAATCTTGCACAATAATCTCTTGTGCAGGACTTTGTCAAACGCTTTCTGAAAGTCCAAATATACAACATCAACTGGCTTCCCCTTATCAACACTACTTGTTAAATCTTCATAGAATTCCAACAGATTTGTCAAGCATGATTTCCCATTCATAAATCCGTCGTAATCTTTCCTACTACCGATATTAGGTTTACTAGTCTATAATTCCCTGTTTTCTCTCTGCCTCTCTTTTTGAATATTGGAGTGATATCGGGTACCCTCCAATCTGCAGGGGCTGTTCCAGAATCTATAGAATCCTGGAAGATGACAACCAATGCATCCAGTATTTCTAGAGCCACTTCCTCAAGTACTCTTAGATGTAGGTTAGCAGGCCCTGGGGATTTATCTGCCTTCAATCCCATCAATTTTCCCAGCACCATTTGTCTCCTAGTATTGATCTCCCTCAATTCTTCCCTATCACTAAATCTTGCATTCTCCAACAGTTCTGGTATCTGATTTGTGTCCTCTTTTGTGAAGACAGAACCAAAGTATGCATTCAGTTGCTCAGCCATTTCTTTGTCTGTAGGGGAACTATATTTGTTTTCACCAATCTCTTTCTCTTCACATACCTTTGGAAACTCTTAGTATCAGTCTTTATGTCCTCTGCAAGCTTACTTTTGTACTGTATTTTCCCCTTCTTAATCAATCCCTTGGTCCTTCTTTGCTGACTTCTAAACTGTTCCCAATTCTAAGACATATTATTTTTCTTAGCCAATCTGTATGCTTCTTCTTTGGATTGGATACTATCTGTAATTTCCTTTGTAAATTGTGGATCGGCCATCTTACCCATTTTGCTTTTGTGCTTGACAAGTTGCTGCAGCTCCCCCATGTGTTCCTTAAATGTGTTCCATTGCCTATCCACTGTCATTCCTTTAAGTAAGTCTCCCCAATCTATAAAGGCCAACTCACATCTCATATATTCATAGTTTCCTTTATTTAGATTCAGCACCCTAGTCTCTGAATCAACTACCTCATTCTCCATCTTGATAAAAAATTCGATCATGTTATGGTCGCTCATCCCCAAGGGGTCTCGCACAGCTAGATTGGCAATGATTCCCTTCTCATTACTCAGTACCCAGTCTAAGATAGCCTGCTCTCTAGTTGGTTCCTCCACATATTGGTCAATAAAACCATCCCGTATATACTCCAGGAACTCCCCCTGTACAGCATTGTGGCTAATTTGATTTGCCCAATCTATGTACAGATTAAAATCACTCATGGTCGCTGCTATTCCTTTATCACATACATCTTTAATTTCCTGTTTAGTGCCATTCCCAATATCACCACTGCAGTTTGGGTGTCTAAACAAGCCATCCACAAATGTTTTTTCCCCTTGGTATTTCTCGACTCTACCCATTCAAACTCCACATTGTCAGAGCTAACACTATTATGTTAATTTCCTCTTTAACCAGCGATGCCATTCCACCACCTTTACATTTTGCCTGTTCTTCCTAAATACTGAAAACTCTGGGACATTCAGTTCCCATCCCTGGTCATCCTGCAGCCATATCTCTGTAATCCCAATGATATTATACCCATTTACATCCATCTGCATGATTAGCTCATCCACTTTATTGCAAATGCTCTGCGCATTAAGGCACAAAGCCTTTAAACTTGTCTTGTTAACATTGTTGTCTCGCTCTGATTTTTCTCAGTAGCCCTGTTTGAATTTTGTCCTTGGTTCCGCTGCCTATTACTTTTCTTATTCTCTTTTCTCCCCTTTGTTTTTATCCTTGCTCCCTCCTTTTCTGACTCCTTACCTAGGTTCCCATCCCCCGGCATATTAGTTTAAACCCTCCCCAGCCGATCTAGCAAGCACTCCCACAGGACATCAGTCCCAGTCCTGCCCAAGTGTAACCCGTCCAATTTGTACAGGTCCAACCTCCCCCTGAACTGGTCCCAGTGCCCCAGGAATCTGAAACCCACCCCCAACACCATCTTTTCAGCCACATATTCATCCACGATATCCTGTCATTTCTTCTCTGACTAGCACGTGGCACCAGTAGTAATCCTGAGATCACTTCCTTTGAGGTCCAATTTCTTAACTTTCTTCCTAGCTTCCTGTATACTGCTTTTCGGACCTCATCTTTTTTTTTAACCTATGTCATTTGTACTGATGTGTACCATGACCACTAGCTGTTCACACTTCCCCTCCAGAATGTCCTTTACCGGCCCCAAGGCATCCTTGACCCTGGAACCATCCTGGACTCTTGTTTGCAGCCATAGAAACGCCTGTCAGTTCCACTTTCAAATTGAGTCCCCTATAACTATTGCCCTGGGACACATTTTACCCCTTCCCTCTATAACAGAACTGACCATGGTGCAACAAGTTTGTCTGCTGCTGCTTTCCCCTGAGAGATCATTCCCCTCAACAGTATCCAAAACAGTATATCTGTTTCACAGGGGAATGGCCACAGGAGATTCCTGCACTACCTGCCTATCTCTCTTGCTCTGTCTGGTGGATTGTCGATGACGAGACATATTAGGGCAATGTCATTGCTGCATTTATCCTATTAATGTTTATGGGAAATGTAAGAAGAAGTTGTTTGAAAATGCTTTGGTCATGTCAGTTGGATTTCTGAGGACTTTGCCCAAATTTGGTTCATGATGTGCATTTTGGACATATAAACTCAATCATTTATCAGATCATCTGAGAGACCTTAATGAAGAGCACACTGAAGCTAATTTTGGAATATAAAACAATAGTAATATAAACAACCCTGATAGTCACTCTTTGCTAGGAATATGCCTTGAACAACTTTAACATAAGTGGCCTGTTAATTATTTTGATGAAATGTTGACCAGAACACTGGGAAAACCTCCTGACATTTTCCTGTACTGCTTTATGACTTAATGTTCCTCATTACCGGATAAATGAAACTTAAAAGTTCAATGCTATTTAAAAGTTTGAAAGGAAGAGCAATTCAAAAGTGAAGAGTGGACACCTTGACAAGTCATTCCTAGGCTGCCAGCAGTGATGTCTAAAGTAAAGAAGAGTCAAATATTTTAGGATATAAGTAACAATAAAGAAAATGTATATCTGAAGAATATTGAAAGAGTCAGCAGCTATTTTTAAAGAAAATTAATGCACGGCCAAGGACTGCTTGTTAACTTTAGTGTTGAAGGTGAAAGGTCAAAACTGAGTATACTCACATGTTTTCAATTCTAAGCACCTGTAAAAACATAATTTTCTGCTCTATCTAAATTTCTACAGTTGAAGACTCAGCACAAAGATTGTCAAAACTATTGAATTTTAATGAATATTTGTTTCTAAGATTTGGCTTGTGCTCAATGATTTGCAGCTCTTAGAAAGTAGAACTGGAAATGTACAATGCATATTTACAACTACATCTCTTCAGTGGTCAGTGGACCAGATTCATATATGAGGCCTGGAATAAACAGGGTGGACTGTTTTGCTCAGCATCAAATTTATGCTATGGCTGCTGAGTTGGTGTGATAGTGTAAAGTGAATCTTGCTCTGCATCTAACCTGCACTGAATCTAAACAGTGAACCTTTGATGCAATCATGTAATGACAGTTTAATCTGTATTAACTTGAGTTCTCTCTGACCTTAGAGTGTTGATGGCACATTACACAGACTGCTCTACTCTGCATCTGACCTGGAAATATATAATAGTGCCCTTGATCTGTGAACTGCAAAGTATTCCATTCCCAAAGCTAACATCTCACCTTGATGAATAAATATTGAACATTTTTTTAACCGATTGTAAATAAAGATGTTTCTATAACGGTGAAGGAGGACAGAGTATTTTTTTCTATAGAGCAGAGAGCAGTCTCTGGTCTGGAAGAGATATTCTAATCAGAGAGCCATGCTAAGACTTCAGTTGCAAAAAGGAAAGCTCTGTATTCTTCAGCTAATTAAGTTTTGCAAACACGAACTTACAAATAAGGAGGTGGAGGCCACTCAGCCCCATAAGCCTGCTCTGCCATTCAATAAGATCATGGCTAATCTATACTCCATATTCCCATTATCCCCCAAATAAATATTCATACCATTTCCTATCAAGAGTTTATCTACCTGACTTAAAATATTAAAAGTTTCAGCTTCCACCCATTTTTGAAGAAGCGTTCCAAGGAACCAGAACTTTTTGAGAAAAAAAAGACCCAATTTCTGTCCTAAATTTTTAACCTCCCATTTTTAAACAGTGACAACAAGGTGTAGAGCTGGATGAACACAGCAGGCCAAGCACCATCAGAGGAGCATTAAGGCTGATGTTTCGGGCCTGGACATTTCTGAAGAAGGATCCAGGCCCGATACGTCAGCTTTCCTGCTCCTCTGATGCTGCTTGGCCTGCTGTATTCATCCATCTCTACACCTTGTTATCTCAGATTCTCCAGCATCTGCAGTTCCTATTATCTCTGAAACATTTTTAAACAGTGACTGGTTTGGGATTCTCCCACAAGATGAACTAATCTTTCTATGTCCATCCTACTAAAACTTTTCAACATCTTAAATGTTCCAATTAAGTCATCTCTTACTCTTCTAAATGCTAGTAGATACAAGTCTAGTCTGTCCAACTTTTCCTCAGAAAATAACCTGCCCATTCTAGGTTTTAGTCTAATAAACCTTCTCCGAACCTTTCCCAACACATTGATGCACTTCCTTAAATACAATACTGTATACATTACTGCAGACATGGTGTCACCAAATCTCTACTAACTGAAGTAAAAGCTTCTTTTGTATTCAATTCCCTTCACACTTATTAATAACATTCTATACTCTTTCCTATTAATTGCTGTGCCTGCATATTAACATCTTGTGATTCAAACATATTCATTTAGAACATCCAAATCCCTCTACTTCACAGAGCTCTGCAGTCTCTCACCATTTCAATAATACCCTTCTTTCCATTCTTCCTGCCAAAATGAATAATTTCACATTTTCCCACATTACACTCCATCTGTCAGATCTTTGCCCACTCACTTAACCATTTTTAATTCATTCGTTGGATGCGGACATATTGCTTATCCCTAATTGCCAAGAGGGCAGTTAATAGTCAACCACATTGCTGCAGATCTAGAGTCACATATAGGTCAGTCCATCTAAGGATGGTAGATTGCTTCCCGAAGAGACATTAGTGAACCAGGTGTTTTTTTTTCCCTGACAATCCTTATGTGAAATTCACAATGTAGTTTACAACTAACTTTGTGTCATTGACAAATTTAGCAACCATACCTTCATTCCCTTTATCCAAGCCATTTGTGTAAAGTATAAATAGCGAGGCCTTGGTGCTGGTCCCTGTGGCGCACCAATCTACACCTCACCAACCAGAAAATGACCACTTTAAGCTATACTCTGTAGTGTGTTAACCAGCCATGCTGCAACAGAGCAAGCTCAATTCATGATTGCTTCTTACAAAAGTGACCTCATTCAAACCAATTGGAATTAGTGGCTCTGAGACAAGAAGAGAAATAAATCAGACAGGTTTTATCTCTGCAGATTGATATTCAGTGATTCTTCTTGAAACAATATTGATATTGATATAACTCTAAAATACTATTCAATCGAATATGAAGTGGGCAAAGGAGTCAGATTGGCTGAGGAGATGTTCATCCAGAATTCCATTAATTTCAATAATTTCTAGGGTTTTCCACAGAATGACAATGGCTAGTAACTAAATCCTAGCCAACACTGGCAAATTCAACTTGAAGAATAATGATGGGGCAAGAATATGCTATTTATTTTTCATAATTTCTCTCATTGAATAATCAGACACAAGGAATACCAGTATGTTCCTAATGTCCATTTTATGACATAGAGTTATAAAGTCATACAGCACATATACAGATCCTTTGGATCCAACCAGTCCATGCTGACAATAATCCCAAAATAAACTAGTTCCACCATCCTGCACTTGACCCATTTGCCTCCACACATTTCCTATTCATGTATTTATCTAAATGTCTTTTAAACGCTGTAACTGTACCAACATCCATCACTTCCTCAGGAAGTTCATTCCACACACAAACCACTCTGTGTGCAAAAAACAGTTGCCCCTCATGACTGTTTTCAATCTTTCTTCTCTCCCCTTATGGCCCTTAGTTTTGAAATCCCCTACCCTAGGGAAAAGATGCCTGCCATTCACCTTATCTACACCCCTGGTGATTTTATAAACATCTATAAGGTCACCTCTTACCCTCCTGTGCTCCAGTGGAAAAAAGTCCCAGCGTATCCAGCCTATCCTTATAACTCAAACCCTCCATTCCTGGCAACATCCTGATAAATCTCTTCTGAGCACTGTCTAATTTAATAATATCCTTCCTATAACAGGGCAACTTGAACTGGATATAGTACTCCAAAAGAGGCCTCATCAACATCCTGTACAACCTCAACATGATGTCCCAACTTCTGTACTCCGAGCAATGAAGGCAAATGTGCTAAACATTTTCTTAACTACCCTGTCTACACGTGACACAAACTTCAAAGAATTATGTACTGAACCCCTAATTCTGTTCTACAACAGTACCCAAAGTCCTACTTTTAGTTGTATAAGTCCTTCCCTTGTTTGTTTTACCAAAATGCAATGCTTCACATTTATCAAAATTAAACTCCATCTGCCACTCCTCAGCCCATTGACCCAATTGATCAAGATCTCTTTGCAATCTTAGAAACCTTCTTCACTGTCAACTATACAACCGCAAAATGAGTAACCATGCCTTCTATATTCTCATCTAAATCATTTATATAAATGATAAAAAATAGTGGACACAGCACTGATCCCTGTGAAACACAGCTAGTAACAGGCCTCCAGCCCGAGAAAAACTCTCTACCATTACTGTCTGCCTCCTGCCATTAAGCGAATTTTGTATCCAATTTCAAGCTCACCTTGAATCCCATGTGATCTAACCTTACTAACTAGTTTACTATGCAGAACCTTGTCAAAGACTTTACTAAAGTCCAAGTAAACAATGTCTACCACTCTGCCCTCATCAATCTTGAATCAAGTTTGTGAGAAATGATTTCCCTGGCACAAAATCATGTGCACTATCCATAATCATTCCTTGTCTCTCCAAATGCATGTAAACGCTATCTTTCAGAATCACCTCTAACATGCTGGGGGACGGTTGAGGCAGGAGCTAAATGTTACCATTAATAAGTGCTGTTCATCATGGAATGACGGATTACAGTTTTGGAACCCAGTGATTGGTTAATTTGAAAATAATTTGAAAGAAAATAATATGAACATCCTTTTCAGTTGCTTCAGGCGGTTTTGGCCCTGTTTCATTCAAACCAGAATTTCAGCACAGAAAGGAGTCTAGTGGTGGAGGGGCGAGCCTGCCAGAATTATTCAAATTAACTGCTGCCAAAACAATCAAACTAAGTTAATGTAATTAAATCAATTCAGCGCACAGTCCACACTGAAAACTTCGTACCGAGATGCTACTAAAGTAGAAGGTTTCAGCATGGAAGGATGGAAACAGGAAACAGGTGTGTGCAAGATTCTTAAGCAACTGCCATTTAGTCTTGCTGCTGTCCATCCCTCTTGCAAGTATATTTGCACCCAAAGCTGGATAGAAAAATATAAATGTGATGCAAAATATCAAAAATCACAGAATCCCTAAGATGTGGCAAGGACAATTAAGTCAGAAGGATTCTTGAAGGTTCAATGGTAGACAAAAAACACAGATGTGTATGGTCAATTTAAAAAAAAGCTACAATTGCCATTATGCACATGTTCTTACTCACTGTTAACATCAAAGTAACATAACAATACGATGCATGTCATATGAGTATGTAATAACTAACACTTTCAATATTTAACTAGGAAGATGGACTACACAAGTTCAAGAAGGCAGCTCACAACCACCTTCTCAAGGGCAATTAAGAATAAGCAGTTTCCCATGTCCCATGAATGAATAGAAGAAATCTGAGAGACAGTAATCACTGAGCACCAGATAAATCAAGACTCCACTTATATTCAGCATCTTCCCCCAAACATTTGTTCGTTCTGAGATCTGTAGAGGTGCTGTTGAATTTGGATCTGGATGCCATGACAGCTTGTGGTTAGCTTAGTTTGCAGCCCCAACTGAGACTTGAGGGAGATAGGCTCTTATGTTAAGCAAGATGTAGTTTATTGCATGATAGAAAATAGGTACAAGTTAAATGAATCAATGCTGTGTGGAGCTGGAGGAACACAGCAGGTCAGGCGGCATCTGAGGAGCAGTAAAGTCAATGTTTCAGGTTTATATCCTTCATCAGGACTGGGGAGGGAGAAGGGAGGTGGGAAATAAAAAGAGGGAAGGGGAGTGGGACTGGATGAAGGTAAGTGGGATGGTGATAGGTGAGTGCAGGAAGGGGGTAGTGGAGATTGGTCAGTGGGATGGATGGGGCAGATAGATGAGAAAGAAGATGGACAAGTCGTGTCAGGTCAAGGAGGCGGGGATGAGAGGGAGGGTTGGACATGGGTTGAGGCCAGGGGTGGGGAGATTTTAAAACTAGTGAATTCCATGATTAGGCCACCGAGCTGTAGGCTCCCGAAGCGGAATATGAGGTGCTGCTCCTCCAAATTGTGTGTGGTGTCATTGTGACACTGGAGGAGGAGGGAGTGAGAGGGGGAGTTAAAATGTTTGGCAACTAGAAGGTGTTGTTGATTATAGCGTACAGAGTGCAAATGGTCTGCGATCAGTCACCGAGTCTGCACTTGGTCTCACTGATGTAGAGGAGATCACATCGAGAGCAACGTTTACAGTGGACCAGGTTGGAGGGTGTAAAGGTGAATCCTTGTCGGATTTGGAAAGATTATTTAGGCCCTTGGACATAGGTGAGAGGGGAGGTATAGGGGCAGTTGTATCATCTGCAGTAGCAGGGAAAATGTGTCGGGTGTGGTGGGGTTAGTGGAGAGTGTAGAGTGGATGATGGAGTCGTGGAGTGAGCGGTCCCTATGAAAGGCAGATTGGGGTGTGGAGTGAAATGTCTCTTTGTTGGTGGGATCGGATTGCTAGTGGCTGAAGTGGCTGAGGATGATGTGCTGGATGGGGGGTAGGTGGTAGGTGAGGACCAGGGTTCTCTGTCCTTATTTTTATTGGGGTAGGGAGTTTGAGGGTGGAAGTGCAGGAAATGCAAGAGATGCAGTTACATGAGTAAGTTATGTAGCATCAATAAAACTGAGGAGACCTAGGATATAGGTCTTCACTCAAGAGGATCCTAATATTTTGCCTTAGCCATCAAGCCAGAATGGTTAGAGCTTGAAGCAATCTCTAACTGTATCACTTTATGAACTGTTACCTTATATAACACTTCCCCAAGTTTCTTTTCCGCTCTAGGTTAAATTTAGCATTAAAGTATGTGATTACATTTACCATTACACATCTTTCCCCAGGTCTCTCTGGAGGTTTTGCAATTCTCTCAAACATAGAAAATTGATCAATCTCTGGCTTAAGGGCTATTGATCTTGCTTCTACCTATGGCCTTTCATGATCTGTAAAGTCTTTTTTCATTGGAAATCTTTTTATTTCTAAGATGTTCTTTACTGAGGACTTCAATCCTACTAAACCAAATAGTTGCTCCATTACCTTTTCAGGAAGAAGTTTTATCTCCGAATTTTCTTTCTAGTGGAACTCTTTCCAGCCGAGTCAGACAATTTCCCATTAAATCATCAAGGGTACTTTTAATCTTATGAATTCCCTTTATGGAAGGCAATTGACTGTTGAAACAACTCTGTTTTGCAATATTTTAGATACCTGAGCCAGAAAATCCCTTCTCGACAATATTCTGGATCTCTAAATGTTGGTCGTCCTATCTAAGTATTGGTTCCCATGAAGTTATATTCACAGATCTTCAATCTGTGTAAGCAGATCTTATTCTTCATCTGCTTTTACATCTATGCTGAAGTGTACAAATTTTTTTTCCTTCTGTTGTCGTCTTACTAAACACGTTCACATGTTCAGTCATTCTTCTTGAGAATTGTTGCTGACTTAGACCTGTCACTGACACAGATAGTTCTTCCTTGAGCAACAAAGATTTGGAATATTTCTCTTGAACTTGTGTAATTTCATTATCCTAACTTCCTTCAGTGATGTTAGGAATACTTTCCACTCCTGGAAATCCTGTGCAATCATATATTTCACAATGAGTTTTGAGACCTTTGATCTCTCTTCAGATTTCTGGCCAGCATACTACTGACCATCCAACTCTACACTCGGTGATCCTGTGGTGTCTAAAGTGTATCCTTTCTTGAACAATTTCCTGAAGTGAAGCCAGAAGAACTGATATTCCGTCACAAACTAGTAAGTTATCTCTGATTGTGAAATGTTGCCAGCGCTCTAAGTATATTTTCTAATCCAAACCACTGGACTTTTGGTCTGACCATCCTTGAACATTTTGCAGGTAAATGGTAGCACATTCTTAGCCAGTCTTTTTTTTTCAATAAATTTGCTTAAACACATTTTAGCTTGCTGCCCACTGGTTCTTCTCAGGGATCTCAAACATATTTCTTAAGTCACTATAACTAATATCAATAGATACTTTCTTCTTTTTGCGTTCTAAAAAGAGTCTAAAAAGACCAATAAAGTCTTCTACTGGTTGCCTCTTGACCAGTTGCTCAACAAACTGATTATTCCTAGACCTGTTGCTGTCTGATCATCTTGCCTTTGGACAGATTTGACATAATTTGGCCACTTGCAACCTTCTCACTGTCCGTTGTAACTAGCTTAAATCCTATTCTACTTCAAGAATGTTGAGACCAATTCGTATGCACAGATCAAGGGTGAGGTTTCTTGATTATGAATTTTATTTATATAAGTATATAAATATATATATGTAACTATTTCACATCCTTTATGTCAAAGCGCTGATTGTAACATTATCTTTAACTTAAGATATTTTCCATCTCAACCATGTAGCTTCATCTCTGTGGACTGTAACTTCGCTGTAATTTCTTCACCTGTAGCAAATTATCTGATGTGACAATCATACATGCTCTTGTGTCAAGCTCAAACTTAATGAGATATCCATTGACATAGAGAGGTTCTGTCAAATCCAAGTATACTGGATCACCAAATTCCTCCAGGAACATATTGTGTATTTTTCTAATGCTGGTGGCTGTAACACCTTATCTTTGTATTGGTAGCTATGTGATATTTTTCTGCTGTGTAACTATGTCATGTTTACACACACCTTCTAGAAGAGACCTCCAGGTTTACGGAGGAAGTATTCCTCTTCAATAGGTGAGTACATGTGTGCCTGTGAAGTTTCTTTGATCTACAATACTAATACTTACTCTTAATATCTGCTGTCTGGCCTATTCTTTGTGTTGACTTGTCACGTGTCATCTGGATTTTTATAATGTATAAATTGAATGCATTCTGTTGGTCTCCTGTCGTAAGTTTGCCCTTCTCCTCTCTGGATTTTTATGTGATTCTTTCTTCCTTCTGCTTCCAGCACAATCATTCTCTAAATTCAAAATCATCTTTGTACTGTAATGAATTTGACAATGACTCATTGTAATTCCAATAATAATTCTGTCTCTTATAGTTTCCGTTTTCAAACTCAATACCCACAATTTATGATTGATCTATTGAGATCATTGACAAACTTACCTACTGATTCTCCATCATGCTGAACTGTTAAATCTTGTGCTTTAAAGAATTTTGTTTGTTCTTAGATTAATTAATTGCTGAAAGCTTGTACAATTTCATCAAAATTATCTGTTCCTTTTTTTATGTCTTGTTAAAATCATCAACCATAGGTCCTAATGAATACAATAGTGTATTTACTTGTTCAGCTTGTGATTAGATTAGAAGTAATTCTGTATTTTAGAAGTTTCTTCAGATTTATAGAATATTGTGATTTATTTGGTCCATCTGCCAACTAAATCTGCCAGACAGTATTTTTCATCTGCCTTTTAGTCCAGGTGTGATTCTTTATTCTACTGACTTTAAAGCTTTTTAATTTTGCAATACTCCAATGTTGTGTTAAACTGTTTCCCAGGGAGTTTCTTACCCCTTATGTTGCAACGCTGTTTTATTTCTTAGTCTTAAAGACTTTAAAACTCTCTGACAGCAATGCTGAATCTTTGCACTCTTACTGTGGACTTTTCCAGATCGCTTTTGGAAAAATACAGTTTTCCCATCTTTCACAGCCTAATAAATAGTAATTAAGCATTTCAAAACTATTTCTTTATACAACAGATTCACTTCCAATTTTTTGGCTTTCTGATGCATTGTGCTCTCACCTGCTTTAAGAAAGAATGGGAAAGCTTCACAAGTGAAAGTTATAACACATGTTGAATAGATGGATTAAGAGCTTTTGTTGAACTTGACTATTAGGGAATAACATAACACTTGACAAAGTTGAGGGTGTGTCAGTAATGAAGAAACAGATGGTTATGTGAATAAGTCTGTAAACAAAGAGGAATAGATATAACTACAAGGTGTGCTGATATGAAGAGTGATATACCAGAGTAAAGCAAAATGAGTGGCTTTGATTGATATCCACAGTAGGCTATAAATGGATACACCATGACTGTTATCTTTTGTGTCCTGCTTGGGTCATTTAAAGCCTCCAAACATTGGATCCAGGAAGAAAACACCACAGTGCTGCAGCTCACCTCCTCATCACTACCTTCCACCTTGCTTTCTTGGTGATCCCAGCTTGCCTTTTCCTCTATCATTGAGATACATTACTCCAGGTCATCCAAACCACCAGCAGCACTTCCAGGAGTGCATTACCAAAATGAAGCACAGCCTTTGTCCATCTTGTCTCCATTCCTCCATTTACTTGTCCTTGTTCCCAAATCCAATTTCCTTCAAATTACTTGTTTGAAAATTTCCTTTAAATGCTGGGATTGAAATTGCACATGCAGGTTGTCATAACACTTGTTGAAGCAAATTAGTTGGGAAGCCAAGAAATGACCTGTAAATAATGGATTTAAAAAGCTAGTAACAGATGTGTTTACATCCGGTCTACCACATGGTCACAGCCTCCCCCATATGGGAGTACCCACCTTCTCTTCTCAGTGTCACTGTGTTTGACGTTAAAGTTCAGGCCAAGGGATATCCTCCACAAGTAATTTATGAGCAGTTTTAGGCAGTTAGATGATAATCCTAAACATCTTGAAGTATTGTTCAGTGTTTTGTAGTATCACCTGTAATGTTCAACTAGACTCTAGACTGTAATTCATTCTAGTTACCCATTAGTCTTAATATAATTTCCTAAGTAGTTTGATCGGACCGCAGTTTGTGACTTGCATCTGTGAATTCATATTTTTGTCTTTCTCTTGCTTTTTTTTTCCGGTCCTATTTTATCTGTAATCTTCTCAATATCCGTTTCACTCTCTCTACATCGAATTGTATCCATTAATTATCTTTCACTCTGTCAGTATAAATATTGCTCCAGGTGTTAACTGTGATAGCATTTAAACTAAAGCAACAATTTGCTGCATAATTGTACCATACCCTAGTGTGCTGTTTCAATGGAATGTCTAGATTGCACAGCAGTTTTTAGAACAGATCTTGCTAAACTGCAGTAGAAGTATCTGCAAACTTCCTGAAACATAGGTTCAGTTAGATTTCCCTGCAGTGACTGGTAGGACTCAACAGAACACACAGAGAATGTAAATGATGTATTCAGTATGTGATTATCTTTGAGTGACAGCTGTAATACCTACAAAAAACACATCTGCACATTTCCATTTGGTCGGTCTCAATAAGGTTTGAAACCCTAAATGGTGAACACAATAGGAAAAACTTGAGATAAGAGAGGTTCCCGATAATGTCAAATACATGGTTTGGATTTGAATACATATTCTACTTGATGGATTTTTAAGAGGCATGGAAATGCACTACAAGTTTTTTTTTACAGATTATCATGCTACTCAGCTCACCATCCTACTATAGTGAAACATATTAAAATCCCTGAAGATGCAAAGCATTCAATGGAACAAAATATCAGTGGACTCGTAAACCACACCAGAGATAAATGGCAAAATGCTTGCAATTCTTTCATAATGGGCGAGCTTCTGATCACAATCAGGTGAGGGGTTGGGAGTTATTGAGTCAAGTCAGATCGAACAGGAGTAGTGCCTGTGGAATTTCTATTGTACACCCACTGTGGCTGAGACAATAGCAAGAAAGATGCAATGCTAACAAAAGGAGCATGGTGGAATGAAAAGAACATACGGATTTACCCAACAACACCTCAGAAGTTTTGAATCATTACTGTGATATACATCGACATCTTTTAGAATTAATTGAATGACACTTCCCCACTCGAAACCCAAAATGGTGGCAACAGCGTTGGAGGTTGAAGAGGAAATCTCAGCAGCGAACTTTACTTCCAAACACAGCCAGGCAAGACTATTAGTCTTTATTCTTAACTAGTTTGTTAATTACTTTTTGCACTCATGAAGCTGACAAACGTTAATGTGTTATGTCTCGTAATCAGTAGTGTTGTTAAAACTTTAAGAGACGCGTTCATAATATCAACACTCCTTCAAAGCATGTGACCAGATGGTGTAAAGGTCTCATTTCCCAGAGCCACTTCACGGATGGCCCTCCACTGGAAATATACAGTTAAATAGCAATCTAACAGCTTAACATTAATGTAGACACTTATATACCTGTGAATTTAATGTTTTCTTAAAATAGCTGTAATAAATGTCTGTTCTTGGGTTCTTCGATATTACAATATCCACACTCAGTTTCTTATGTTACAAGGAATAACATAAGTATTATCACATCAGTTAAAATTCTCTACTAGAGGCAAAATCATACTAATTTATGGTACTTCTTTTTAGCGACTTAATGTCAACAATAAAAGTTGCCAGTTCAGTTATAATGGCTGAAATAGAGAATAAATTTCCTGCAACAAAAATGTACCTCAGAATAGCACCCCTATTTTATTAGAGTGCAGTTGTTCAATGCCTACCACAGTTATTCTGAACAATAAGTCTTAAGAAACGATGATTTGTGCTGAATTAACGCCACTTCACGCGGTGGACCCTTGTCTACAAGATGGATTGAATCTGCCTCAGGCTTATTTCTAGTAGGACCCATACAGCCAGCAGAGAAAACAAACATCAGGCTTCATTACATCTCATAAACAGGATCATGGAGCATAAGAAAATATGGAATATTGGCATCAAAGAAGCAGGAGCTCATTTTGTTGTTCACTGAGGGTGGGGTGGCATTATTTACACATCCCCGCTCTGTCTCAGCTTTACACCAGTTCCATGTTCATTCATTAAAAGACAATCTTTACAATTGACATCGTGGGTTGCTAGGCAGCTCATGCATTGCCTGAGCTTAAATTCATGCATTTCACTGGTTAATGTTTTATTTTGCCCACTCAGTGACAACTGTTTGTACCATGAATTTCAGTGCTGCCAAAATTAGTTTCAGACAGGGAATTTAGGATTCCATATGACAAGGGAATGGCCTAGTGGTCTTATCATTAGACTATTAATCCATAAACTTAGCTAATGTTCTGGAGACATGGGTTTGAATCCCGCCACGATAGATGATGGAATTTGAATTTAATTTAAAAAATCTGGAACTAAGAACCTACTGATGATCAATGTTGATTGTTGGGGAAAAACCCATCTGGTTCACTAATGTCCTTCAGGGAAGAAATCTGCCATCCTGACTGACGTGTGACGCCAGACCCACAACAATGTTGTTGACTCTCAATTGTCCTCTGAAATGGCCCAGCAAGCTGCTTAATTTTACCAATTGTTGTGAAGTCTTATCAAAGAACTGAAACTGGATGGACAACTTGACATCGACCTAGGCACTGAAATGAACAATGCTTTAAACAACTCTGTCAATGCTGTAAAGTCCTCCTCCCTAACATCTGGGGGTTAGTGCCAAAAATTGGGAGAGCTGTCTCACAGACGAGTCAAGCAACAGCCTGACATAGTCATACTCACAGAATCATACCTTATAATGTCTCAGAAACCACCATTACTAACCCTGGATATGTCTTGTCCCATTGCCAGGGCAGACCCAGCAGAGGTGGCAGCACTGTGGTATACAGTCAGAACGGAGCTATCCTGGGAGTTCTCAACATTGACTCTGGATCATAGGAAGTCTCCTGGCTTCAGATCAAACATGAGCAAGGAAACGTCCTGCTGGTAACTGTGTACCATCCTCCCTCAGCTGATGAATCGGTACTCCTCCATGTTGAACAACACTTGGAGAAAGCACTAAGGATGGCAAGGGCACAAAATGCACTGTGGGTGAGGCAACTCAATGTCACCACCAGAGCTGTCCAGCAGCTGTATTACTGATTGAGCTGATCAAGTCCTAAAGGACCTAGCTGCTAGACTGGGTCTGCAGCAGGTGCTGAGGGAAATATCAAGAGGGAAAAACATACTTAACCTCATCCTTATCAATCTGCTGGCTGCAGATGTATCTGTCAATGATAGTATTAATAAGACTGACCACCACACAGTTATTGTGGAGAAGTCCCACCTTCACATTGAGAATAACCTCCATCATGTTGTGTGGCATTATCTCCGTGCAAAATGGGACTGATTTCACATAGATCTAGCAACTCAAGACTGGGCATCCATGAGGTGCTGTGGGCCATAACAGCAGCAGAATTGTACTCCAGCACAATCTGTAACCTCATGGCCCGGCATATCCCCCACTCAACCATTACCATCAAGCCAGGGGATCAACCCTGGTTCAATGAAGAGGGTAGGAGGGCATGCCAGGAGCAGCACCAGGCATATCTAAAAATGAGCTGTGACCCTGGTAAAACTACCCAAAAGGACCACTTGCATGACTAACAGCATAAGCAGCAAATGATAGACAGAGATAACAAAGTGTGGAGCTGGAGGAACGCAGCAGGCCAGGCAGCACCAGAGGAGCAGGAAAGCTGACTCCTCGGGTCTGGACCCTTCTTCAGAAAAGATCCTCTGGTGCTGCCTGGCCTGCTGTGTTCCTCCAGCTCCACACTGTGTTATCTCTGACTCCAGCATTGACAGTTCCTACTATCTCTAAATGATAGACAGAGCTAAGCGATCTCACAACAAATGGATCAGATCTAAGTTCTGCAGTCCTTCCACATCTAGTCACGAATGGTGGTGAACAACTGAACAACTCACTGGAGGAGGAAGCTCCACAAATAACCCCATCCTCAATGATGTATTGGTTAGAGATAATGGATACTGCATAGGTTCAAGGTCCTGACAACATTCCAGCAATAGTACTGAAGACTTGTGCTCCATAACTCCCCACTCCCCTAGCCAAGCTCTTCCAGTACAGTTACAACACTGGTATCTACCCAACAATGTGGAAAATTGCCCATGTCCTGTACATAAAAAGCAGGACAAATCCAACCTGGCCAATTACTGCCCCATCAGTCTACTCTCAATCATTAGTAAAGTGATGGAAGGTGTCATCAACCGTGCTATCAAGCAGTACCTACTCAGCAATAACCTGCTCAGTGACGCCCAGTTTGGGTTCCGCCAGGACCACTCAGCTCCTGACCTCATTACAGCCTTGGTTCAAACACGGACAAAAGATCCGAATTCCAGAGGTGAGGTGAGAGTGACACCCATTCACATCAAGGCTACATTTGATAGTGTGGCATCAAGGAACACGACCAATACCAATATCAAAGGTTATTCGGGGGCAAACTCTCCAGTGATTGGAGTCATACCTGGCACATAGGAAGATGGTTGTGGTTGTTGGAGGTCAGCTATCTCAACTCCAGGACATCTCTACAGGAGTTCCTCAGGGTAGTGTCCTAGAACATATGAGCATAAGAACTAGGAGCAGGAGTAGGCCATCTGGCCCCTCGAGCCTGCCCCGCCATTCAATAAGACCATGGCTGATCTTTTTGAGACTCACCCGCCCGCTCATCATAACCCTTAATTCCTTTAATGTTCAAAAATTTATCTAGCCTTACCTTAAAAACATTCAGCGAGGTAGCTTCAACTGCTTCACTCGGCAGGGAATATCACAGATTCACAACCCTTTGGGTGAAGAAGTTCCTCCTGACCTCAGTCCTACATCTGCTTCCCTTTATTTTGAGGCTACGCCCTCTAGTCCTAGTTTCACCTGCTAATGGAAACAACCTCACTGGCTCCACCTTATCTATTCCCTTCGTAATCTTATATGTTTCTATAAGATCTCCTCTCATTCTTCTGAATTCCAATGAGTATAATTCCAGCCTACTCAGTCTCTCCTCATAATCCAACCCTCTCAACTCTGGAATCAACTGAGTGAATCTCCTCTGCACCCCCTCCAGTGCGAGTATATCCCTTCTCAAGGAAGGAGACCAAAACTGCACACAGTACTCCAGGTGTGGCCTCACCAGGACCCTATACAGCTGCAGCATAGCCTCCCTGTTTTTAAACTCCATCGCTCGAGCAATGGCAGACAAAATTCCATTTGCCTTTTTAATTACCTGCTGCACCTGCAATCCTACTTTTATGCACAAGGACATCCAAGTCCCTCTGCATAGCAGCGTGCTGCAATTTTTTACCATTTAAGACATAGTCCATTTTGCTGTTATTCCTACCAAAATGGATGACTTCACACTTATCAACATTGTACTCCATCTGCCAGACCTTTGCCCACTCACTTAGACTATCTATATCCCTCTGCAGACTTTCAGTGTCTTCTGCACACTTTGCTCTACCACTCATGTTAGTGTCATCTACAAATTTTGACACTCCACACTTAGTCCCCAACTTCAAATCATCTATGTAAATTGTAAACAATTTCAGTCCCAACACTGATCCCTGAGGCACACCACTAGCCACTGACCGCCAGCCAGAAAAACACTCATTTACCCCTACTCTTTGTTTTCTACTAGTCAACCAATCCTCTATCCATGCCAATACATTACCTGTAATACCGTGCAACTTTATCTTATGTAGCAGCTTTTGGTGCGGCACCTTGTCAAATGCCTTCTGGAAATCCAGATACACCACATCCACAGGTTCCCCATTGTCCACCATGCAAGTAATGTCCTCAAAGAATACCACCAAATTAGTTAAACATGACCTACCATTCATGAACCCATGCTGGGTGTTGCCTAGGCCCAACCGTCTTCAGCTGCTTCATCAATGACCTTTCCTCCATCATAAGGTCAGAAGTGGGGATGTTCACTGATGATTGCATAATATTCAGCATGACTCCAGCAACAAGATCTGGACAATATCCAGACTTGAGCTGACAAGTGGCAAGTAATATCTGCACCACACAAATGTCAAGCAATGATCATTTCCAATAAAAGGCAATCTAACCACTGCCCCTACACGTTCAGTGGTGCTACCATCACTGAATCCCCTGCTATTAAGCTCCTAGGGGTTACAATTTACCAGAAACTCACCAGACTCACCATATAAACACATTGGCTACAAGAGCAGGTCAGAGGCTAGGGATACTCAGTGAGTAACTCACCTCCTGTCTCCCCAAACCTGTCCATCATCTACAAGGCATAAGTCAGGAGTGTGATGGAATACTCCTCACTTGCCTGGATGGATGCAGCTCCAACAACACACAAGAACACAATCTAGGACAAAGCAGCCCGCTTGATTAGTACCACATCCACAGGCTTCCATTCCCTCCACCACCAACACTCAGCAGTAGCAGCAGTGTGTACTATGTACAAGATGCACTGCAGAAAATCACCAAAGATCCTCAGACAGCACCTTCCAAACCCATGACCACTTCTACTTAGAAGGACAAGGGCAGCAGATACATAGGAACACCATTACCTGCAAGTACCCCTCCAAGCCACTCATCATCCTGAATTGGAAATACAATGCCTTTTCTTCATTGTTGCTCGGACAAAATCCTGGAATTCCCTCCCTAACAACATTATCATAGAATCCCTATAGTGTAGAAACAGGCTCTTCGGCCCCATGAGTCCACACCAAACCTCAGAGCATCACACCCAGAACCATCCCTTGGAACCTGTACAATCTACACATCCCTGAACACTATGGGCAATTTAGCACAGCCAATCCACCTAGCCTGCACATCTTTGGACTGTGGGAGGAAACCGGAGCACCCGGAAGAAACCCACACAGACACAGGAAGAATGTGCAAACTCCAGACAGACAGTCGTCTGAGGGTGGAATCAAACACAGGTGCCTGGTGCTGTGAGGCAGCAGTGCTAACCACTGAGCCACTGTGCCACCCCCTGGGACAACCTACAGCAGGTGGACTGCAGCAGTTCAAGAAGGCAGCTTACTACCACTATCTCAAGGACAACTAGGAGCAGTCAATAAATGCTGGCCAGTCAGCAACTCTCACAAATGAAAAAAAATTCCTGTTCCACACATGTAAAGGAAGAGGATGAATAACAGAAAGATTTCAGTGAGGCATTCCCTCGGGGACCCTGCAGCCCTCTGCACTCAATATCGAGTTCAATAATTTTGGGGCCTAAACTCTCCCATGTCCCAGCCCCCTACCCCACACACTAAGCCTTGTTACCACATAGCCTGCCATTACACACCCCCTGTTGTTAGTCACTAACAGTCCCCATTAACAAATATTCACCCTCCCAGCCTGATCGTTATCAACTCCTTTGCCTGTCCAACTGTTCTTCTCTCTCTTTAGGCTCTATCCTATTGTTTACTCCCTACCCTACCCCACTCCCTATTTTCTGCATATAAACTGACGTTTTTCCAGCCACTATAAGTACTGAGGAAGGGTCACCAGACCCAAAACGTTAACTCTGATTTTTCTTCACAGATGCTGCCGGACCTGCTGACCTTTTCTAGCAACTTTGTTTTTATTCCCCGGGAGAACTGTGTTTTCCCGCTGTTGTTTTCCCATCTCTATATACTAGCAGAGTGCATGTATCTCGAGTTGTCCAAAGTATTCTGCGTATATCATTGCTGATTAATCAGGAAGACAGTAGCAGAACTGAGCTGAATGGCATAATCTAACTTGCAGCAAAACTACAAACACACAGGACATTGCCAGTGGCTACAGAGATCAGTTAGGCCTTGCTTTTAAGGCCTCAGGCACATTGTAGGCATATTGTGTTACATTGTTTGATGGAAATAGAAGCCTGAATGACAAACAGGACAACTCTCCTTGCATTCACCTCATGCATTTTAACATCCACTTCACCAACTATGAAATTGGGTCTTGGTATTGTATCATTATGACACTTGCCTCAGGCTGCATATATCTAATTTCTTCTTATTTATTAGGCACCCTTTTCCTTCCTCTCTCTGTCTTTCCTTTTAGTTTAGGCTAAAGCTTTTTTGAAATTTTCTATAGGTTATAATAAGAGTAGTAAGTTGATGTGACATTATCCATTATCGAACACTATGGCTTTCTAATTTCACCTACCGTATAATATTCTTGTCCCTTATTAATCTAGGCTTGTTTCCTACACAACGACTAACTGGAAAGTTGTGAATAGTATTGGGAATGAGCAGTCCGGGGGCAAAATGTGCTGACAGGTTGAACTGCTGACATGATTTGCATTAGTTTTTAATTATCTAGAATTGATCTTCATCAGCTAGGACCCAAAGTATAACTTTAAGTCTTTGAGCCATGGGTTTATATTTTAACTTACTACATGGCCCAATTCCTCAAAAAATTGAGTTTGAACAAAGTGTCAGCATATGGTACTATGTATCATGTTGTATTACTATTATAGGATGTTAGCAGCAGTGTCTTGGAACAAATTCAGTTCTGGTCTCGCTGCAATAGGAAAGATATTGCGAAACTCGAAAGGTTTCAGAAAGGATTTAGAAGGATGTTGCCAAGGTTGGAGGGTTTGAGCTATAGGGAGAAGTTAAATAGTCTGGGACTATTTTCTCTGGAGCATCGGAGGCTGAGAAATCTTATAAGAAGATGTTTTATAAAGAAATGAGGGGCATGGATAAGGGCAATAGTCAAGGTCTTTTCCCCAGGCTCGGGGAGTCCAAAACTAGACAGCATAGGTTTAAGGTGAGCGAGAAAAGAATTAAAAGGGACCTCAGGGGCATCTTTTTCACACAAAGGGTGGTGTGTGTATGGAATGAGCTGCCAGATGAAGTGGTGGAGGCTGGTTACAATTGCAACATTTAAAAGGCATCTGGATGGGTATATGATTAGGAAGGGTTTAGAGGGATATGGGCCAGATGTTGGCAAATGGGACTAGATTAATTTAGGATATCTGGTCAGTACGGACAAGTTGGGCCGAAGGGTCTGTTTCCATGCTATATAACCCTATGACTTGATGACTCTATAAATTATTCCCAGGAACAAAGCTTACCATAAACAACCTCCTTTCAGGGTAAAATTCCCCATTAACATTTAAGTTCAGGTGTCACCCAGACATCTCTTAAGTAGAAATATTTATTTCCTTCTGAGCACTAATTTGAATTCTTGACATCTTTATTCCATACCATAAAACAGAGAAAGTATTAGAATGCTAATAAGAATCTGATGGATAAAAGACAAACTATTGTTTCAGTTGGGACTATTATACCTTTCATTTTTTTATTAGCATTTGTAGTTTCATTATAGTTTTCTTATTTTATTTAATTTTCAATTTCCACTTTTCCTTTTATTCGTATTAGAACTTTGCTTTCTTCTGGATCAAAATGTAAGGTTGGATCAAGAAGAAATTTCGGAATATTTGATGTTATCCTTCCAGAATACAACTTCTCTTATTTTCTCATAATAGTCTATAGCTCTTTTGTAAATAACACGAGGACCTTTGATATTAACTGTAAATCTTAGAATGCTTTAGCTTCAGGAAAACCTGCCAACCAAATTAACTGCCTGACCAGCAGTCAAGAATAAAACAAATACAAGACCTAGCAATCAGGGATCTGCATGGATTGTCCCCACCCAGCAGACAAACAGGATGGAAACATTGAGCTATTGTTCAGAGGTTAGGGAAACAGATGACAACAGGGTGAAAGGATGGGAGTAGGGACGCAGCAGTGTTGTGTCTTAAGCACAGAGAGTGGGAGGATAATGGAGTTTTGATGGGCAGTGGGTAACAATTAGGTCAGCAGGGCCACATTCATGGAGGGAGAGATAGAGGACAAGACTGAAGTGGTGTGGAGACACTATCAGGTAGCAATTGACGGAACAGAAGTTGAAGGCTCGATATGAAGCCTGAAGGGAGCACTCCTGGAAAAACAAGTCTTCAGCACTTATGTTGGTCAATTAGCACCTCCTTCACCTCAGATCTGTTGTTTGGAATCCCATGGAACAGGCCTCCCCTGCCCACCCCTCAATCACTTTAATTTTGGGTGCAACCTGATAATATTAGAGGTCTTATCCTGCTTTTGGTATGAGCTGTATATGGTCTAATCTGTTGTATGGGCATGCCAGTTCACTACACTATATGAACTGCTGCTCATGATGAAGTTTGTTAACACTGTCCTCTTTAAGTCTTGGAAACCATAGAGTTAACTTGGTCTAATGTGATAGAGGAATATCACTCCCTGGTCTAACTAGAACAGACTCTTATCATAAATAAGATTTACTTATTTTATATTAGTTTACAGATTACATTGAAAGATTACACATTGCTACATAGACTTCAAGGAGGACCAAATGTTAGGATCCAGATCCAGAGCTGCTCTGTCCACAGTCTTTATGACAATATCACAGTGGCTGATGCATTTGGCACTCCTCAATAATGAATTTTTCAGACCCACTGTCTTTCACACTGATGCTGCCAGTCGACCACTGGATAAAAGAGTTTCAATCAACCAACACAAAAATCTCCAATTTGCCTGTTTTAACTGTCAATGTCAAAGCTGCTGGCAACACGCACTGCAATGGCCATAATGTTCAATGATCCACTCTCCAGAAAAATTCAGAGATTGATTTTTTTTACATGTTTTTGATTCACTTTTTATTTCTAATCTGTGTACATGTATGTTGTGTTAATATTGCTTTTTGTATTTAGCAATTAATAAATTCATTGTTTTTATCAAGTTAAGAAAAAGAGTCAATATAATATCCAAACGAAACCAATTCATTCATCCCCTTTGCCTGGAAGCTTAGTGGTTTGGAGTATTCAGTCTGGAACCGTAACAAATAGGGAAACCTTGCCTGAAGACTGGTCATAACATTATATATTGTGTTTGGTGATGCATGTTATGTGTAATAGACAAGTTTGCACCATCTACTCAGTTTTGCCTGGAAGACCACTGCTACTAAGTTTCCAGCTGAAATATAGACTGAGAAGATGTTTGGAAGGGATGAAGAATTAGTGCTGAAAGTAATTTGTAGATATCAACATGTCCTTGTTCCTTGGAAATAAAGAACGTGATGTGAGTTCCAATACTGTCTTTGTGTCTTCTTGCGGAGTTGTCTCAGGTTTTTGTAATAGTTAAAAAAATTCACCAACAGCGTTACATCCTTAATTCAATGAAGCTATTTCTCAGTCCTCAAAACTCTGGGTAACACAAGCCTAATCTCCTCAATCCTTCCATATAAGACAATCCTGACATCCCAGATATTAATATGGTGAACCCTTAATGAACTCTCCCCATAGCAAGTGTATTCTTTCTTAGATAAGGGGACAAAAGGTGTAGACAATATTCAGTTGTGGTTTCAACAAGGCCCTATATAATTGCAACAACAATTCCCTTGAAATGAATGCCAACATCCCATTTGGTTTCCTATTTGGTTGCTGCACCAGCATGTGACTTATGGCCAAGAATCCAGATCCCTTGGAACACCAGCACTTTCCAACCTCTCATCATTTAAGATATATTCTGCCTTTTTGTGGTTTTTCTGCTTAAAGTCTCCTAACTTCCTCTTCACAACTTAAGGTCCAACCCAGTTTGGTGCCATCAGAAAATTTGGAAACATTACAGTTGTTCCCTGCATCCAAATCATTTATATAAATTGTGCACTGATGCGTATTTACCACCAACTCTACAGTATTCATGAATATTAGCCTGCCATCCTGAAAATGATCCTTTAATTTCTACAGTGCTTTCTATCAGTCAAGCAAGTCTCCATCCATAATAATATATTCACCTCTTCTATATTCTCTAATTTTATTGACTCCTTGTGAGACCTTATCAAAAGCCTTTGAAAAATCCAGCTATATCAACTGGTTTCCTTTGACTATGTTACAAGTGACATTAATTATTTCCCATTCGTAAACCCATATTGAGTCTGCCCAGTGTTGCTAATTTTTTTCCAAATGTACAGTTATTAAATCCTTTACAATAAATTCTAAACTCTCCCCTACTGCTGACATCAAGCTATAAGGTCTGTAGTTTTCCATTCTCTCTCTTCCTATCTTAAATAGTGGATCGTATTTCAAATCATCAAGAACCTTTCCAGAATCAACAGAATATGCAAAATAAGAACCAATGCATTTGTTATCCCTACAACTACTTCATTCAACACTCAATGATGTAACTCACCTTTTCCAGGAGATTTATGTACACTTAGTTTAGCAATTTTTTTAAGAATGATGTCTTTATTAATTCTAATTTCTTTCAGTTCACAGTAAACACAAGTCCTTTGCTAGCCTAGCATTTTGGGGAGATTTCTATCCATATGTTACCCAACTTGTCTCATTAACTACCTATTACCCCAATGAAATCCAATTCCAGCCCCATCTTACCATATGCCTTTCCTAGAACATTTCACCCTCAGCAAATATTCATCAAAAGATCAGCACACTTTGCAACTACACCATTGTTACTATGCTCCAGGAAAATGCACTGTTACCCCTCACCAGAAACAACATGGCACAGCAGCCTAAAAGTCATGTAGCTCACAGCACTGAGCCAGCATTGCTGATGCCCTGTTACATCCACAACCCCATTCTCTCACCCTGGTTGCTGTTAAACCACTAGGTCATACAGTTACCGGTCCTGGGCTACATCCCATCTAAATGCTGTCTCTAAATCACAGTAACTCTGTCCCCAGTGCCTACTGGAGACAAGCAGTTTGTCATTCTCCAGGAGGGCAATATCAAATACAACAAGCAATCAATTTCAAACATTTATTCAAGCCAATAGAACATGTCAAACAGAGGTTTACACTTCATCCGCATATGCAAACAAAATGCTGGGATGGCGACCAACAACTATTTAATATTCCATGATGGCATGCTGTACTCAGCTCCCATCTACTGGAACCAGATGCCCATTTCAGTGAGCTCTGTCATGCACAAGGAGAATTTCCTTCTTCCCAATTTCCTCATCCTCTTCCACAGAAGACTGCTTCTGCTACCCAATTCCTCAGCAACACTCACTTTGCCTCATTATCTGCTCTAATTATGCACAGGACAACGTTGCAGGATAGTGCAGCACACTCTCTCTGGGCTGAAATGGAGAGCATGCCCAGATTGATCCAATCTGCAGAATTGTATCTTCAACAGAGCCACCAAAGCCCTGTTCACAGCTCATGCACTAACTTGGGAATGTGCCACATCAGCTAAACTCTAATACATTAGAACAAGGAACAAAGAACAAAGAAAATTACAGCACAGGAACAGGCCCTTCGGCCCACCAAGCCTGCGCCGATCCAGATCCTCTATCTAAACCTGTCGCCTATTTTTCAAGGATCTGTATCCCTCTGCTACCTGCCCATTCATGTATCTGTCTAGATACATCTTAAATGATGCTATCGTGCCCGCCTCTACCACCTCCGCTGGCAACGCGTTCCAGGCACCCACCACCCTCTGCGTAAAGAACTTTCCACGCATTTCTCCCTTAAACTTTTCCCCTCTCACCTTGAAATCGTGACCCCTAGTAATTGAGTCCCCCACTCTGGGAAAAAGCTTCTTGCTATCCACCCTGTCTGTACCTCTCATGATTTTGTAGACCTCAATCAGGTTCCCCCTCAACCCCTGTCTTTCTAATGTAAATAATCCTAATCTACTCAACTTCTCTTCATAGCTAGCGCCCTCCATACCAGGCAACATCCTGGTGAACCTCCTCTGCACCCTCTCCAAAGATCCACATCCTTTTGGTAATGTGGCGACCAGAACTGTACGCAGTATTCCAAATGTGGTAGAAACAAAGTCCTTTACAACTGTAACATGACCTGCCAACTCTTGTACTCCATACCCCATCCGATGAATGAAAGCATGCCGTATGCCTTCTTGACCATTCTATCCACCTGCGTTACCACCTTCAGGGTACAATGGACCCGAACACCCAGATCCCTTTGTGCATCAATTTTCCCCAGGGCTTTTCCATTTACCGTATAGTTCGCTCTTGAATTGGATCTTCCAAAATGCATCACCTCGCATTTGCCTGGATTGAACTCCATCTGCCATTTCTCCGCCCAACTCTCCAATCTATCTATATTCTGCTGCATTCTCTGACAGTCCCCTTCACTATCTGCTACTCCATCAATCTTAGTGTCATCTGCAAACTTGCTAATCAGACCATCTATACCTTCCTCCAGATCATTGATGTATATCACAAACAACAGTGGTCCCAACACAGATCCCTGTGGAACACCACTGGTCATAGTTCTCCATTTTGAGAAACTCCCTTCCACTACAACTCTCTGTCTCCTGTTGCCCAGCCAGCTCTCTATCCATCTAGCTAGTACAGCCTGGGCCCCATGCGACTTCACTTTTTCCATCAGCCTACCATGGGGAACCTTATCAAATGCCTTACTGAAGTCCATGTATATGACATCAACAGCCCTTCCCTCATCTATCAACTTTGTCACTTCCTCAAAGAATTCTATCAAGTTGGTAAGACATGACCTTCCCTGCACAAAACCATGCTGCTTATCACTAATAAGCCCATTTTCTTCCAAATGTAAATAGATCCTATCCCTCAGTATCTTCTCCAGCAGCTTCCCCACCACTGACGTCAGGCTCACCGGTCTATAATTACCTGGATCATCCTTGCTACCCTTCGTAAACAAGGGGACAACATTAACAATTCTAATTCTTTGTTCTTTGTTCTTTGTTTACTGCTACTTTTGGCATTTTTATAAGTCATTTCCTTTGATCTAATGCAATCTTTAACTTCCTTTTTAACCATAATGATGATTCAAGTTTTCTCTGAGTGTTTGTGTCTTGGAGGAATACATATCTGTTATAGACCTTGTAATATTTTCTTAAAACTAACTATTGCCTGTGTACAATTAAATCTTTTAGTGTACTGTAGCCAACCTGCCTCTCATACCCTCACAGTTTCCTTTGTACAGACTTAAGACCTTAGTTTCAGAATTAACTCTTGTCATATTTAAACTTAATGTAAAATTTGAATATATTATGGTCACTATTTTGTAAAGGGTCCTTTCCAGGAAAGTTATTAATTAGAGCTTTCTCATTACACAACACATGATCTATTTTTGAGTAAAGTTGTTGATGGATCTTTATTATTGTAAAGAGCATTGTTGTAGTACTAAAACCTGTGCAGGTAGCTGTGGTTTTTAAATATTGATTTTAATTATTAGGTGATTTTAATAGTGTCAAATCAATTCCCAGACTGAAATCTGGCTTGATATATCAAAATTTATGTTTTTTTTATGTTACGAGATGGACTTCCATTGAAACACAAGAATGCATTGCATTCTTGGTTTTTTTCAAAAAACAGAAGTTTATTATGCAAAATAAGTGAAGACTTTGCAGAAAACCTGATTGAAGTTAAATGTAAGAACAGATTCTTCTCAAAAAGGAATTAGTTCAGAACAGTTAGGGAGTAGAATAATTCAGGGTAAGTGTTTTAGTTTCAAAGTTCCAAACCAGAAGTATTTGGTTACGTTCCAGAATGGAGTTATTTGAAGCTGAGAAATTCTAAGATCAATTATGTGAATAATCAAGGAAGAGGCAATCAAAGTCTCAAGTCTGGTAATTGAAAGAAACAAGTCAAATCTTTGGACATAATAGAGATGGGAACTTTCTCTGATACTTGAATGCTATATAATTATGGTGTTGAGATAGTAAAGGGATTTATTTTATTATGCATTTTTGAAATATTTCAAATTATGTTATATGTAAATTTGTAGACAGCTTGGGGAAAACAAGAACTGACTTGGTGTTTAGAATTCAAAGTAACACTCTTTAACATCCATTAATACTGAATACTGCTACACATTATAATCAATGATTTAGCAAACTCTAATTTCATACTTACATTAGGTAAGGACTAATGTAGCTTCTACATGTGTTCATGTCCATGTCCTCTTTTGACTGTTTCTCATTCTAGACTGCAGTGTGTAGTCTAATGTATAGGTAACTCTGCTATAACATGTGTTTCATTAATGCAAATTGGCTGTAACACGTTTGATGAATAGTGGATGCTGTTTGGATAACGCAAACTTTCGGTTGTACAGGTATAGTGATTTTATATAGTGATTTTCCTATAACGCAATTTTCTATAGCATGAGGTCACACAAGAATACAAATATCGCATTATAGGAGAACTACCTGTATTCTTCAACAGAGTCCTAATTCTACCCACACTATGCTATTTATGCTCAATGAGTGCAACTCTGATATCATTTTAAGTTTGCTCCAGGGAGCTACTGCTTTTACACAAAGCATGGTGACTCATGGGTGGCCTGCCTGCAGTCTTGGAGGCATCGACAATGGTGCTACCAGGACTGTTGACATTTCCAGCCAATTAGCTTGGTCAGCAGCTCCAGAATGTCCACTAGGAGTTTATGGCTATGGAGCAAGTTCTATCCAGCCAGTTATCTGTCCACCAACATTTCTTTCTAGGGGACACGATAGGTAATGACCTCTGTCCTCCATTTCTCTTATACACCCACACTCCACTCTCCAGCCATGTCTTGTTTGTGTTTTTTGAATTTTGTCTCAATAGAATGGGCCCACTTTCTCCTTTACACATTTTCATTTACACCCATTTTCCAACTCTGTCACTCCTTTACCACGATTAGCAACCCTTTTGGTTTTTGCACCCTCAGAATCTGTTTGACTTACTCCTTCTCCTGTGTCAACAACGTAAAAAAGCATTATTTTCCTGCTTTTTTCTGTTCTGAAGAAGTTATATAAGACTCAAAATGTTAACTCTGTTTCTCTCTCCAAAGATGCTGCTTGACTTGCTGAGTTTCTTCAGTTATTTTTTTGTTTTCATGTCACATATCCAACATTCACAGTATTTCTCTTTTATTTCAGTATTATTGCCATTTGTTCCTTAAGTGATTATGCATTTTGTTGCTTAAAATACTTTTGTTTCAGTATAATAGTAGCTCTGCTGTTTCTTCTTGCTGTACTGGAGGGCTTTCCAAAAGTTTGAAGTGGAAAGAGATGATTCTCTGGCTCCTGATGAAAGGTGTTCTTACCATCCTCTTTAAGAGTCAGAAACTACAGGGTCTCCTCGGTCTAGAGTGGTCATGGAAAACACTTCTTGGTCTAACTAGAAGAGTTTCCTGTCCTTAAGAAGATATAGTTTATTGAATGTTAACAAGAAGTCACTGGTAGCACTGCTGTAATAGACACTGTTACAGAGACTTTGAGGAGGTGTTAGGTCTCACTCCTTCGAGAGTCTAAGCTGTTCTGTCCGAAGCCCACTTGCCTTCAACATAATGAATGGTGCTTATTGTATTCCTCAGTATGAACCTTTAGAGACCGTTTCTTGTTTTATTTTAAAATAACGTGAATGGGTTTGGTTTGGTGTTGGGTTCCTTCATTTTAATGTTTTAATTCTCCCATCCTCTTCTCTCTATCAGAGCCAAGGCAATGGAGAGTATTACAATAGGGGGCAGTGTTTCCAAGCATAGCATTCTTCCCAGCAACCTGGTGCAGCTCCCTCTAAGCAATCCAAGGTATGCAATGTGACACCTGTCAAAAATGACCCTTAACAACTCTAGACTTGTGCTCTGTCACCCTGATGGCTGTTCGATTAAATTATTGTTCTTCTGTATATGAACTTTATCCTCAAAGTATAATTTATGTCTCAGTATCGTCTTCTCTGAGACAGTGTTTTTTATGTTGCTAAAAGCTTATCAAGTCATTCAGCATAGCTCATTCCTTTCATATCAGTAATGGATCTTGCTGCTCTTTCCTGTAGTCCTGTCAGTTCTGTTAAGCTATGTCATAGGGGAATGAAGGGTATGGGCCCTTTTATTCTTCTTAAAGTTGGAGAACTCGAAAGAATGTCAGGCCTATGTGACTTGACTAGGTTGGGAATTATACATGTACTTAATAAAAGTGGAGAGGATAGTAAACCAGTTACCGCAGCTGGTTCTTGGGATTTCACTCACTGTTGCCGGTCTACTCATTCATTTTTGCAATTTCATGGAAAGATCATTCTGATAGTAACTTTCTAAAAGGGGACAGAGGCCTTATTCAATATGTATCTACCAGACACATGCTAATAGAAAAAGCTTGTTTGATGTCCTGCAAACTATTCAAGTCCTAGTAGATGTTCTAAGAGCTGATTAATATGATAATCTTTTCATAGTTTAAGGTGACATAGGAAGGATCACCAGACCCGAAACATTAACTCTGTTTTTTCCTTCACAGATGCTGCCAGGCCTGGTGAGCTTTTCCGGCAACTTTGTTTTTGTTCCTGATTTACAGCATCTGCAGTTCTTTCATTTTTCAGATGACATAATGTCTGGTACGGTATTGTTCTGAACAGATTACAAAATTAACACATACTCAGGGGTAGCCTTTGATGTAGAAACAGGACGAAACACTGCTTGGAGCTTAGGGTCGGTAAGGGTTGAAGCTGTGATAGGTTGGAAAGGACATTTTAATTTAGTCTACCTTTAATTGTGAAGCGCATTATAACACCACGGTTTAATGAATGAATGAATGAGTGAAATCCGGTAATAGTAAACACAGTATGCTTGTGAGTGGTCAGTGAAATTTAGGAATGAGTGCGAACATGGTAGTCGTAAATATAGAGCGCTTGTGAATGGATTGGTAAAAACAAGAGCCTTAATACAGAAGTAAAGAAACTCATAATCAAATATCTCACAAAACCATAGAATAAGATGTTTTAAGGTAATTGACTCTCTGCATTACTAAAGACACACCAGCCAGGCCTCTGAAACAAAATTAGTTGTTGACTAATGAATAAGCAGGGCAGAATGCTAGATCACAGGATGTTCGGGAGCCCAAGTTACAAGATAAGCAAGTGGTCACATAAGCAAACAGGTGCTGCATGCTTGAATCCAATGAATAGATATGTAATGTACAGTGATTTGATGTAATTAACATGCCTATTTAATTAAGTTATAAATGTACCATAATTAGGTATAGTTTTGATGTAATTAATGGTCTAGTCAATTGATTTACAAACTTGATATAGTTACCACCTAATCAATTGACCTGATATAATTAAATGCATAGTAATAGATATCTTGTAGCCTCACATAATTTCGATGTAAGAAAGTATAAAAATAGTGTAGCATGGGTATCTGCAGAGTGAGCTTGATTGCCCTGCGTGATGATCTTGAGCTCCTCTCCTTGCTGTAATCGATTACCGCTCGAATAAACTGCTGTTCCTGCTGAATTCCCAATGCCTTCAGAGTTTTCTTATCTCAGAGACCAAGGTCACTGCAACAAGCTATGTCTTCCATTATCAGTCCTGGCGATTGGCTCAATCTAAATATGCAGAGTTCAAATAAGAAAATAGGACATAAGTTTTGGATGTTTATTACAGCTCTTTGTTTTCATCTACCTTGAAGAAAAACTGTGATTAAAGGGGCACGGCACCCTAAATACCTTTGTTACACAATGAAAGGTTTCTTTCATCTCACATTTCTTCCTGCAGCACGATATTCTCTGGACATTACTGAATGAAGTTTGCAGGAAGAAAGATGAATAAGATCTCATCAATATTTTTTACATTGCATGCATTTTGGAAAGCTTAACATCCCATAATTTGAATTGTGTAATCCAATAAAATGTTTAAAAGCTTCAGGACCACAGAAAATCTCATATCCTATTTCCAGAATACTCTGTTGTATAAAATAAAGAATAAATATTATGATCCCTGTTAGTTAATAAGTACTCATGGTCTGTAAAATGGGACCATCATTAACTTATAGCAAAATGTGCGTGTTTTTTTTCTAGTGGCAGTTGGAGACATGAAGAATCTGTATTCCTTCTTATTGTTGTAAATCAACGCACACTTAATCCACTCCTGGTATTGTATCCAAATTTTAAAAGTCAACCTTTTTGTTCTAAAATGACAAATGTTCATATTCCAGATTATTTAAAGAAGTTTCTGCTGTTACAGGTTTTAAATGCTCAGGAGATCTTCCTTCAAATGCCTCTGTGGAAAAATACGACCACTGTGATACCAAGGCAAATAAACACAAATGTGAAATTAACAGACAGGAAAAGAACAGGAGCTAGGAGACAATAAGGACTGCAGATGCTGGAAGCCAGCCAGCATCTATAGGTGTGAGGCTGAAAAAGCACAGCAGGTCAGACAGCATCCGAGGAACAGGAGAGTCAAAGTTTCGGGCCAAAAGCCCAGTCCTGACAAAGAGTTTCAGCCTGAAACCATTGACTTTCCTGCTCCTCTGATGCTGTCTGACTATTGTCCTTTAGCAGCCTCACACCTATAGGGAAAGAACAGCAGCCATTTGTCAAGTCTGCCCCCACGCCATGACGGTGAGACAATCATAGCAAATGATTGATTTGTTTCCTCCCTCCCACTTTTTCCGCACCCCTGCAGCCATGTAATTACCTGGGAGACCAACATGAAGAAAACAGGCAAAAAGGAAAAAAAATCTACAATATTCCTCTCTGATCCCTTTGCGCAGCCAAAACCAGCAGGGGAATCACAGATCAAACGTTACACATATCGATACTTATCTTCAATGTGTTGAAATCTCTGCCCAAGTCAAGTAGAGATTAGGTAGTGCTGTAGATTGATTATGTCTTTTACTCACATCATGTGGCCTTTGCAAGTGTGCAAGATTTGTGTGGTGAACCTTTGTGGACCATTACATTCACGGTGCCCTGCAACACTCAGCCTGACAGAATTTTGGGAGTTAAAAGCAAAATGTGTAATTGTAGACATAGGACGCAATAAGTGCAATTTTGTTATAAACATATGGTTTTTACTTGCCTGTGATTCTCAAATTGTTTGGCACCCACCAATCTGTCTGGAGCATCCAATCTTCCCCATACCTTGAACCCTACCACTGTTCCCTCAGATCTTTGAGCAAGGAGACCAATCCACAAGTTTATACTAAAACCTTGATGTTAAAAAACACAAAGCAGTTTGCTAACTCTACTATTGGGCCTCACAAGTGCCCTGACAAAGAATGGCATACACTCACCTGCCTAACAGCATGCTAGATCCTACTGGATCTAAATAATTGACAACGTCTATCGTAGTGTTTCCCCATCTTGATTCCACATCTCAGTATGTGATTATATCCCTTAGAAGAGAACCAAGAAGTTACAATAAAGTGAAAATGAAACTGACCTCTCCTAAAAAAATTCATAGTATATGGATACTGACCCTATATATTCCACTTTATCTCAGTTTGATCCCCCATACTTGTGGACCTAGCTAAAAGTTGTGCCCAGTGCCTTTTGTTTTTATTCATTCATGTATCTGCCGCTTCTGTCTTTATAGATGGTAGTGGGCATGGAGTTGGAAGGTGCTGTCTAAAGACACTAGGTGAATTTCTGCAGTGCATCCTGTAGATTGTGCACACTGCTGCTACTAAGCACAGCTTAATTGTATTATTGTTGAATTGTTAATCCAGGGACACAGGTAATGTTCTGGGGCCCGTGTTTGAATTCCACCAAGACAGATGGTGGAATTTGAATTCAATAGAAATGTGGAATTAAGAGTCAAATGATGACCATGAATCCATTGTTGGAAGAACCCATCTGGTTCACAAATGTTCTTTAAGGATGGAAACTGCCATCCTTACCTACTTTGACCTACACGTGACTCCAGACCCATAGATAGGATGGATGTAATTAGTTAAATGCCTGCAGAGCTACTTTTACTTTCAGAGAAAAGGGATGATATCTGGTGGTCAATGGAGATGTAAAGAAACAGATAGGGAGAACTGAGCTATTGCATCTGAGAAAGTCCTCAAATTCTCTCACATTGAGTTCAAAGTGCAAAAATCTTGCTCCTCTCACAAATTGAGTCATGTGACCTGTCTCTGAAAGTTTTTTAGACTCCATGACTCAGTCCATGTGCATCATTCTTGGTGCTGTATACAGTGCCTTCTTTTAGCAAAGTGTCCTTTGTTTGATGATTCATGATATATTTATATGGTCTTTATAATTTTTTTTAAATCATATCTCTTCATAACAAGGGTCTAGAAAAGATTAAATGTATTTGCTTTATGGACTATGGCAACCAAAACAATTCTTTCATTTTCTCATGCTGTTCAGCTTTAGTGTAGGCTTTCTCTCTGTGCAGTCCATACAGTCATTCCCCTTGTCCTCACGTATCACCCCACTAACCTTCAGATTCAACGCATCATTCTCCGCCACTTCTGCCACCTGCAATCTGACCCCACTACAAAGGATATATTTCCCTCCCCACCCTTATCTGTCTTCCATAGGGACCGCTCTCTCCGTGAATCCCTCGTCTGCTCCAACTCCCCAATAACTCCATCACCCTCCGGCACCTTTCCCTGCAACTGCAGGAAGTGCTACACCTGCCCCTACACCTCCCCCCTCACCCCCATCCAAGGACCCAAAAAAACCTTCCACATCAGGCAGATGTTCACCTGCATATCCGCTAATGTGGTCTACTGCATCTGCTGCTCCCGATGTGGCCTCCTCTACATTGGTGAGACCAAGCAGAGGCTTGGAGACCACTTTGTACAGCACCTGTGCTCTGTTCGCCACAAATGACAACATCTTCCAGTCGCGAACCACTTCAACTCCCCCTCTCACTCCCTTGATGACATGTCCATCCTGGGCCTCCTCCAGTGTCACAACGATGCCACCCAGCAACTGGAGGAACATATTCCACCTTGGGAGCCTACAGCCTAATGGTCTCAATGTGGATTTTACCAGTTTCAAAATCTCCTCACACCCAGCCTCATCCCATGACCAACCCTCCCTCTCATCCCCACCTCTTTGACCTGACTCAACCTGTCCATCTTCTCTCCCACCTATCCGCTTCTCCCATCTCACTGACCAATCCCCACCACTGCCTATCTGCACTCACCTATCACCACCCCACCTAGCCCCACCCTTCCTCTTTCTATTTATTTCCCAGCTCCCTTCCCCCTCCCCCATTTCTGAAGAAGGGTCCCCACCTGAAACGTCAGCTTTCCTGCTCCTCTGATGCAGCCTGGCCTGCTGTGTTCCTCCAGCTCCATGCTGTGTTATCACTGACTCCAACATCAGCAGTTCTTACTGTCTCTCAGTCTTTTTGTTTGTTCGATTACCACTTCCTATTTCTGATGTACACTAATTTATGATTCACTGTGGCTGATCGATTTGTCATTGATTCCCATATTCCATGCTGTGGGCTTTCTCATATACTTGGCTTTAATACAGGATTTCTCTCTCTGCTGTTCGACATCTGAATGTACCTTGAAGTCCATCACTTGCTGCTTCCTATCACTGCTCAGTTTCTCTTCAGATGTTTGTGTTTTATTTTGGAGTCAAACTGGTTTTATTTCTAAAGTAAGATTTTATCACACGCCACATCGACTGTCTGTAAACTGTGTGTGTTTTGAACAAAATAAAATGTATTTGCTAGTGTTCAGGGATAGTAGACTAGGTTACAGAGAGATGGGTCTGGATGGGATGCTTTGAGGGTCAGTGTTGACTTGTTGGGCTGAAGTGCCTGTTCCCACACTGTAGGGATTCTATGATCTATGATCTATGATCTATGTTTCACTGTTTCTGTGTTCAGATCACTGTGCTGGCCTAGTTTTATATCTATAGTATGTTACTGTCTCTGTTCTTCATTTCAGCCTCTCTTTGCCATTTGTCTCTATTTCTATGGGTCCATCATGCTTGCGTATAGTAAGATGAGGTTTACACTCTAATTGCAATTAAATATTAATGTTCTTTATTAAACCTAACTGTACATAAAGGATGTTAAATGATTATATCTTATGGAAACACATAGACTTAAGCTCCAGTACCATGTGATCTGACAGCACAATAACATAGCTCTTTATGCACATGCTCATTAGCTATTCCTAGACTGAAAGCAAAGTAAATACTTTACTTGGTCACTCAGTGGAGAAGTATTTTAGGAGGATCATACACACCGATGAAGAATCACGAAAAGAGGTAGTTTACCATGGTTAGACTTGTACATATTTCTATCTGTGATTGATTAAAATGGACAAGTTGGAGTTTATTCACTAATGAGGAAACAACATTGAGAATTACTAGATCTGTGAGAGTTAAATAGGACAAAACAAAAAGCCGGAAGAAAAGTAATAATTTTATAAATGTTGTAAACTAATAATTGAAAAATCGAGGGAATATGTTTTTGAATGACCAATATGTACACTCTACAAAATGTACTTTGCACTTAGAGCTTGAATTTGTAACATTGCCCCATACAAAGAACTAATTGACATTATTTCTAAAGTTCTACATGCAAAATATTTAGGACTCAAACACGACATTCATTTGACTACTATAATTTAGACACCTCAGAATTGAGCCAACAAAGTTTGGTGATGGATCATCTTCATTTTTTTTGATCAAACTGGTCAAAAAGGATTGTTACTCATCCATGTCAGAGGGAATGTTTTCAGTGGTTAGATCTTGGATCATTAACCAAATGTTTACAGCTCAATGGAGGACAGAGCACACCAAGAACTGAATTTCAATTTGACATGCAACCTCACGTTGACTAAAACACAGGGTTCAAGGAAATGAAAGCAGCTTTGGGCAAAGAAATAAACCAAGAACGTTATGAAATCTATTTGTTCCTGCTGATGGCTAAAATATATCACACATTGTTCAACATTTCAGAATAATGCAAGTCCATGTATTGCAGTGTTTATCAGTGATTGTATCCTGTTACTTCTGGCAAGATTGAGATCACAAACATCTGTGCATAAGAATGGCAAAGAATTTACAATGGGTTATGAAAAATAAATTCTTGCAAAAAAAACATGAAAGTTTAATTTCACGAGTGCAGAGGCTGGCGTTATGACACACACAGCTGTAAAGGAGTAAAACATTTCCCTTATTTAATATTTACCATGTGGTGCTGATACTGTGGTGCTATCACAGTCTTGCCAGTGGTGGTCTGTACTGAGGACTGGGAACGTGTGGCAGGCACAAGATCAGACTCTCTCCAAAATAGGGACTATTTTGTAAGGTCAGAGTAACCAAAGATTAGAACAGGATTTTCAACGTTAGGATTAATGTAATCCTTAAGTGTTTGCCAGCAGCATGTTGCAAAAAGCGAAGGCTGGTTGCAGTCTAGCAGTTGAGTTGAATAAAATGGATTAATTATTGCTGAAGAAAGCAGAGCAGAATTTAATTTCCTACCCAATGGTTTGTTTGATGGTGGGAAAGCATTTAGTTGGGTAAAAGGGTGAGGTGAGCACCTGCAGTCTTCCCACCCCTTCCCCAGGGATGGCCTTCCCACCCCACTGTCAACAGAGATCATTAACTGGACAATTAATCCCCAAAGTGTATGTTATCACTGGCATCCATCCCACAGCAGACCAGGGCATTGCCATGCATGAAGCCCGAAAGGTAAACTCTGTCAGAGTTGCTTGTGGGCTTCCAGGAGGTCGATAGTTTGTTGTTCAGAGGTATTTAGTGTCTGATTAATGATCAAAGCATCAGGGTGAGTTTGTGTGCATGTAGGATCAGCACTGGCCTCCACCTCCCCAATGATGCTATCAAGCAATGAAGGATTGTCAGCTTGTGATTAGCCAACAGATATTGTTAGATTCAAATTCCATATAGAAGGTCCTTGATCCCAGGGAAGCCCAGGAGGAAAGCCAATAAACTGGTGAATAAAGTATATTAGTCTAACTCATCTTATACACTTCAAAATAGAGGTCTTTAGACTAGTATGTTCATTTACAAGTATTAGTGTGTTTTTTTTTTCACTTTGCCAATCTTGGAATCCAGCTGATGCACAACTAAGTGCCTGATTGGTGCTTAATTTGGCAGATCTCCACAAAAAGAAATGACATGTGGCTCTTGGTTGCTATGCAGCGGGGAGATGAGATCCTCGTCACCTCCATTAAATACTGTTCACAGAGTCTAATCCAGTCTGTTAGAATGTTTAATTGGAAGCACAATCTTATACAAATGTGAAATAAACAGGCGAAAAAAAGATTGGGTTAAGAGATAATGACATAAAGAAGTAGCAAAATAAAAATTAAGAATTAATTGTAATTTCCAACAATAATTATAATGAATTTTCACAACTAGAAAAGTAGATTTTCAGCATTAGAAAAGTAATTTGATAGCGATTGAGATATATCACACTTTTAGAAATTTGGACACAAATCCTGGCTTTCTCTTATGTATATAATGGTTCATTATTGAGCAGATATTGCAACGTCACATCCTTTGTCAACATTGAAATGTTGGAAGTAATCCAATTAATAGGAGGGGAAAGTCAAATAGTGACAATCCAGAAAAAAAAATAGCAGGCAAGATAGAGGATACAGATTAACAAGGACGAGAACTGTAGTACAAGCCAGGAATACCACACAGAGCAGACTATGTCATCAGGAAGTCTTTGTGGCCAAGTGCAATCTACAGGCTAACTTAATGAAAAATGTCAAACATCAAAATCTACAAAGATGGAGAAAATTTGAGTTGTATGTTGAGGGGTCAAAAGGGGGCAACTAACCCCATCACATTGGTAAACATGCACAGAAAAAGTGTCTCCTTATGTGATTATGGGGCTAAAATAAGGCTAATGGTGTGATATTTTGAAGAAAAACTGGGAGACCAAGGTATTAGGATAAATTCACCAACGGCAGAAAAAGCAATTTTCAAAAATTTGTTGGCTTTGTTAGCAACAAATGTAGGTCAATTTATATTAAATCTGTATTTCTGTAGGTTGATCAGCTCGGGAAGTATTTCTTTGTCCCCACCAAAGCAGGCACCAAAGATAATGGGGACATTTTGAAAGTTAAATGAATGTGTATAAAAAATAATACCTCTACAGTTCGGTACTTCTCAGTAAGGTCTGTCTTAATAAAATTGTGCTGTTCTCAGTGAAAAGCAGATTCTGCCATGTTTTACTGGCGCCATAAAGGGTGGCTTTCAAGCATCTTTATGATGAAGGTACATATCATTTTTATGGGGTGGCAACAGTGAATTTGAAAATATTGTAATAAATTGGTTTAAAACAAACTTCAAATAGGAAGTCAGGTGTCAGTGGCTTTTAAGCCATTGGATTGGAAAATAGGCAGAATGAATCAAGTGTCACTTGGCATAGCAATCTTATTGAACAAATGTTTGCCCCATTGCCATTAGTCAAAGTAAAGCCTCACAAAAAGATACAGTAATTTGGAAAACAGAAATGGAAGAATTGCAAAGTCTAATTGGACACTGAAGTAGCTGGGCACCCAACAAAGGTCAAATGACAGTTTTGAAGCATTGGAGTTGAATGCAACTATGAAAAATCCCATGGTGCAAGATATTATTCAGGTGAACAAAGTATTGACAACATTTTAAAAAATGAGCATTGTGTTTTGAAGTTTCCAAATTTAGAAAATGCCAGAAACATGTAACTTGTTTTTAGTGATACTTCTTTTGCAAACCCCTGTAATGGGTTCTTGGGTGCAGGAAGCTTTACAATTTTTTTCTCGTGAGAATGGAAGACAAATGTTGTTCTTTAGTTTGGGTAGCTGAAAAAATCAGAAGAATAGTAAAATGTACCTTAGCAGAAGAAACTCTTAGTGAGGCAGTAAAATCATGAAAATATTGGAAAAAAAATCTAAAAGGTGACTCAGCAACAATACCCGTGTTGAGGGTTATATCGATAATAACCCATTTTGGCATAACGTACAGATAGTGAAACATTTGAATGATAAAAGATGAAAAACCAATATTACAGTTTGCGAGCAGATGCTGGAGAATGGAGAAATTTCCAAATTGAAATCAATAAATAGTTCCCGTCAGCTTTCCGATTGTTTTACAGAGAAAATAGCAAATTTTAATAAACTGCTGGACATTCTGGAAAAAGGACACTTAGAATTTTGTTTCACAAAGGAAAGAATAAAGGAACATATTAGGTCTTCTTTTATGTTTTTTATGTTATTATATGTCTTGATTTATTTGAAGAGAAAAGAAAGGACTCTCGTATCAGCTGATAAGGTTTAAAGTGGTGTCTGAAACATAATGGAGCAAGGGAACAGTGAGTCAAAATATTAATTAAGGATTGATTGGATGTGAATTGGTTGCATAAATATGGCCAACAAGTAATCGTTGGTAGGTAGGTTTTATGGAGCATGGTTAACTGAAATAAAGCCCTCACTAAATGCTTGGACTTCAACTTTCTTAGTACATGTTATCTTCTAGTGGAGAAAACAATGGCCAGAGGGTTGAAATACATTTCATATAAGCTGTAAGGCTATGCAGCCATTTAGTTGCGCAGTTGCCGGGGTTGTGTGTGGACTGTTGACATTCTGAACCCATCTGGACAATACAGAAATAAAACAGCTCCTGAGGATGATCTTTCAACAGTCACTGCAATATAAGTAACAATTGAACTGTGTCTTCTCAGCACTGGGACATGGATGCCGATGACAAGGAGGCCAATGGAATGCCTCTACATGGACAATGCACATTTTTGTCCTGATTCAAACCTCTGCCTTTCAAGCCTTTTTGTTTCTGATATTGCCCAGATGGATTCATAGGAACCTTCCCCATTGGGAGCCAGCTCAGAAGCTGTAGTCGTCTCCAACATTCCCTGTATTTTTTTTTCTACTGTGCCAATCTCCAATATCTGTGCATAGCATCAACTCAGTATGTCAACAGTCTGCAGATGACTGTCAGCAACTGCCCAGCTACATGGTGCATAACCATATAGAATAAAGGAAATGTTCTTCAAATCTGTGGCCATTGTTTTATACACCAGAAGAAAAGTGTACACAAAGAGAGTCAAAGTCCACACATTTAGTGAGAGCTTTATTTCAGTTAACCATGCTCCATAAAACTGCTGAAGGAAATTGCATGTGTGGTATCAACAATGGGAACTTCTCAGCTACACTCCCAATCCCCATAGAACTCAGGAAAGGCAAAATTGTATGTGGGATGATGTTAAAAACATTTTATATTCCAAGATGTAAACTGAGCAGTTCCTGACCCTTATGCAGGTAATGGGGCCTTGGTTGGTGATTGTTACTTTTGTCAACAAAGTGAATCTTTACTCCCCACCTTACATTACTTGCAATTAATGGGAGAAATTTGTAATATTGAATGATACAATCAAGTTTGCTTGTGGCCAGGTTTTTTTAGATGACATAGTAGGTCAATACAGGTTCACAGCGCAGAACCCTGGGTTCATGCACAGAATTATGTGATAATAGATGTCTTTCATCTGTGTATTTAAGAAGAGCCTCACATTGCACAAAAATAGAAGCCCTTTCTCAGAAAAAAATAAACCTACTCCATCACCTCTCGGTGTGGTGTCAGCTAGTTTCCATTTTGATGGCCTAGTTGCTGTTTGGATAAGGATGGAAGGTAACACAGGTAACACTTCATGTGTGAGTCATATACTCAGCCTCTCAATCTTAGTAACACCCCCAGCCCCCCCAAAACATTTCCATTGGCTTTGACCTTGCCCATGTTCCCATCTAACTCTTTAACTGCTCATCTCTCCACTTTCCCCACCTGAGTCCCAGGTATACACCATTGGTATGCTAAACATTACAATGAAGTCTTCTTCTAAAGAAAAGTCATACCGGACTCAAAATGATAACTTTGTTTCTTTTTCCACAGATATTGCCAGTTCTTTAGTGTTTCTCCAGCACTGTCTGTGTTTGTTTCAAATTTCCAGCATCTGCAGTATTTTGGTTTTATATGGTTGAACTGTCTGTGCAGAACTGACTGTGGAGTACTCCCCATATTGTAATCATATGGACTATATGACCCTGGAAGCTCAAAGCAGCTCACTGTGTCCAAACCTCTGGATTGAAATCAGACATATCCTTGAGGACTATTCCCACTAGTATTTGAGGTACGGATATTTGGTTGAAGCACATGTGTTCTATTGCCACATAAGCTGCTGGCATGTGTTTTAACAAGGTGTAGCGCTGGATGAACACAGCAGGCCAAGCAGCATCAGAGGAGCAGGAAAGCTGACGTTTCAGGTCAGGACCCTTCTTCAGAAATGGGGGAGGGGGAAGGGAGCTGGGAAATAAATAGAGAGAGGAAGGGTGGGGCTAGGTGGGATGGTGATAGGTGAGTGCGGATAGGCAGTGGTGGGGATTGGTCAGTGAGATGGGAGGAGCGGATAGGTGGCCTTCTTGCTCCTCTGATGCTGCTTGGCCTGCTGTGTTCATCCAGCTCCACGCCTTGTTATCTCAGATTCCCCAGCATCTGCCATTCCTACTATCTCTGGCATATGTTGTAGGTGTGACTTTGATGTAGAATGGTGTCATGCATCAAATTGTACACCTCCTTGACTGAATACTGCTGACAACTATAGCAATCTACCTGGCTTTGGTGGAATCTGAATGTAGGATCTGAACAATGTAGGTCATGCAGACATTTGTAGCAGAATCAGGTGAGATGGTTGGCGAGAGCTAACTCAATGTTGGGAGTATCTTGTTGCATCTTTTATGTATTTGCCAAGTGGTGAGGAAAGTTTGTTGCTAGAGAGTGGTGAGTCATCAATTAAGGGAGATCACAGCTTGTTAAATGCCTTATTAATACTATCACTTGCCTCATTAATATTCAGCTTCCTATCTTACCTAACATACTTAACAAGCTACATGTCATGAATTTTTGACATGGAAATCAGTGTAGTTAGCCAGTGATTTTAGCTCACCTCTGGCTGGGAAGGGTTTCCATGTTGCTCAACACCAAACAGCATCTCAAAGCATGATCCATGGCCACCAATTACACATTCCTTGTCCATGGACATTGGCACCTGATATTTGCCAATCTCTCACAATCATCATGGCATCTGTCTGATCCACTTACAGGCCACATTAGAAGTACAGACTAACAGTGCAGGATGCAATAACAACTAACATTGAAAGTCTGCTGCAAGGAGGTTTTGCACATAGAGTTAGGCACCCAGCTCACAAATTGGACCAGGTTGCATCTCAGAACTGCTCTCTTAGGGCTTGATCAGTTAGCATGGAAGCAAAAGGCCCTCAACACTGCTGAGTTGACGTGCATATACATGCACAGGCACATTCTGTTGTGAGAGTGGGATTAGGGCTACCATCTTGCTCTTATCCAGCACAACAATTTAGTATCCACAACATGTATCAGCTGATTGTACAGTGCATTCATTCAACCAAATGGCCAACAGGGTGGGGGCTAGTCCTCAGTTCAGTCAAGGATTCATAGAATCCCTACAGTGTGGAAACAGGCCATTCAGGCCATTGACCCTCTGAAGGGCATCGTACTCCCTCACCTGAGGGTGGAATCAAACTCTGGTCCTTGGTGCTGTGAGACAGCTGTGCTAACCACTGAGTCACCATGTCTCCCTGAAAGGCACCTATTGGTCAGGGCGTGGGAGTACAGTCAGTCAGATGCACCGTCCACTAACACCGTCCTGGGATTTAGCAGTGGTCAGTCATCTGTTAGTGGGGAGCTACAAAGACAGTGGTCAGGGTTCTGGTCAGTTATGTCGAGGAGCTGTTTGTTGAAGTTGATAAGGCATATATATGGCGGTATAAAGAACAGCCTTGGAGGGCACAGTAGGCTATGTGAGTGGGGTTATTGCCAGTGACCACTATCATGGCCTTCACAGGAGTGATGTAGAAGAGCAGAGTGGGCATCATTAAGGTGTAATGTCAGGGTTCAGGGGGAAGGGAAAACAGTTGGAGGGAAAGTCCAATATGGTGGGTTTCCACATAGGAAGATGGGTGAAAACAGACTGGAGTAAGGTAATAGGAGGAATGGATGTTCTGGAGTGTGAGCTACCTGACGACCAGACAGACTCCAGTGCTGATGGTGTCATCCATGAGCTGTGTTCCCTTGCTGTTCTCTAGATTTGAAATGCAACTAGAAAATAGCTGGGACAACACCAAGGTAGGTGGGGTCAGTTTCACTCTGATGGGCAAAAACATGGACTCGATTTCTGCTAGACACTAAAACATTGAAGCAAATATGTCAAGCATGAGTTTGCAAACTGTAGCTACATTTTGTTTTCAATAATTTCTTGACCCATTTGCAATACATGCAGAGTAAACATGATTAGACGTCAGATGTTGGTCAAATATTGATTTCACCAGGGAACTGGTGTTTGCAAAACTAACATTGGTAGCGCAATGATGCAGAAGTTAGTGGCAATGACACAACAGGAAGTGAATGCTGATCAAAAACATCTCATCACTTACATATCTTCCATGGGTGCTGTTGGACAAGGAGAACATTGCTGCAACGTATGTGTAAGTTGGATGGTGGACTCTACTAAATACAGGTTTCATGGGTGATATGTGAGTGTGATGGGTAAGGAATGAAAGCACAGCAAGCCCTCCCTTTTTGAAGTAATATGTTGGCCACACAGCTAAATATAAGAGAACTGAGATAATAAGGTGGACCTGGATGAACACAGCAGGCCAGGCAGCATCAGAGGAGCAGGAAAGTTGATGTTTTGGGTTTGGACCCTTCTTCAGAAATGGGGGAGAGGAAGGGGACTCTGAAATAAATAGAGAGAGGGGGAGGAGATGATGGAAGGTGGATAGTGGAGCAGATAGGTGGAGAGAAGACGGACATGTCAAGGAGGGGGGGATGCAGCCAGTAAAGGGGATTACAGGTAGGGAGTTGGGATGGGGTTGGCCAGTGAGGAGGGAGGGGCGGGTAGGTGGAAGGGAAGATGGACAGGTTAAGGAGGCGGGGATGAGGCTAGTAGGTAGGAAGTGGGGGTGGGGGTTGATCAGTGAGGTGGGAGGAGCGGATAGGTGGGAGAAAAGACAGACAGGTCAAGGAGGCGGGGACGAGATGGCCTGGTCTTGGGATGAGGTCCGGGGGTGGGGAGATTTTGAAGCTTGTGAAGTCCACATTGATACCATTGGGCTGCAGGGCTCCCAAGCAGAATATGAGGTGCTGTTCCTGCAACCTTCGGGTGGCATCGTTGTGGCACTGCAGGAGGCCCAGGATGGACATGTCGTCCAAGGAGTGGGAGAGGGAGTTGAAATGGTTCGCGACTGGGAGATGCAGTCATTTGTCGTGAACCAAGTGTAGATGTTCCACAAAGTGGTCTCCAAGCCTCCGCTTGGTTTCCCCGATGTAGAGGACGCCACATCGGGAACAGCGGATACAGTATACCACATTAGCAGATGTGCAGGTGAACATCTGTTTAATGTGGAAGGTTTTCTTGGGGCCTGGGATGGGGATGAGGGAGGAGGTGTAGGGGCAGGTGTAGCACTTCCTGCGGTTGCAGGGAAAAGTGCCGGGGGTGGTGGGGCTAGTGGGGAGTGTGGAGCAGACGAGGGAGTCAAAGATTCACTGGATTGATCCTGGGTATGGAGGGATTTAGTTATGAGGAGAGGTTGAAAAGTTTGGGTTTGTACTCACTGAGTTGAGAAGAATGAGAAAAGACCTCATTGAAATCCATAAGATTTTTAGGACACTTGATAGGGAAGATGTTGATAATCTAGGTCCAGAAAAAGGATCATCCATTTCAGACAGAGATGAGGAGGATAGTGAATCAGAGAATTTGTTACCACAGAAAGCTGTAGAGGCTGGGTGATTGTCTATATTCAAGGCTGAGACAGACAGATATTTAATCAGTTACGGAATTAAGGGCTATGGAGAAAAGACAGGAAAGTGAAGTAGAGGGTTATCAGATTAGTCATGGTCTCACTGATGGAACATGCATATCTACCTAGCAGAGAGCCTAGTCAGGATGATATTATTGAGGTAAGGTAGATTTGGATTAGATCATTTGATATGATTCATCCAGAATACTAACCCTATCGTCTTCTTATTACAGCATCTATCTATTCCTTACTCCAGTGTCTAGGAGCAAGTCTATGTCAGGACGATAAGGCCTGGTAGTTAACCATTGTCTGTGTAAACAAGATATTCCTCATCAAAAAGTTAAAATATGTATGACTGAAACAGTAATCAACAGAAATAAAAACAACCATGGCAATGAATGGCCAAATAAAAGCAAAATACTGCAGATGCTGTAAATCTGAGATAATAAGGGAAAACTCTGGAGAAACTCAGCAGGTCTGCTAACATCCATTTTGAGTCCAATATGACTCTTCTTCAGACAGGAGAATAAGATCTGAATAAGTGTTGAAGAAGAGTCACATCGGGCTTGAAATGTTAGTTTCGTTTCTCCTTCTTACAGACATTGACCGATCTGTTGAGAGTTTACACACATACACAGAAGGAGGTGACAGGGGAATGCTCAAGGTATATGGTGGTATGTGGAACAGCCTTGGAGGGCACTGTAGGCAACTGTGTGTGGGGTTACTGTCAGTGACTACCACCATTGCATGCATGGGCATGTTCACACATGCACGCACAAATGAGCAATGGGGAGGCGATGGCCTCATGGCATTATCGCTGGACTGTTAATCCAGAGACCCAGATAACATCCTGGAGACCTGCGTTCGAATCCCACCATGGCAGATGGTGGGATTTGAATTCAATAAAATATCTGGAATTAAGAATCTAATGATGACCATGAATCCATTGCTGATTGTCAGGAAAAACCCACCTGGTTGACTAATGCCCTTTAGGAAAGGAAACTGCCATCCTTATCTTGCCTGGCCTACATGTGACTCCACACCCACAACAATGTGGTTGACTCTGAACTACCCTCTGGACAATTAGGGATGGGCAATAAATGCTGCCTCACCAGTGATGCCCTTACCCCGTTAATGAATAAAGGAAAAAGAAACACGCACACATAAAGTCCCTGAGTGTTTGTCAGGTTGCTGATTGATTATGGCCCTGTTTTATGCTGCTGGCACAGATCAATTTCAGCACCCAGCACACAACCCCATATATATTAAAAATCTGAATCATGTTTCTAAGACAGATCAAAGGAAGGTATTTCATAGAGGTCAACTCAATCAATCAGCCTATCTTTGATGATTCTGCTTTTCCTAATTGAGAAGCATCTGTATTTGGTAAGGTCCCATAGTGCAGGTCACTATCAAGTCTGAAAACAGTATGAAAAATGATCATGTAATTGACAATGACAACAAAGCACTTTGCTTGGGATCCTAAGAATCTGTATATTGGAAGAAGTAAATATTTTGAGGTTCAGGGATTATGTGATGAAGCCTGATTTTCACACAGTGAAAATATTGTAAGGGACAAAATTATACAGGATACCATATTTGGAGTTTAGACGGAATAAAGGAAGAGCATTCAGAGGAGCATTGTATTATATTGTGAATTTAAAAGTGGGCTGAAAGATAAGCTTGCAATGGAGAAAAAGGTTTATGCTGGAAGTCAAAGATTTTAGCCCTTTGAAAGTAATGAGTTAACTGGATCAAAATAAGGATATGGCCACATAATTTGAAAGGGTTCAAAGTTTCAATGCTAGTCAGCCCTCAAAGCATGTCTGGAGTCAATTTGTTTGTCTCGAGCCAATCTGTTGCAATAGTTATCTCAGGGGTTGGCTCCTTTGCAGAAAGAAGAAGGGAGAAAAATTGTCATCTGTTTTATTACCGCAGGCCATTAAGCATCAGAGCAGAAGCAAAGGCCATTAGGTCCATGTTTTCTATGTCAGCTCTTTATTAAAACAATCTAATACTAATTGTACTGGCCTACTCATCTAAAGCATTAAGTACCATAAGACCATAAGATATAGAAGCAGCATTAGGCCACTCAGCCCATCGAGTCTGCTCTGCCATTTGATCATGGCTGATATGTTTCTCAACTTCATTCCCCTGCCTTCTCCCTGTAACCATGCTCCTCTTACCAGTCAAGAACCTATCTGTCTCTGTCCTAAGTATAGTTAATTACTTGGCCTCCGCAGCCTTCTGTGATAATAAATTCTACAGATGAACTACCCTCTGGCTGAAGATGTTTCTCCTCATCTCAGTTCTAAAGGGTCATCCCTTGACTCTGAGGCTGTGTCCTCACATCCTAGCCTCTCCTACTAGTGGAAACATCTTCTTCATGTCCACTCTATCCAGGCTTCTCAGTATTCTATAAGTTTCAATCAGATTCACCTTCATCCTTCTTAACTCCATCGAGTACAGAACCAGAGTCCTCAACTGCTCCTCAGATGACAAGCCTTTCATGCCCGGGATCATTCTTGTAAACCTTCTCTGGATTCCTTTCAATGCCAACACATAATTCCTTAGATGTAAGGCCCAAAATTGCTCACAATATTCCAAATGCAGTCTGACCAGAACCTTATACAACCTCAGCAGTAAATCTCTGCTCAAGTATTATAACCCTCTTGAAATGAATGCTATCAATGCATTTGCCATCCTAATTGCCAACTGAACCTACATGCTAACCTGAAGACAATCCTGAACTAGGACTCCCAAGTCCCTTTATGCTTCGATTTCTGAAGCCTTTCACCATTTACAAAACAGTTAATGGTACGATTCTTCCTATCAAAATGTATAACCCCTCACTTAGCTACATTCTATTCTTTTTCTGAAGAAGGGTCTAGACCTGAAACATCAGCTTTCCTGCTCCTCTGATGCTGCTTGGCCTGCTGTGTTTATCCAGCTCTACACCTTGTTATCTCTTCTATTCCATCTGTCCCTTGTTTGCCCACTCTCCTAGTTTGTCCAAGTCCTTCTGCAACCTCCCCACTTCCTCATTACTCCCTGTCTTCCACCCATCTTTGTGTCATCTGCAAACTAAGCAACAATGCTCTAAATTCCTTTGTCTAGATTGTTAATGTATAACATAAATAGTTGTCATCTGAAAGCTGACTCCTGTAGAACTCCACTAGTCATTATCTGCCATTCTGAAAAAGACCCCTTTTATCCCCACTCTCTGTCTTCTGCCAGTCAGCCAATCCTCTATCAGTACCCTGCCCCTAACACCATGGGCTCTTATAGTATTTAATAGCCTCTTGTGTGGCAGCTTGTCAAAGGCCTTCTGGAAAGCTAAATAGATTATATCTATCGACTCTCCTTTGTCTAACTTGCTTATAACCTCATCAAATTATTTTAGCAGATTTGTCAGCATGATCTCCCTTTTATAAAGCAGTGCTGCCTCAGCCCTATTTTCCCATGCACTTCCAAGAACTTCGCAATCTCATCCTTAATAATGGATTCTAAAATCTTACTAACGAGCTAGGTCAGGCTAACCACCTACAGTCTCCTCTCTTCTGTCTCCCTCCCTTTTTAAACAGATGTTTTACATTAACCATTTTTCAGTCCTCCGTGAACCTTTCTGACTCCAAGTGAATCCTGAAAGATCACCACCAATGCCTCTATAAAAAGTTTAGCTATCTCCTTCAGAATTCTGGGGCATAGTCCGTCTGGTTCCAGGTGATTTATTTGCCTTCAGGCCTTTTAGCTTCCTAAACACATATTCCTTGGCGATGGCCACTACACTCACTTCTGTCCCTTGACTTCCTTGAAGTTTTGGTATGTTACTGGTGTCTTCCACTGTGAGGAATGACACAAAGTACCTATTCATTTCCTTTGCCATTTTTGTTCCCCACTGTTGTTTCACCAGCCTCATTTTCCAATGTTCACTCTAGCTTCTCTCTTATCCTTTAAATACCTAAAAAAACCTCTTGCAATTTTCTTTTATGTTACTAGCTTGCTTACTGTCATATTTCATCTTGTCTTCTCTCCTCTTATTGCTTTTTCAGTTATCCTCTGCTGGTTTTTTACAGATTCACAATCCTTTGGCTTCCCACTAATATTTGATTTTGCTTTCGCTATTATCTTGTCCTGATTTCCCTTGTCAGCTACGGTTGCCTCATCCTCCCATTATCATGCTTCTTCTTCCATTGGGTGAATTTCTGCCGTGCCTCCCGAATTAACCCTGGAAATTCCTGCCATTGCTGCTCTACCATCTTCCCTGATAGACTCCCCTTACAATCAATTCTGGCCAGCTCTTACATCTGATTCCTTCTTCTCCCTCTCAAACTGCAGGGTGAATTCTAACATATGATGGTCATTGCCCCCAAGAGGTTCTTTGATCTTCAGCTCTTTAATCAAGTCTGCCTCATTATGGATCATCAAATCCAGAATTGTCTGCTCCCCAGTGTGCTCCACCACAAGCTGCTCCAAAAAGAAAACATCTTGTAGACATTCCACAAACTCTTTTTCTTGAAATATGCTACCAACTTGATTTTCCCAGTCCACTTGCATATTGAAGTCTCCCATGATTATTGTAATAGTGCCTTTCTTACATGTCCTTTTTATCTCCTGATTTTTTTTTCCTACATCCTGACTACTGTTAGGAGGTCTGTACACAGTTCCCGTCAGGGTCTTTTATCCTTTGTGGTTCCTTAACTCTACCCACATATTCTATACATATTCTATGCTTTCTGACTCTATATTATTTCTTGCTATCAATTTAGCTTCATTGTTTACTAACAAAGCAACCCCACACCCTCTGACCACCTGCCTGTCCTTTCAATAGGATGTAGATTTAGTTTCCAGCCTTGATCCCCTTACAGCCACATCTCTGTAATACTCACAACATTGTATCTACCAATCTCAATCTGCACTATAAACTCATTTACCTTGTTTCATGTACTGTGTGCATTTAAGTACAGCACTTTCAGTCCTGCATTGATCACCCCCTTCTCATGGTTGTCCCCTTATCTGCTGTGCCTGAAGTTAGATTCCTGACCCTTTCCAAACTCTCTGTCCTATTAAAAAAAAAACAAAAAAAACTGCGGATGCTGTAAATCAGGAACAAAAACAAAGTTGCTGGAAAAGCTCAGCAGTTCTGGCAGCATCTGTGGAGGAGAAAACAGAGTTAATGTTTCGGGTCCAGTG
>NC_063345.1:34178886-34179321 GCF_021869965.1 Rhincodon typus | reverse complement strand
GCAGCATCTGTGGAGGAGAAAACAGAGTTAATGTTTCGGGTCCAGTGGCCCTTCCTCAGAACTGAGGAAGGGTCACCGGACCCGAAATGTTAACTCTGTTTTCTCCTTCACAGATGCTGCCAGAACTGCTGACCTTTCCAGCAACTTTGTTTTTGTCTCTGTCCTATTACTTGTTCTGGAAACTTCAATAACTTCTGTTGAGCCCTGCCACACTACTTTTTCCATAATCTTCCATGCAACTCGTTGCCCAGAACAACTCCTCCCTTTCCCAGGACTAATGCGAGTATCTTATATATTCAAACCCGTTTCTCCAAAAACAATCTTTGAGCTATGCATTTACCTCTTTAATCTTGTTGACCCTATGCAAATTTGCTTGTGGCTCAGGTAGCAATCCAGAGATTATGAGATAACACAGTGTGGAGCTGGAGGAACACA
>NC_063345.1:34174508-34178486 GCF_021869965.1 Rhincodon typus | reverse complement strand
CTGCTCCTCTGATGCTGCCTGGCCTGCTGTGTTCCTCCAGCTCCACACTGTGTTATCTCTGATTCCAGCATCAACCATTCTTGCCATCTCTCAATCCAGAGATTATGACCTTTTTGGTTCTGCCTTTTAATTTAGCCCCTAGCTATTCATACTCCTTCTAGCAAAATCTCTTTCCTCTTTCCACCTATATCATTGATATTTAAATGCACCATAACAACTGAATCTTTCCCCTCCTACTCCAAATTCCTCTGCAGCCCAAATGAGATAGCCTGAACCCAGGCACCAGGCAGGAAACACAGTCTTCGAGACTCTCAATCCTGGCCACAGAGAACAGTGTTTATGCCCCTGACTGTACTATCGCCGATTATAATTGCATTTCTCTTTTCTCCCCTCTCTTGAACTTTTGATTGGCTCCGTGTACCACAGTGTTGTGGTCAGTTTGCCATCCTCCCTACAGCCCACTCTCTCATCCACACTGGGAACAAGAATTTCAAAACTGTCAGACAAGCTTAAGACTACTTCAGCACTATCTCCTGGATCCTTCGACCGGCCTCATTCGTAGTCAAGCCCTCCTGACCCTGACCGCTGACTAAATTTGAGGTAATTAATCTAAGGGATATGACTGTCTGCTGAGACATAGCATCCAGGAAATTCTCCTCTTTCTTGATGTGTGGCAGAGTTTGAAACTCAGAGTCCAGCTCATCAACTCTGAGCTGGAGTTCCTCAAGCAACGAACCCTTGCTGCACAAGTGATCACTATGAACCGCAGTGGGGTCCACCAACCCCCACAGCATGCGATTACAGCGCATCACCTGGCCCAGAATCACTATTTTAATTACTTAGTTCTTAATTTGATTTTTAAAACTTTCGGACTGGTCTGTTAGTTTGTAGCCTGTAAATATTTCTCCTATTTACCTTCAATCTGAAAGTAACCTATAACAGTCAACTGGGAGCAATCACCAACCCACAAACTTACAGTTTACCTGTGATGTCACTCCTTTATTCTGGGCCCCTGGTCCTTGAATTCAATTATTCTGTAAAAAAAAATCCTTACAAGTGATGAGCCAAAAAAAAGCAAAAAACACCGCCTCCCCTCTGCACCAAATACCCACGCTCCCTGAACTATATTCTTTCAGGCTGTGTCTCACTCTGAACATGATCTCTCCTTTCTGACTGTGCGAAGATTACTGATCTTCAAATGTTGTCCCATTTTCCTTTATACGACACATCAACCACTTTCTATAGCACAACAATACACAGTAATCCTCTAGTTAGAGGCATTTTCTTAACTTTCACCATTCTTTCCTTACTCATCTAGTGAATGATTTTAACTTGATGTCACTGAGCGAGAAATCTGAAGAAATAGAGAGGCAGAACCTTTGATTATTCTTTGCCTTTGTTTTGGAGCTTTAAATTGTGTGTTCAAAATATCCATTTGATACTGGGATGTCCCCTGCCTGAAACATGCCTGGAAATGCAGCAACAGTGATATAGGTTTGGGCATGCCTTAGAGTTTCTTGGTGGTCACCTGATATGAATTCTGGGCTGATTACAGCGTGTAAACAGAGGTTCTGCCTTATCTTAGGACCCTTTGGGAAATTTTAGGAACAGAGCTAGGACAGGAGGAGAATAAAAATACAGGGGAGGATAAAATTAATTAATATGGTTGTATTTTGCCCATAAGCAGTGAAAATTGCATCACTGGGGCTTAGAAAATGAATTTGAAAGTTGAGGGGACAGTCTTCTTCTTGACTGTCAAACCTTATGTGTGTAAATGTATTTTGTTAGCTAGCAGTTTTGGGCCTTTCTGGAAATACTAATATAATTCAGGCTAATAAATCCTCAGACTGCCGCTTTGTTCTTTTACCTTAATTGGGGAGTATTGTTCAAGATCTTGAATATGAAATCAAAATGAACTTTTTTTAACCTATAAACATGGTATTCCTTTGCTGAAATAGGGCCTGTTGCTTGGCAACAAAATATCATGTTCCCTGGTGGCTGAGATTAAAATGGAATAGATAAGAGAGACAGCACAGAGACTTAGCATTGTCTGAAAGCATGGAGGAGGAAAGCCATGATGAATGATAAAGCTGCACATTCATTCCAGGTCTCCAAGTTGTTTCATCTCAGAGTACATTATTTTTGGCACAACACTCCATGCTGCAAAAGTCTCTTGTGTTCAGCCACAACCTTCATTCTCTTAACAATGAGCACACAATCCCATCCCATTCTAAAGCACTCAGGCCACCTTTAAATTTATTTTCACTCAGTCTGCATACTGTTTGATGTTGTCTTGAGCCATTCAAAATGGAGACCCTCATTCTCCATGTTTCCCAGTGGTGTTCAGGAAACCTCGTCTTTATGCCATCACAAGATTTGAAATTGTGTTCACTATTTACAGGTTCACACGTTTCACAAACCTCGAGAATGAAAACTGCTGTCCCCAGAGTACAGCACTTGAAATGATTCTCCAATCCAAGTCACAAGCATATGTGAATTGATCAGTCTGCAGTATGTGTCAATGTCCAATTTGAGTCAATGTTCATTATAAGTCATCGCACAGAAAGTCATTGTACAGTGGTGAGATCTGGACATAATGTGAGCCTGTTTGCAGTGTAAGGCAAAGTGCTATATGAGTAAATGTGCAATGATTACTCTGCAGTGTGAATCAATGTGCAGTGAGTCTTTATACAGTCGTGAGGCCAACATACAGTATGTCAACATGAAATGTGGGTCAATGTGCAGTATAAGGTCAATATGCAGTGTGAGTAAACATGAGTGGGAGTGAACATGAATGTGAGTGAATGTGAGTGTGAACCAACATGCGATGTGAGTCAAGAAACTGGATTTTCCGAGGAGTAGTAATCTAATGTAAATTGTCACTCTGTTGTTCGTTTTTATGACATGAAAGGGCTCTGTTTTTCTGACAGGAGATTACAAACATGGTTTCTTTGGAAATGTGGAGCCATGCTTTCATTCTGAAAGTTCCCTTATAATCCAGAATTGTCAAAGATAGACAAATTATGCCCATTTCCCTGGAAAAATACAGTGCCAGGTAGATAGTATGCCCAGTAAAAAGTGTGCCAAGTGGATAGGATGCCAAGTGAGAAGAGATAGGTTTCAGGCTGGTAGGGTGCAAAGTGGACAGGCTGTCAAGGGTGTAGAGCATCAACCCACATTGCGGCAAGAGGTAGTGATGGAGTGTTGAGGGTCGGTCAGGGTGGGTGAGAGAGATTGAATCCACAGGAGTGTGAGATCATATTTGTTGGTCCTGGAAGGGAGTTCAGATATGACAATAGCAGAGGGAGTGTCATTTCAGCAGTAGGATAGAGGAATGAGTTCCTAGGGGTATCAGGACTGAAGCAAAGGCTGAGGGATTGAATCAATGGTGGGCAGGAAGATGCGAGGTCTGAAGCAGATAAAGTAGAGATTTGGGCCTGAAGCAACAAAAAGATAGGAGGTTGGTTCTGGAGCAGTGAAAAGGAGAGGAGTTGGTGGTGAGGAAAAAAGGCTCAGGTCCTGGCTGGAGTTATAGGATCCTTGACATAGAATGGGGACGTTGGGTCTGGTGACATGGAACTGTGGGATCCAGGGGAAAAGGAGTCTCAGATGAGGGGTGGGAGGATTTTAAAGGCCTGGAGAGGTGTAATTCAGGGTGTGCAAGGTAAATTAGTGGTCAGTTTAATAGTTATGACTTAGATTAGGTACTTCATAGTCTAAATTCTCCAAAGTAACTATTTAGTAAATTTCAGCAGACCATCCAAATTTTTTGATTTAAATGGATACTTTTAAGATTCTGAGCAAGGGGAAGGGTCCAGCAGAATCTTTAAAATTTAAAATAAAATATATTTAAAAGAACAGTGGATGCTGGAAATCTGAAACAAATATAGAAATTGCTGGAGAGATGCTTTGCTGGGCTTGAAACTTTAGCTCTGCTTTTTCTCCACAATTGCACCAGAACTGTGGAGTTTCTCCAGT
>NC_063345.1:34124830-34174498 GCF_021869965.1 Rhincodon typus | reverse complement strand
ATTTCTGTCATATTGTAGGTAAATGCACCAGCCAATGGATGCACATCAATATTCCACAAACATCACATGAGAGCAGATAATCTGAATGATATCTGAATGATTGCATATTGGCTCAGGACAACTGGAAAAACCAACTCCACTGTTCTTCTTCAAGAACACATCTCTTTTACAAGCACCTGAAAGAATGGATAGAGCCTTGGTTTAACATTTCAGCTGAACAGTGCAGCAGGCCCTTAATCCCGCAGTTTCAACCTATATCATGTGCTCTGCAATGGGACTTGCATACACAATATTTCATTCAGACTACCTTGTATTTTCTGTTGAAAGGCTTATACAGTTACTTGTACGTCACAACTGATTACATATGAGTTTTGTCAGTGAATGTTGGCATCTTAACATGAATGTAGTGGGCATTGAAGTTGTGTTCAATTATTTACTTACATATGCATTTTTAAGCTCGAAATTTTTGTGCTCGAAATGCAAGTTATCAGCTTTTCTTTTAAATATGCTTGTGGGGGATTTTCAAGTAAATCTATGCTATTTACCAGTATGAGAGTGGTAATTCTGTATCAAGCTGGGGTCATGGATGATGAGTTGTACTTGAACTGTAAGGTATCAGTTTTTCTGTTAAATGAACCTGTGGGGTATTTTCAAGTAATTGATGCTATTTACCAGTAAGAGAGTGGTACTTCTGAATTAAAGAACAAACTGAAAAAAAAAATAGAAATAGAAATCATTAGGTGATTTTTCTGGGCAACAAAGTAGTAAGAAGAATTTGAAAACCACATGAAAAACGCTCAGACACAATTTGAAGCAGAACAGAAGTTACATTTACACCACCACACTAGGAAACAGGAAAGCAATCACAAAAATGGTACTAGCTAAACAGTGAGTACTTGATCCTTGAAGTGGTTAAGTAAGTGATCTGGTGTGTGGTGAGTCAGTTCCAAATTGGGATTCAGACCATGCAGAACCATCAAAAAGAACAAAGAACAAAGAAAATTACAGCACAGGAACAGGCCCTTCAGCCCTCCAAGCCTGTGCTGATCCAGATCCTCTATCTAAACCTGTCACCTATTTTCCAAGGATCTGTATCCCTCTGCTCCCTGCCGATTCATGTGTCTGTCTAGATACATCTTAACTGACGCTATCGTGCCCGCCTCTACCACCTCCGCTGGCAACGTGTTCCAGGCACCCACCACCCTCTGCGTAAAGAACTTTCCATGCATATCTCCCTTAAACTTTTCCCCTCTCACCTTGAAATCGTGACCCCTAGTAATTGAAGACAAACAAGACAAGCTTAGGTGCCATCTCCCAGATTGAATTTCAATGCATAGTGTGATTCAATGTTCCGTGAGCCAATGTGCACTCTGAATCAATATGCAGTACAGGGTCAATATACAGTATGAATCAATGTGCAGTGTGTGCTGTTGTGCAGTGCAAGGTCAGTATGCAGTGCTTGTGAGCCAATATGCAGTGTGAGTCAATATACATTGTTAATTAACGTGCTGTAAGTTGATGTGTAATGAGTGGTCAGTATGCAGTAAGTCAATGTGCAGTGTGAGTGAATGTGCAGGCTGAGTGAATGTGCAATATGAGTCATTGTACTGTGTGAGTGAAAGTACAGTGTGAGTCAATGTGAATCAATACAGAGTGTGAGTGAATGTGCAGTGTGAGTGAATCAAAGTATGGTTTGTGTCAATATGCATAGTGTGATTTTACAGTGTTAGGTCAAAATGCATGGTGTGAATGTGCAGTTTGATCAAGAGATTAAGCAAGATCCTGATATGAAGAAGTAAGAAGGTAAGATGATTATCCTTTGACATGTTATATTGGTGTATCATTTGAAAAGAGGACATTAATCAAAAGAAAAATATTGCAAATGCTGGAAATCTGAAAGAAAATAAGAAAATGTTGGAGAAACTCAATATGTCTGGCAATGTCTGTGAAGAGAGAAGCAGGGTTAATATTTTGAGTCCAAAGGCTCTTCTTTGGAATTCCAAAATAGAATCATTGGACTTGGAATGTTAACTCTGCTTCTCTCTCAAAAACTGCTGCCAGATCTGTTAAGTTTCTACAACATATATTCTTTTTTAGTTCGGAACTATATTGTTATGTGTATGTATACACTCTGTATCCAGAGTGCCAAAACAGGAACTACTGCATGACAGTCAGTGTGCCAAGATACTATTATATCATTCTGCTCCTCAAGATAAAATTTAGAAAAATGCATTGATGAAAGCTCCAATATTTGTGTCTGAAATTATGATTGTATAAAACTTCTGGGAGTAATTGTTGGATGTAACATTATACATCAACAATATGGTCACCTATATTTTTGATGCATCATACTTTTGTAATGAGTCCACTACAAAAATAAAATCAATTGGTTTCACATCAAATCACATTGCTTTCCACTTGCAGAAGCTTGAAGGGGGCGCAAAACTGCAAAAGGTGGTGATAGGAATTGTCTGTACAAAAATCTCCAGCTACCACAGTTATCAGGGTCGCTTGATGAATCAGCTGCGCATTTTCTGCCCATGATCTTGATAGACTTGTTCATACCATTCCTCAAGTACAGTATTATAAGTTTTAGTGGTTTCTTACTAGCAAAGGTAAACTTTACAACTAATTCAAAGAGGATCTGACCGAAAAGACCTCTTTCTATTTGCTTAAAAAAAAGAATTTTGTAAGCTATGTAATGAGGTGTGACCATTTCCCTTAGCATCCCTGGGTTAGGAGAGTTAAGTGACCATCCAGTATCCCGCACCTGATCACTTTCCCCTGAGGCCCTTTGGAAAAGGTTGTGTGGGGATATCTGGTGAGAAGAGATCCAGCCTCAGCTGTAATCACTCAGTTACTCTGCTGAAGTTCCCATACACTAGAATGAGTCATTGGAGAAATGCCAGCGTTCGATGAACTATACCCCAGTAAGTTGTAGGAGAAGAGAGAGAAAAGTGGAAACAAAACCATTACACAGAAATGTTAACAGCTGAATTTCTCTTAAAACCAAAGCATGTCAAAAATAACACAGCAAGGCAAAGTGCATTACTGACTAATCTTCCAAATATTTTATCAGCTTTTAAAATTAAGTACAGCCCTCTTTTAAATATTGTGACCATTTCCAAAGAAAATAATGGAAAAATCTGAATATTTATGAAATACAATTTCTCTAGATCCACACGTAACGATATGACTTCTTCCTGCACATGGGATGTGCTTTCTGTTGATAAGAACCAATGTATCTCACCCATATGAATGAAATTCACTCAAGTGTTAGATTGCAATATGAAAGAAAAGTAAACTTCCAATTTCTTTCAGTCACTGCCTCTGGTAACAGCCTTAGTTAAAACATTATCTCCACCTCACAGATGCATGAAAAGAAGCCATTGAGACAGCACATGCAATGCCTCAATGGCTAAGTGCTGTACCTGTTCAGAACAGAGACTAGTTCTCAGGTTCAAACTTTGGTCTAGCCTCACTGAGCTGATATCTGCCCATGGGGGTGAAATGATTGGATCCTGTCTCTCTGCAATAAAGCAGTAAACAAATTCTGTAAAAGTTCCTCTTTCCAGTTAATATCCATTTTGAGTCCTACTGAGTAACATTTTAGGCCAGGGACAAACCTTGAGTTGAGCTCAGATGTCATAGCCCCAGTTGACTACAGCGTGGGCACTCTGGCCAGAAATTAACAGAGCTTGAAATAACTTGGGGCAGAAAGCATGTGATTCCCAGATTTTCAATGAAAAGGGAACACCTTGCGTGACCTCAAGGCATCTCAATGTTCTCTTGAACCAAAGAGAAACATTTTGAAATCTCATCTCTGTCGTAATGTAGATAAATGCACCAGCCAATGGATGTATATCAGTTTTCCACAAACATCATATGAGAGCAGATAATCTGCATGAGAATGCACATTGACTCAGGACAACCGGAAAAACTCCACTGCTTTTCTTCCAAAATATATTCCTTTTACAGGCACGTGAAAGGGCAGATAGGAACATCAGAACATAGGAACAGGAGTAAAAACCGAAAGAACTGCGGATGCTGTAAGTTAGGAACAAAAACCAAGTTGCTGGAAAAGCTCAGCAGGCCTGGCAGCATCTGTGAAGGAGAAAAACAGAGTTAACGTTTCGAGTCCGGTGACCCTTCCTCAGTGTCTATAGGAACAGGAGTGTCCATTCAACCTCTCCTACCTCTTCTACCACTGAATAAAATCATGGCTGATCTTTGGCCTAACTCCATATACTTGCTTTCGAACTGTATCCTTTAATACCTTTTAAAAAATCTATCTATCTCAGATTTAAAGTTAACAACTGATCTAGCATTCACTGCCATTTGTGGAAGTGTATTCCAAAAATTTCCCACCCATTGTGTGTAGAAGAGCTTCCTAATATCTCTTCTGAACTTACTGGCCCTAATTTTTAGACTATGCTCCCTATTCTAGAATCATTAATCAGGGAAAATAGTTTGTTTTTAATTACCCTGTATTTTCCTGTTGATATCTAGAAGATTTGATCAAATCACCCCTTAATTTTCTAAACTTTTAGAGAAAACAGGCTTAATTTGTATAATCTCTCCCCTTAACTCCTGAAGTCCAGATATCATTCTTGTAAACCTATGTTGTACTCCCTCCAAGGTAAACTGTGGTGCCCCAGATCTGCTCACAGTATTCCATGTGGTGTCTAAACAGAATTTTGCATAACTGCAGCATGACCTTGGTATTCTTGTACTCCAGACCTCTGGATATAAAGACCAGCATTCCATTAGCTTTCTTCATTGTTTTCTGCAGCTGCACCAACATTTTAAAGATCTACGCACCGGAACCCCTAAGTCTCTTTGGGCATCCAATGTATTTAACTTCAAACTCATCTAGAAAGTACCTTGAAATATTTGGTTTAACATTTCAGCTGAAAGACTGCGCACTGATCATGTAGCATTCCTTTAATCATGTACTGGAGAGTTTCAGCCGAGTTCATGTGTTCACAGATCAGACTCAAAAAATATTTTGCTGGAGACAGTCAGCAGGTCGAGCAGTATTTGTGGAGAGAAAGCAGAATTAACATTTGGGTTCAGTGGCCCTTCTTCAGACCTCATAGTAGCGAGCAAAAAGTGATATATGTTATATATGTTGAAGACAGGGGTGATGGTGATTGCAGTGGAAGTGTGGAGGAGGTTTGTTGAGAGGAGAACTACATGATAGTTGGAGACAAAGCCCAGAGAGGGAGAGAACAGCAGTTAGGCAGACAAAGGGATGGATAAAGGTGAGCCAGAGGGAAAACAAAACTGACAACCCTGGTAATTATAGACCAGTGAGCCTTACTTCGGTTGTGGGTAAAGTGTTGGAAAGGATTATAAGAGATAGGATTTATATTCATCTAGAAAGGAATAATTTGATTAGGGATAGTCAACACAATTTTGTGAAGGGTAGGTTGTGCCTCACAAACCTTACTGAGTTCTTTGAGAAGGTGACCAAACAGGTGGATGAGGGTAAAGCGGTTGATGTGGTGTATATGGATTTCAGTAAAGCGTTTGATAAGGTTCCCCATGGTAGGCTATTGTACAAAATACGGAGTCATGGGATTGAGGGTGATTTAGTGGTTTGGATCAGAAATTGGCTAGCTGTAAGAAGACAGATGGTGGTGGTTGATGGGAAACGTTCATTCTGGAGTTCAGTTACTAGTGGTGTACCTCAAGCATCTGTTTTGGGGCCACTGCCATTTGTCATTTTTATAAATGACCTGGATGAGGGCATAGAAGGATGGGTTAGTAAATTTGCGGATGACAGCAAAGGCGGTGGATTTGTGGATAGTGCGGAAGGATGTTGCACGTTACAGAGGGACATAGATAAGCTGCAGAGCTGGGCTGAGAGGTGGCAAATGGAGTTTAGTGCGGAACAGTGTGAGGTGATTCACTTTGGAAGGAGTAACAGGAATACAGAGTACTGGGCTAATGGTAAGATTCTTGGTAGTGTGGATGAGCAGAGAGATCTCGGTGTCCATGTGCACAGATCACTGAAAGTTGCCACCCAGGTTGATAACGTTGTTAAGAAGGCGTATGGTATGTTAGGTTTTATTGGTAGAGGGACTGAGTTTCGGAGCCATGAGGTCATGTTGCAGCTGTACAAAACTCTGGTGCGGCTGCACTTGGAGTATTGCGTACAGTTCTGGTCACCGCATTATAGGAAGGATGTGGAAGCATTGGAAAGGGTGCAGAGGAGATTTACCAGGATGTTGCCTGGTATGGAGGGAAGGTCTTATGAGGAAAGGCTGAGGGACTTGAGGCTGTTTTCGTTAGAGAGAAGAAGGTTAAGAGGTGACTTAATAGAGACATACAAGATGATCAAAGGATTAGATAGGGTGGACAGTGGGAGCCTTTTTCCTCGGATGGTGATGGCTAGCACGAGGAGACATAGCTTTAAATTGAGGGGTGATAGATATAGGACAGATGTCAGAGGTAGGTTCTTTACTCAGAGAATAGTAAGGGCGTGGAATGCTCTGCCTGCAAAAGTAGTAGACTCGCCAACTTTAAGGGCATTTAAATGGTCATTGGATAAACATATGGATGATAATGGAATAGTTTAGGTTAGATGGGCTTCAGATTGGTTTCACAGGTCGGCGCAACATCGAGGTCCGAAGGGCCTGTACTGCACTGTAATATTCTATGTTCTATGTTCTATGTTCTATGTTCTATGATAATAGGAGCTATGAGTAAGTGAAAATGAGTTGGCTGTGATGAAAGTAGCCCATGTTGTGAGAGGGCCAAGGGTTTGGGGGTCATTGGAGGACATAGAAGTTGTTCAGGTTGTAAAATTCATTGAAGTTGATATTGTGTTCTGTAGTCTGCAAGGTCCCTTAGTGGACAGTGAGATGTTATTCTTCCAGCTTGCTCTGAGCCTCACTGGATGACTGCAGCAGATATGTGTCAGAATTTTGGCTAGGGAACATGGTGGAGTGTTAAAGTGACAGGCAACTGGAACTTCAGGGTCATTTTTATGGGCAGAACATAGCAATTGCTCTGTCTGTGTTTTGTTCCCCTCAGTATAGAGGAGGCTGCATTGCCTGGCCTGCTGTGTTCATCTAGCTCTACACCTTGTTATCTCAGATTCTCCAGCATCTGCAGTTCCTGTTATCTCAGAAGGGAATATGTGTCTGGTGGTGGCATCCCACTGGAGGTGGCAGAAATGGTAAGTTCGAGGTGGATGCAGGTGTGTTGGAAGGTGTTTTTATTATTTTTTATATTTGATTTAGACTATCTTGTAATTTCTGTTGCAAGGCTTTTGCAGTTACTTGTACAACACAGTTGATCACATATGAGCCTCGTCAGTGAATGTTGGCATCTTAACCTGAAAGGGATAGAAGTTGTGTTCAATTATTTACTTAACACAGACATTTTTAAGCCAGTCATGAATTTAACTATTTTAAGAGCTGAGTTTTTGAATGAGACACAAACCAGGATGATATTAAATGCCCAACAGCCATGGGGAGTCCAAAGAGCAGCACGCTAGAGTAAGGATATAGTTGCACTCGAATCAAGTTATCAATCTTTCTATCAAATAACCCTGTTGGGGATTTTCAAGCATTTCTATGCTTTTTACCAGTGTGAGAATGGTACTTCTGGAAAAAGGAAAAAACAAACAAACCAAAAAAGACATACAAATGGGGTGATCATTTGTTGAATTTTCTGGGGAAAAGGCAGCAAGGAGAACTTGAAAACCACAGAAAAAGGCCTTAGGTATGATTTGAAGCAGTACTGAAGTTACATTTGCACTGGCACCCTAGAAAACAAAAAAAGCTATTACAAAAATACTAGTAGTTAAGCAGTGACTACTTGAACAGTGAACTGGCTCGATCAATGATCTGTCAGGCAGTGAATCAGTCCCAAATTAGGAAATGGATGCTGCAGAATCATCAAGACAATTGTGGGTTCTATCCAGATGCAAAAAGAGAAAAATGTACCAACAAAAATGCCAGAGTTACATCAAAAAATAGCAGGGAATTTTAAAAAGGAGAAGCACAGCATGTATATTGCTGAATCTCTTGTAGTCTCGCTATTATAAATCCCTTAAACATCAAGAATATTTTTTATAAAAGTCAGCATTCATTGGGAAGGGACTTCCAAATGCCATAGAATGAATTGGAAGGCCACAGATGTCCAAACCAAACTTAGGCTATTTAAACAAAGGATTGAGCTATCCTTCTCAGACTTAGATATTGCTCAAGCAGATAAGCATAGCTTATCAGCCAGAAATATCAATTCATTAGTTCACCACTAGGTGACATAGCATGGTCAAGGACTATGACTTCTCAGACGGTCAGCTGTCTGAACAGATAATGGAGACAGTTACAGCTTTAATGCCCTTCAAAGTCTCCCACAAAGACATCTTAGCCAAAAACAAAGCTAATGACATTTTTTTTTTCTAACAGGTGATACTACTGAATGGCTTGCTAGGCTATTTCAGAGGGCAATTAAGATTCAACCACATTGCTGTTGGGTCTGGAGTCACATGTAGGCCACATCTAAGTATGTAAGTATGTTAGTTTCCTTCCCTAAAAGAAATTAGTGAACCAGATGGATTTTTACAGCAATTGATTCGTGGTCATCATTTGACTTCTAGTTCCAGCTTATTATTGAATTCACATTCCATCATCTGTCCTGGTGTGATTTGAACATAAGTCTCCAAAATATTGTCTGCATCTCTGGATTATTAGCCAAGCAAGAGTACCACTAGGCCATCACCTCCCCCAAATCCTCATAGTGCTAAAAGAAACAGAAAATTTGAAGCCATTGTAGCCAGAAAATAACATTTGCAGGCATTAGATCCAGTAATATCACATTATTGGTGCAGGGCACAACAAAGAAGCAAGCCATGTGGGAAGTGTATTCTGTTGTACCCACCCCAAAAGTGTCCGGCATTTCAAGATCTTTGCAAGTTATGAAGTGGAAAGGATATTGAGCATTCATATGACAGGAATCTAGTTCCAGAGTTGCAACCAAAGGCTAAAATAGGACAAAACCAAACAAAAAACATGTACTGCATATAAGTTTGGCGGCAAGATGGGCCAAAGTTAGAAGAGAAAACAGAAAGCAAAGAGTGGGGATAAATTGGCAATCAGTGGCTGGTAGTGTGTCTCAGTGATCAGTGTTGGGACTGCAATTGTTTACAATTTACAAAGATGATTCAGAGTTGAGGACCAAGTGTAGTGTGTCAAAGTTTGCAGTTGTCAGTAAAATCATAGTAAAGTAAGAGATAGTAGGAGCTGCAGATGCTGGAGAATCTGAGATAAAGTTTCGGACCTAGACCCTTCTTCAGAAAAAGGGTCTAGGCCCAAAAAGTCAGCCTTCCTGCTCCTCTGATGCTGCTTGGCCTGCTGTGTTCATCCAGCTCTACACCTTGTTATCATAGTAGAACAAAGTGGGCAGAGGACACTGAAAGTCTGCTCAGGGATGTAGATAGGTTAAGTGAGAGGGCAAGGGTCTGTCAGATGGAGTACAATGTTGGTAAATGTGAGGTCATCCATTTTGGTAGGAATAACAGCAAAATGGACTATTATTTAAATGTTGAAAAAATGCAGTTTGCTGTTGTGCAGAAGGACCTGAGTATCCTTGTTCATGAATCACCAAAAGTTGGTTTGCAGGTGCAGCAGGTAATTAAGAAAACAAATTGAATATTGTCCTTCAGTGCTAGAGGGATGGAGTTTAAAAAATAGGGAGATTGTGCTGCAGCTGCATAGGGTACAGGTGAGGCCACACCTGGAGTGCTGTGTACAGTTTTGCTCTCCTTAGTTGTGAAAGGATGTACTGGCAGTGGAGAGAGTGCAGAGGAGGTTCATAGGTTGATTCCAGAACTGAGAGTGGCTTAAGAAGAGACATTAAGTAGACTGGGACTATACTCATTGGAATTTAGAAGAGTGGGCGGGGATCTTATAGAAACATATAATATTATGAAGGGAGTAGATAAGAGAGAAGCAGGGAGGTTGTTTTAACTGGCAGGTGAAACCAGAACTAAGGGGCATAGCCTCAAAATAAAGAGGAGATTTCGGACTGACTTGAGGAGGAGCTTCTTCACCCAAAGGGTTGTGAATCTATGGAATTCCCTGCCCAATGAAGCAGTTGAGGCTGCCTTGTTGAATGTTTTTTAAGGCAAAGATAGATAAATTTTTGAACAATTAGGGAATTAAGGTTTATGGTGAATAGGTGGGGGTGGAGCTATTTCCACAAAAATGCTATGATCTTATTGAATGGCAGAGCAGGCTCGAGGGGCCAGATGGCCTACTCCTGCTCCTGGTTCTTATGTTCTTAATTCAGAGCAAAAAGAACTCCCAAAGTTGAAGGATTTCCACATTGTGAAGTTGACACATTGGCCTGAATCTTCTGGTCTGAATTGAAATGTCTATTCGGATCCAGACCAGATTAAAAATTATCCATTTACGTTTTGTGCTTTTTTTGAGTGAGTTTCTAACCTAGGATCCTTCCAAGCTGAAGAAGGGTAATTGAGCCCTGAAGTCCACAAAGACAGGAACAGGGAACATAAAAATGGAAACCACACCACTGTTTTCAGCAGTTAGTGACTTATTCTATGGTTTATATGCCTTGTAGCTACTTTGAAAGAAGGTATGTGCGAGAATAGGGTGAATGGGTAGGATGCCTGGTCGAGAAGAGAGTACTGAGCGCGGTGACCATGAGAATTGGTGATAGAAATTTGGAGACAGATAGTTGAAGATGTCGTGGAGGTAGAGTGCAAGGTGGGTGATTGTGATTAGGGACAGGAGTTTTCAGATTTTGACCCAGTGAACGTGAAGTGCTGATGGTAACTTTCCAAGTGAGGATGGCGTGTGGCTTGTCAAGGAAACTTGTAGGTGATGTGTTCCTATGTACCTGCTGCCATTGTCCTTCCGGATAGTAGTCACGGGTTTGGAAGATGCTGTCAAAGGATCTTGAGTGAATTTCTGCAGTGCACTTGTAAATGGTACACACAGCTGCTACTGAGTGTTGGTGGTGGAGGGAATGAATGTTTATGGATGTGGTGCCAATCAAGGGGGCTGCTTTGTCCTGAATTGTGTCAAGTTTCTTAACAACAGCCAGCACTAATTAAATGTAAGTAACCAACCCACATGCAATTTGGAAACAACCAAGTGAGAAATTCCGATCTCCAGAAGATTGTACCATCCTAAGATCTGAGAGGATTGTCAAAGCACCTCTTTGGTATAAAGCCTCTTACACATGTAAATTTTTTCTGAGGAAGCATCCAGACCTGAAACGTCAGCTTTCCTGCTCCTCTGATGCTGCCTGGCCTGCTGTGTTCATCCAGCTCCACACCTTGTTATCTCAGACTCCAGCATCAGCAGTTCCTACTATCTCTAAATTTTACATATTTGTTTCTGTGTAAGTAGGTTGCAACTGCCTAATAGACACATAATTTCATTCGGTGCATGTAATTTTATCTTAGTGAAAAATGGCACGTTGTCTTACTGCTTTAAGAGCTGAATATGTTAATAATGCAAAAATCCATCATAAGGTATGACAAGGCCAGCAGCCATGATGAGTATGAGTATCAACATTATAGGCTAAAGATATGTAGAGAAATTGCTTTCACTGCAAGTTGTCAGTTTGTCTGCTAAGTAAACCTGCTGCAAGTAAACTGAACTATGCTACTTACAAATCCAGCATGAGGGTGGGAATTCTGTGTTAAGAAACACAACACTAGAATGCAATAATGGATACCTACCAGAATAATGATTTTTGCTCTCACTAGCTCTGATCTTGTTTCTTCAGGTGCCTTTTCATTATCTGTGCCCAGAGGCAGAATTTCCCCAAACTCAAGACAGTGGGTGTGAAAGCAATGGGGGGACGTTGGCAGTGAGCTGTGATCATAGGAGTCCTTGACACGTTCTGTCACTGGGGAATGTCGTAAAAACAGCTCAGGATATTGATATGCTAGAGGTGAGTGGCCAATTTAAATTCAGAGCAATTGGAGTGGCCTGTTGGAATGTTACAGTGGTGGAGCAGCTCTGTGTCCACACGTGGGGACCATCACCTCACTGGAGCCAGTCTTCCTGCAGTAGAGTGGAGGCCCATGAGATCCACAGGTTCCATGCTCAAAAGACGAGGCCTCCAGCAGCCGAAGAACTGCCACCTGAGGGTTCTCTGCACCAAGTAATCTGCTTGCTTGGCATCTCTGAACTTTTGCTTTAAATGTATATCTTGGGCCTCTTTGTTTTCAGCCTGCCTCAGTAATGCCCATTTAACAGACTGGGCCAATTGCATTGGGAACCTTCCTGCTGTCCTCAGATGGTGTGCTTGGAGATGTTCAATTAATAGGCTATCTCCAAAAAGATAGCTCCTTCTTGGGTTGAGAAACATATTAGCCATGATTGAATAATGGAGCAGACTCAATAGGCCAAATGGCCTCATTTTGCTCCTTTATCTTACGGTATTATGGTCTTGGTGCCTGACAAGTGTCAGCTGGCGAAACCTAGCATCAAGGCTTTAAAACCTGTGGGGGAAATGCAGCTTCACATATTTGCCATGTAAACAGTGAACTCCTGTCTACCATTCTCAACTTCGTTCAATAAACTATTGGCTTATCAGGTAAATAGCCAAATGAGTAGAGAGATATTCTACTGTAATGAGGGATGAAGGGTGCCAACAGCATTGTTTCAGATGTGTTTTCTAATTAGTCCAGTTTCTTTTTATTTGAATCCCTTACATTGGGATCATGAGGGGTTAACTCTATACCAAAGGACAGTTAATCATGAGGCTGTTTGTTTTTCAAGCAAAAGAGGAAAAGTGTAATAATTGCTAATATAAGAAAATACATAAAAGAGAAGAGGGCAATTAAGAATGTGTCTCCAGGAATGGGTGAAATGATCATTTCTGCTGAATGGCTTCATTTTGCCTGTAATAGGTTTTATCTCCGCTAATATAGATAGGAAGTACCTGAGACACCTGCGGCCTATATTACACAACGCCAGATTGTTTATGACCTCCAAAACTCTGTAAATCCAAAGGGTGAAAGTGGGGGAGGGGTGTTAGTGTCAGGTGAAAATACTGTAAGGACCTAGCCTCCTGGATAATGTTATTTCTGCTCTCATTCCCCTGTTGATTCTTTGAGATTCATTAGCTACTTTCATCAGTATCGGAAGTTGGACTTATTACCCTTTTTAATTTAACAAAATTAGCCTGGAGACACCAGTTATAATTCTTCATAAGTGGAATTTTAAATCACCAATGTGCTTGATACTTTGCCTTGTGGGCATTGAACATAAATTTATGCAGTATCCTATTAAAAAAGCAAAAAACGTCTGAAGTTGCTTCCACTGTTTGTAGCCTAGAATATTCAGTGGGGGGATCCAACATTTATTCTAGATTGCCTACATGAAGATATCTACTTTCACACTAACTCGAGGTTAAATGCATGTTTTATATGGAGTCACCTTTTCAACCTTTAAACATTTACCAAAGGGATACCAAGAATTTTTTGACAAACCTCCTCTCTCATGTTCTATTATATTGCTCTTTATCAGTTACAAACATGCTCAAAAAGAATCTGAGATGATTTTAGGTCAATATCATTGTGTTTCTTTGTGGGCAGAATGGAATAGTGAAATCTATTGGTTAGTCTTTATCTGAGCAGCATTTAGAGTCATAAAGTTGGGCATACCCAGGTCCAGGAAGGGGGAAATGACCCCTGTATCTGATCATCATCCTGTGATCCAGACCAAACAGCACATGGTTAAATATATAGAGAGGGCAAAATCAGTTCAAATGACATGTCTAAGAGATGCTTGGCTCTGTTATTTAATGGACCTAATGAACAGTTTGGCAGGCCAGTGATCAGTCTGAACTCTCAAAAAGTTGAGAACAGAAGGTGTGGTCCCCAGTCACAAGCTCCTAAATTGAGTGGAAGACCTGGTTGAAATACATAGGCAGTTTAAGAAATAGGAGTAGGTGTAGGACATGGAGTGTTTCGAACTGGCTTTGCCAATCAATAAAATGATGGTTGGACTGATCTATCAACTCCATTCTCCTAAATATTCAGAAATATTTCAAACTCAGCTTTGAGTTTACTCAATGGCTGAGCATGCTGGCAGTCAGGCAGGGAATCTTATAGGTTCACAACCCCAAATGAAGAAATTTCTCTCAATGTCCTAAATGATCAGCCTCAATGCCTGAGGTAATGACTAGTTCTAGGCTCCTGAGACAGGGGAATCCACCTCACAGTATCTACCCTGAGTAGAGTTTTATGTGTTTCTATTAAATCACTTTTCATTTTTCTAAACTTGAAGATTATTAAACCCATTTACTTATTCTCTGCTTGGAGGACAGTTGTCTTATCCCAGGAATCAATTTAGTGAACATTTGTTGCACCATCTCTCTCAGTCAAGTATATTCATTCTTAGGTAAGGAGACCAAAATTTATACTACAGGTGTGGGCTCACCAAACCACTATACAGGTACAGCAAGACTTCCTTACTTCATACTGCAGCTCCCTTGCAATAAAGGCAAGCATACCATTGTAGTCCTGATTGCTTGCTGTTCCTGAATGCTAGCTTTCTTTGAATTATGAATAAGGACACTCAAAGTCCTCTGAATGCCAACACATACCAGTATCTCACTTATGGCTGAACCAGGAAATCCACTGTCTCCTGAAGACCAGACGTGCAGCATTCAAGTCGGACCACACAGGCCTATACAGAAAATCCAGATATGACTTCCGCAAAGCTATCAGAAATGCCAAGAGGCAGTACTGGACCAAGGTAGAGGCCCAAATCAACCACATGGACACCCACTGCCTGTGGCAAGGCCTACACAACATAATGGAATACAAAATGAAGCAGAACAAGATAGCAGACAAAAACACATCCCCCACTGATGCACTCAATGCTTTGATTGCTCAGTTTGAGCAGAATGCCAGCATCACGGTATCAGCTGCCCCGACAGCCCCAGATATACCTGTTCCGTCAGTCACCACTGCAGACATCAGATCAATCTTCCTGAGCGTCAACCCAAGGAAAGCGATGGGCACGGGCAGAGTGCACAGTCACACACTTAGATCCTGTGCAGATCAGCTGGCGGAGGTATTCACCAACATCTTCCAGCTCTCCCTCCCACAAGCCGAAGTCCCCACCTACTTTGAGAAGACCACCATCATCCCAATACCTAAGAAAGCACATGCAAAGTGCCTTAATGACTACCACCCAGTGGCTTTGACATCCATAATTGTGAAGTGCTTCGAGAGTCTGGTCATGGCCCACATCAACTCTATTCTCCCAGCTTGCCTTGATCCCCAGCAATTTGCCTATTGACATAACAGGTTCATTGTGGATGCCATTTCCCTAGCCCTGCACTCATTCCTGGAACATGTGGAGAACAAGGACACCTACCTCAGACTCCTACTCATTGAATACAGCTCTGCCTTCAACACCATAAACCCCCCCAGACTAATCTCAAAACTCTGAGACCTAGGTCTTGGTTCTGCCCTCTGTGACTAAATCCTCAGCTTCCTGACCCAGAGACAACAATCAGTGAAGACCGACAACTGCACTGCCTCCATGATAACCCACTACACTGGAGCCCTGCAAGGATATGTTTTCAGCCCCCTACTGTACTCCCTGTACAACCACGACTGTAAGAGAGGAGATAAAGTGCTTGGTGTCACGATGCAACAGTAACAACCTCTCTCTCAATGTTGGCGAAACAAAAGAATGAATCATTGACTTCAAGAAGAAAGGAATAGGACATGTCCCCATCTACATCAACAGAGCGGAGGTCAAGAGGGTTGAGATAGTCAGGTTCCTCAGAGTGACGATAACCGACAACCTGTCCTGGACTTCCCACATAGATGCGATGGTAAGGAAGGCACAACAACACCTCTTATTCCTCGGGCAGCTTAGGAAATTCAACATGTCAATACGGACCCTCACCAACTTTTACAGATGCAACATAGAAAGCATACAATCCGATTGCATAGCAGTTCTGCCTAGGACCATAAAAAAAACTACAGAAGTTTGTGTGCACAGCCCAGACCATCACAATAGCCAACCTCAATGGACTCCATTTACACTTCTCGTAGCTGCTGAAAGGCTGCCTACATCATCAAAGATCCCTCCCAACCCAGTAATGCTCTCCTGCAACCTCTTCCATCGAGCAGAAGATACAGAAGCTGAACCCACACATCAACAGGTTCAAGAACAGCTTCTTCCCTGCCACTATTAGACTGATGAATGGAGTTTAGAACTTCAAATAATGTTGATCTTGCTCATGTTGATCTTGCTTTGCACACCTCCTGTGCAGTTGTAACCTGTATGCCTCGGTCTAAGTACCAATGATCTGTATGTCCTTGTTTGCTATGGTCTGCCTGTACTGCTCACAAAACAAAGCTTTTCACTGTACTTAGATACATGTGACTACAATAAATCAAACCAAATAAAAATACTTGCCTCTTTCAACCAATGTTAATCGTGAGCACTCTGCATAGTCAATTCAACTGCCCTTATGTTCCCAGACGAGGAAGTTGGTGATGGGCTCTAACCTTAATGATGTCTTTTTCATGGCCTTGGGCAGTTTGGAGATTGCATTTGAGCAGGGGTGCAGCTGGTAATGGTTTCCCGTCTGCCAAGCTGAATCTCTAGCCTCCCACAGTGGCAGGAAGTTAGTTAAACCGTTGCAGACATACATGCTGTCTAAAAGTATGTCTGCTGATGGGGGGCATTTTTCAGGCTGGTTGATCAAGCAAGCTATGGCTGCTAGCTCAGCAGCCTTAGTGCAGGGGACTTTCAGTGCTAACTCTTTTAGGGGTTCGTCTCTGTGGTTCTCCATATGCATACCACATTCTGTTTTTCAGTGTCCATCCTTCACCATAGAAGATCCATCTATGAATATTCTTATGGGGTGTCTCTTTTACGCTCCCCAGGTTCCCTTGGGTTTTCCCCTGTTTTGTTTCGGCACAAATGGTCCCCTGGGGATATTTGTTACCACTATCTTACACTCCTGGAGTTCTCCTCTGTACCTCTAATTGTTGGCTAGAGAGGTGGGCACTTCGGTACATTTCATAACAATGTCACAACTCTGTCACATTAAGGCCCAGTGCATTATGTGGTTTTGGCTGACCATACCATCTTTAACCCTGCCGTCCAGCAAAAGTTGAATGGAAGTGTGCTCTCTCTGAATGGTTAGGGGATTCAAATCAATAATATTGGCAAAATGTTGTACTGTATGTAACATGGTTAGCAAGTGCTTCTCACGTGTAGAGAATCCCTGATTTCCTGGAGAAAGAGTCCGGGATGTATAGGCTACCAGTCTGAGTTTATTTTGTCATTCTTGAAGAAGTATAGCTGCCAGTGTGACATCTGCAACTTTTAAGGTGGAGGGAAGATCTGGGTCGGGTACCCTCACTGTGGGAGCCTGTACTAGGGTGTGTTGTAATTCAGCAACAGCACCCTTATGCTGTCCAGTCCATTCCCACACGGCATTCCTTTTAAGGATGTCGGAGAGTGGGATAAGTTTACTGGTCAAATCTTCAATGTGGTTCTGACAGTATCCCACTGAGCTCAAGAAGGAACATCCCTGGGGAGGAGCCAAAGTGTTATGTCCTCAATGTACTTCCTTTCTATCTCATGTTTCCCCTGAGCTATCAATGTTGCCCAAGTATGAGACCTAGGACCTCGTGATCTTTGCCTTAACTTTTAGTGCTAAGGCAATGAGGAGAGTTAACAGTTCCTTTAACAGTGTCAAATGTTCAGTCCTTCACTCTGTCTGCTGGAGGAGATCATCCATGGACTATACCAAACAGTCCAGACGAGAAACTTCTCTAACCCTTTAACCAGCCTCTGATGAAATATTGATGGAAAATTGTGAAAACCCTGGGGCATGTGTATTGCTGGACCTAAAATGTGAGGGTGAATTTTATTGGCAGCATTGGTGGAAAGGGGTGGAACAAAATCCATCACTAATGGCCAGTACAGTGAAATATTTTGCCTGTGGTACCTTGTCTCATCATGATTAGCTCTATCCATCTGAGAAAGGGTATTTCCCACAAGATCCATGTATTTGAGCTGGGCCTTTACTCTGTGACGTAGAGCTGGCTCACTTCCACAAAGATGGGTCTTGCAGGTCAGGGTAGATCTTCTCCTGGGTTTTCTTGGGTTGATGCATGATGTTCTGGCATGAGTCTTGCTGTAAGAGGGCAACTTCCAGGTGTTTGTTTTTATCCCCCTCATCCAGAACCTTCTAGAATGTTCTGTGACCTTTTGCCAAGGTGGTGATGAGTTGAGTTCAAAGCGTCGAGTAGAGTCAGGCCAACACCCTTTACTGTTGCCATGCAAGGGAGGTGTCAAGTGCACATCCTAGGCACTGTCTGGAAGTCAAGGTGCCAGAAAGTTTGATTGATTCTTCTCCAACACACAACCTTGGGCTGGTTATAACTCATACCCCTGGTACCTTTGTGACCTCTTTGACCTTGGTTTCCACTGTTCTCTTTAGCTGATAACTGTTGGCTGCTATGTAATTTAGTTTAGGTAATTTCCTGTCAGGTCTGATCTATTCAGCTGTGGGTCAATTTAGAATGTCCAAATTTAGACCCGTGTTGCTTGACAACATTCTTCATGGAAACAAAGTGTGTCTTCCTTGCTGCTATATCCACACCTATAGCTATTTTTTTGTTTCTATCCTAATGTCTTGACCCAAGGCCCTGCCAGAGGCCATGTCTGCGCTGACAGATTGAACACAACACCAAAGTCGGACATTGTGATGTCTTTATATGCACTGTATCTGTCCAACATCTAGGTTCTCCTTATTAAATGTTAAAATGTAAGTTTGTAAGTTTGTTCATTCACACAAACAATGCCAAATTGTATTTCTGGCCAAAATGCACAAAATGTAAGCAAACCAAGCACTGGACTCCACTATATAACTTTAACAATGTTAAACAAGTTCTTCGGAGTCAAAATCAGGAGCTTCAACAATGGCAACACAGACCCCAACAGAAGAGGAATGTGAGGCTTAGTTCCTCTATTTTGACCATCACATGAATACTTTCTTCTCAATTCATGAAAGGGTTATTTTTGATGCTAACTTTGGTTCATTTTCAGTCTGAACTCTCGCTGTTTCCATGGAATAAATGTTAGATTTGAGTGCTGTACCAATTCCTGTATAGGATTGAGTCATTGTTGCCACAATACTGATGATATCAGATTTCAAGGGTATTGCCTTGTCTGAAGTTAAGCAGCACAGCCGCTGATGGATTCCAGAGTCACATCAGCCTAGCTCCAGAGTCTCATTGATTCTGTGCGAAAATACACCGACAGATAAATTCTCTGCCACTTTTACAATGTGATCATTCATCAGTCTTTCCTCATTTGGTTATTAACCCATGGAAATGATAATTCACAATTCCTTGAAGAAAATGTGCACAGAAACACTGATCTCTCTTACTGCCCCAAATACAGAGAAGCAAAAGGCAAGGTCAGTTGGCCAAACTATTGACTGACAGGATCAGTTCTACAATGACTCTATAGCCTTGTTGTCCCATACTTACACATAGAAACCTGCCTGCAGTGCATCTGGTGAATTGCTTGAAGAATGTCTGAGAATTGCCTTTATTTTGCCATGGTTCTTATATTACTGCTTTGCGATAAATAGAGCAGTTGATTTCTCTGGCTGTTTTCTCCTTCCAATCCTTGGTTGGGGTGTGGGGGGGGATCATTCATGTCGAACATGAACATTAATATTTAGTACTGAATTCCATCACACAATGCCTCCAGACATTTTTGCTTTTTAACATTTTCTAGTATATTTTTGGTCTGTCAACTCATTTCATGTTTATGTAAATGGTAATTCTAGTTACAAAAATAGAGTATTGAAAAGCCTCACATTGCATATCAGTCTGCACTCCACTGTATAATCAGATAACAAGGCACACCGGAAAATGACCACTGCATTTGTGATTTATGATCATGTATAAATTGTATAGTGGTCATCTTCTGAATAAACAGGATAAAAGTTCAGCAAGGCTCATGAGCTTCAATGCTTATATTTAAGTGTATTGATCTAATAGGACTGTTTGGAGAAATTCAGTTTTAATAAGGAATAGACCCATAGGACTTGTGAGAAATTATAAAAGTATTTTTACCTAATTTTTAACTCTGATGATGCTAATGACAAATGTTAACCTCAGTATTAGTTTGAATTATCTATACCTCGACCCTCCCTTGTATATGTCTGTGTACAATAGCCATGATTCAAAAGACTAGGATCATGCCCTCCATCTAGCCACTTTTTTTTCCAAATAAATAAGTTTAGATTTGTAAATTTCCATTCATACTTTAGAAATTCCCAGTTCCATACTCAAATAATAAGGCAAGATATTCAGATTTAACACCAGATACTGTGAAAGTGCTTTCCAGTACTTGCTTATCTGTATGATGGGAGGAAGAAGTTCCTAAGAGATATAGACAGATTAAGTGAGAAGGTAAATCGCTACTGATGGACTAATTTGTGAAGCAGTTTAGACCACACACTTTGAATTCATATTTTCTTCATAAGGGGAGAAACTGTGATTTGTGGAGGAGGAAGGGAATTGAGGTGTTTGCATACACAGACCACTGGAAGCTCATGCACCATGACAAAATTTAATTGGAAACTCTATTTGAACCTTAACCTTGATCAAAATTGTGTTGAAATTGAAATGTGCGGAATAGATGTTTCAGTTTGACACAGTCCTGGTCCCACTCCACTTGGAATACTACTTTCAGTTTTGGCACTACAATTCAGAAAAACATATTTGTCTTGGAAGGATTGCATTATCGGTATGTCTGATGTTTTAGTTTGATTGCATCTAGAAGTGAGGCTGATAAAGATTGCAGGAGGCTTTGTGTTGGTAAACATTATGGGCAGAAACTTATAAGGGTCTGAGCAACAAAGTCAATGGTGAGATTTGTAGCAGAATCAGATGAGAAGTCAGGCAAAGCTAATCTTGATGTCGGGAGCCTTGCATCACCATCTTTTATGATTTTGCTAAGTAGCAGGACATGTTTCTCTCAAGGCAGCAGTGAGTTGTCAATTATGCTACCATTGGTCACTGGCCAAAAGGCTTCAGATTGGTGATTAACACAGCATCGATTAGCAGCACCCAAATTAAAATCTATTTATAGGGGTAGGTGGGATGTGAGTAGACAGGGAGAGAGGGAGAAAGGATCCAAGGGAGAGAGCCATCACCTTCTTGGGAGAAGACCAGGAGTTCCCCTACATCAACCTGAGGCCAAAATAAAGATTGATATCACTGAAGACTACCACCAAAGAAAACCCTCCACCACTTTAAAACCATAGGGCTCCACTGCCTTTGCCTCTCCATTCTACCGGACAGATTTGGGACTGATAAAGCAATCTTATCTATGACAGGTCATACATTTCCTCTCCAATTACACAATGCATCAGAAACAGAAATTGCTGGAAAAACTCAGCAAAAAAGTGAAATAATTTTACAGAGGCCGGTATCCCATCACTAAGTCATCTTTTATTTACACATGGAGAGTCCTTGACACTGATCCAGCTCCCCTCAGAGCCAACTTTCAGAAAGAACAGGATATCTGACACTCCTGTTCTTATCTGTCAGCCAGGGCTCCCTGATTGGATCACATTAACAGCTCCCATCAGGGAACTCATATTCGATGAGGTGCACTTGGCTGACTTCATTACAATCATTGCAGGAAGCAGAATTAACATTTCGACTTTAGTGACTTCATCAGAAATCTCTTTGTTTTCTTTTATTACATTATGTATCTGCTGTTTGTGATATATATAAATGACATAGATGAAAATGTAGATGGGTGGGTTAGTAAGTTTGCAGAGGATACAAAGTTGTGAATAGTGTAGAAGTTTGTCAAAGGATACAGCGAGATATAGATCAGTTGCAGAAATGGGTGGAGACATGGCAGATGGTGTTTAATCGGGATAAGTGTGAGGAGGTGCTGCACTTTGGGAGATCAAGTGTTAAGGAAAAGTATACAGTTAATGGCAGGACTCTGAACAGCATAGATGTACAGAAGAATCTTGGGGTTCAAGTCAATAGCTCCCTGAAAGTGGCCACATAAGTAGATAGGGTAGTAAAGAAGGCATATGACACGCTTACCTTTATTGGTCAGGGAACTGAATACAAGAGTCAGGATGACATGTTGCAGCTTTATAAGACTTTGGTTAGGCCACACACTTAGGGTATTGCGTTCAGTTCTGGTCACCACATTACAGGAAGGATGTGGAGGCTTTGGAGAGGGTGCAGAAGAGATTTCCCAGGATGCTTCCTGGATTAGAGGGTGTGAGCTATAAGGAGAGGCTAGCAAAACTCGGGTTGTTTTCTCTTGAGAGGCAGAGGCTGAGGGGAGACTTTATAGAAGTCTATAAAATTATGAGACACACAGATATGTTTGAAGGTCAGAACCGTTTTCCCAGAATTGAAATGTCTAGTACGAAAGGACATGCATTTAAGGAGAGAGGGAGAAAGTTCAAAGGAGACGTGAAGGGCAAGTTTTTTACACAGAGAGTGGTAGGTGTCTGGAACACACTCTGGGGGTAGTGGTTGAGACAGATTCAATGAGGGCATTTAAGGGACTTTTAGATAAGCACAAAAATACTGAAGGAATGGAGGGATATGGACCAAGAGCAGGCAGCAGGGATTAGTTTAAATTGGCACTGTGTTCTGCATAACATCATGGAATGAAGGGTCTGTTCCTGTGCTGTATTGTATGTTCTATGTACTAAGTTCTATCATACCTAATATACTGCTTCTTAACAAACTCAATAAATGATCTGGAAATTGTTTATGAGTAGTTGTCTGCCTTCATTAAATAACTGTGATCACGAATCCTGAAAACCTAACAATGGTGTCAGAAGTGAGATATCACTGAGGTAACAGATGTTGAAGATTAATTGGCTTTAAACTTGAGAAACTGAGAAGCAGTGGTCTTTGATTGTAATTACACCTGTTGAGTAATTCTTAAGTGAAATAAGTAAGGTACAACAGGTTTGGTACTTGCTAGACATCAGTTGACAGAGAAATTGATTACAAAAACTGGGGCAGCTGGAAGGAAAGGTGTATTAGGAGTGCTAGAGGACTGTGATGGGGATTATGAATTTTTTTGATAGACTCTCTAAGCAGGTTCAGAAGGACCAGATTAAGGTAAAGGAAGTTATCAATAAACTGGCCTTTGGGGGCCATTTCTGTGCATTACAGCTGAATAAAAAATACAAGGAGTCTAGGGAACAAATTACAAAGTTACAAAGAGAAAATGACAGTTTATGTGTACAGTAAAGAAGGGAGCTAGAAGCATGTAATGAGGCAAACTATAAAAACAAACAAATTGTGAAAATATTCAAACAAAACACTGAGTTGCGAGCAGAAAATGCGATATTGAGGGGAGAACTGGAGGATACAAGGACTACTCAGAGCAAATAAATTCGACAAAAAAGGGGTTGCTAACTGCTAAAGCAGACCACATCTTTTGTACAGCCAAAATTAAACAACTCTTGACACAAATTAGCCAACAAAGAGCGATGATAACTGCATTTTCACATCGTAAGATAAGCAACATTGATAGGTGCTGGGAAAGAAAGTGGCTTGCCTCGAGATTTCAGGTGTGTTGATACAGTATGGTTGAAAGCAATCCCTCCCCTCTCTTGTACAGTGAAGCCAAGCCATTGTGTGTGGTCACAAGATGTATGATGAAAACTGAACAAGGAGGAGGTGAGGAAGGAGCACCTGCTATGATTAAAGAGGAGTTCACAATCACTCACAGACCTCTGTCACCAGCTGAGGCGAACACCTTAAGGGAAGAAATGACCGCAACTGATATAAGTTCCAACATTTACCTCCTCATGTCCTTATTCTTATAATCTCTACAGTGTGGAGACAGGCCCTTTGACCCAACAAGTCCACACTGACCCTCAAAGCACCCCACCCAGACCCATCCCCCCCAGTAACTCACTTAATCTACACACCCATGAACACTACGGGCAATTTAGCATGACCAATCCACCTAACCTGCACACCTTTAGACTGTGGGAGGAAACCAGAATACCCGGAGGAAACCCACGCAGACACGGGGAGAATGCGCAAACTCCACACAGACAGTCGCCCGAGGGTGGAATCGAGCTCAGGCCCCTGGCGCTGTCAGATAAGGTGCTTTTCTAAACTTAGAAGTTTATACAGAAAATGTGTCAAAACAGCTGAAGAGGTACAGCCAGTTCAAAAATTGAACCATATATCAGTTAGCTGTGCGATTGGAAACCTTAGGCTTGTTTTGATGTTTTTGGCAACTAGCTGGAATTAGCCAAGTAATTTAAACCAAACACTTAGTGATTAAAAGCCAATTGAATTTAAATCTGATCGCTTTGACAACCTCAGACCAATGTTATTGTAAGAAAATTGATTTGTCATCCAAGGTATATAAGGAGAGGGTTTTTGAAAATCAGTGTGAGAACGAATGACCATCTGAGAAATAAGCATTTAGCTCTCAGAAGAAATCACTAAGCTCTCTAAGAAAGCAACACATATCCATAAAAGGTACATGTCACTTCTAGCTAAGAGTCCTTATGGAAGACTTCACAGAAAACACATTCTTGACAGCCGAATCAGCGGAAGAAAGGTGTTTATGACTTGAGAACAGCAGGAGAAAGATGTAGAATTTGAGAGACTAAGTTTTAATTTATTTTCTTATTTCTTTCATTTATATAAGTAGGACTTATGTTTATTGGAACAGTGTATCAGTAGAATTTAGTTCAGTTAGGGAATAGTTAGTAGTTAAAGGGGAATTGTTTGGTTTATTAAAAATTGTGTTAATGTGTTCACAGTTAAAGTTAAATAAATAAATTGTTACTTGTTATTTATAAAGTGAATATCAGGGATTTTCTTTATTTAACCTCCCCTTCTCTGTAACAGTTTAACAGATTAGGCAAGGTGAGGCAAGCTTCCCTGGGTGTTTCAGGTTTAATTATTAGAAGGGGACCTCTACTCCAGCTTTAACCGCTTGGGGGCTTGTGTTTTGATTTTAATTATCAGAGTGGTTCAACCTCCCCTTCCTAACACAAGCTTTTCAGGCTGGAACATACAGATAAGATGAAGTTGGCAGACAACCAATTTGAACACAGAATGTGGAAATTGTTTTAAGGAAAGAAAATAGCAAACCAAACAGATATGAGAAATATCTAGTCCATATGCTTGCGTGTATTTGAGGGTGATCTTAAAGCAATGCAAAAAGATTTTAGGATGTGGAATGTCTGAGCAAAGTCAAAGAAAAGACGATAAAGGTTGATAAAGACAGTTGAAACTATCAGGAGATTTTGGGGAATTTCTTAAAACAAACTACATAAAATTGCAACATGACATCACTTGGCGACTTGGGTTCACCCCTCTCAGGTCAACAGAGAGTTAACTCTTTCTGCTGACTGCTTTATTTTTAATTTTACCCTGTGCCTTCCATGTCGCTTGATGTGTGGTTTTGGGAATTACTAAATTTACAGATATGATTGGCCATTCCTGACCCATTGGGCTTGCGGCCAGAGCCACAGTGGATTTTGGTTTTGTGTTTTAAGCTGGTCTCAATAGGCACCTGAGTACTAATACCACAGCCACAGAACCAGGAGTCTTGCAGATTCAGGAACTTACATACTGACATCAAGTTTGGACTAAATGCTTTGTGACTCAGAGTCTTGGCCTTCACCAGTCAGACCACTTGTTATCTTCTCACACAAAGTGCTTGAAAATGGAAGAATACTCAACTGACTGTGATCATTTGTGTATTTGATATTAAAAGCACTATTTAAATTCACCAGACCTGGAGATAATTGTCTCAAAACTGGGATTGATAAAATAATGATACAAGTTGTTATTTCAAGCATTCAATGGGAAATTTATGAATTCAAGGAAACAAACACATTTTAAATTTGAATTTAAAACAAAAGTCATCGGATGCAGCCTTTTCAGTGGTTTTAATTTGTACAAATAAAGGAAAAGATCATTTGGGAAGAAGTAAAGGGTTGTATATTTCCTTTCCAATCGAACAATAGCTAAACTGCTGCTTCTTAATGAACCCAATAAATTGCTTAGAAATAGTTAACTGCCTTCGGTAAGCAACTATGATTATGAAAGCATAAAAACTAACACTCATAATAACGGGATTTCTGGGTGTATCTTACCGAGTCTGCTTTATTAATTATTTAATCCTCCCCCATGGTGTCACTTGTATCTGACACTATCTTCATCTTATCACACAGCGTACCTGGAACAACTCGCCACTCAGCAATTATCCACCAAAAGACCAGCAAGCCTGGTGCCCAAGTCATATTTAAAAGCCTCTGTGCATCCTGATGAACACTGGCTTTTCTGAGTTGTTGGATGAAGAGACAGACAGAGCCAGCACATGTTGGAGAAGGGGAAGATAGTGCTATGATTCTCCTGAGGTTATTAAAATCATGAGGGTTATAGATAAGGTGAATGGCAGGTGTATTTTCCCGAGAGTGGGGGATTTCAAGACTAGAGGGCTTATTTTTAAGGTGAGAGCAGAAAGAATTACAAAGTACATGAGAAGCAATTTTTGTACACAGAGAGTAGTTTGTGTCTGGAATGAACTTCCAGAGGAAGTGTTGGATGCAGGTACAACGTTTAAAAGGATTTTGGACAATTATAAGAACGGCTTGGAGGGATATGGGCCAAGTGCAGGCACGTGAGACTAATTTAGTTTGGGATTATGGTCAGCATGGACTGGTTGGACTAAAGGGTCTGCCTTCATGTTGCATGACTCTATGAATCTATGACTTTTTGAATCTACAACAGTGACCTAGATGGAGAGGAGAGGCATCTTGTGCTCCAGGAGAGATGCCACAATACCAGAACCTGACAGCCTTGTCTGAGATTACCAACCAGGTCAGTGTCATTTTAATAGTCTGGAAATGCCCGGCAGTGCCATGGGAAGATCAATGACCTTTCCCCTCTACTCTCTGATGCCTCACATTCACTCCATTATTTCCCCAACGCCACCTCCTGCCTCGGCTCATGCTCCATGACTCTCATTATTGCCTGCAACATCTTCCCTTACTCATTCTCAAATCCCCTCAGTCTCCCAGACCAGTAAACCCGCATAGTCTCAGTGCTGCCTTCTCACTCTCTCGGAACACCTCAGCCCCTTTCCCCTACCTACACCAGAACTAATGGATTTTTCACCACTTCAATTTCACTTGATTCCTCCCAGAGGGGAGCACATAATAGGGCAGACAGGGCTTAGACAAGTGGAAAGGGCTTTCCATTAATCTCCTCAATCCTACAAGAAGAGAATCCTCTCAGGAGAAGATCAAGGTGACTCCTGCAGGCTTGCTGAGATATCCATCCATAAGCAAGTCTCCTATTAACTCCACAATCAATCTCATTCATAAAATGTTAATTCTAACCATTTGGAGGGGACATTTACCTTACCAAGACTGTGAGCACAATCTGGTTAGTATCTCTCTGCAACAGCTTTGCCGTTGACAATGAAAATATGTCCTAGACCATTGGCACTTGGAGCATTGCCAGACACCAGGTACCTGCTTAGCATCAGGCAGGAAGAGGACTCAGTAGTGTCAGCAATAAGACCATAACATCATTAGATATAGGAGGAAAAGTAGGTCAATCAGCTTATCAAGTTGGCTCTGCCATTCAATGAAACCCAGGCTAATCTGATAATCCTCAACTCCATTTTCCTCATAATCTTTGATTCCCTTACTGATTAAACATCTGTCTATCTCAGCCTTGAATATACTTAATGGTCCATCCTCAACAGTGGTAAAAAAATTCCACAAATTCACAACCCCCTGAAAAAAGAAATTCCTCTGCATTTTAAATATGTGACCCCTTATTCTGAGATCACACCATTTGGACCTAGACTCTCCCACAAGGGAACCTTTTTGCATCTACCCTGTCAAGTCCTCTATGGATCTTATATGTTTCAATGAAACATGTCGACTCCCATTCTTCAATAATCCAATGAATACATGCCCAATCGACTCAATATCTCCTCATAAGAAAGGTCCTTTGTAACTGATGTCAGCTAAACTAAACTTTTTATGACTGCCTGTAATACTTTTCTTAGATAAGAGGCCCAAAACTGTTCACAGTATTAGAGCTGTAAACTGACTAGTGCCTTGTACGGTTTTAGAAAATCCTCTCTACTTTTATATTCCATTCCCTTTGAAATAAAGGCCAACATTCCACTTGCTTTCCTCATTACCTGTTGAACTTGAATGGCAGCTTTTTGTGAATGATGAACGAGGACCTCTAAATCCCTTTGTTACGTAGCTTTCTGCAATCTTTCTCTATTTAAATAATATTCAGCTCCAAAATTGTCCACTACATCTACTAAATGCTCAATCTCACATTTCTCCACATTATATTCCATCTGCAAAGCTTTTGCCCACTAGCTCTTGTCTGCCCATCTGCCCTCTCAATGGCATCTTTGCTAATTCTTTATCATTGAATCACATAACCCAATATTTTCAGTTTATCTCAATTGTGAACCCAAAATATTATCTGAAAACTTCTCAGAAGACCAAGTAGCAGCTACTGCCACTTTCTTTCATGAACCTTTGCTCTGTTGGAGTCAAAAGTGAGAAGCACAGTACACTGTTAGAACAAAGAACAAAGAACAAAGAAAATTACAGCACAGGCCCTTCAGCCCTCCAAGCCTGCACTGTCACAATGCTGCCCATCACAACTAAAACCCCTGACCCTTCTGGGGATCATATCCCTCCATTCCCATCCTTTTCATGTTTTTGTCAAGATGCCCTTTAAAAGTCACTATCGCATCTGCTTCCACTACTTCCCCAGAAGTGGATTCCAGGCACCCACCCTGTGTAAAAAACTTGTCTCGTACATCAACTTTAAACCTTGCCCCTCGCACCTTAAACCAATGGCCCCTAGTAACTGACTCTTCAACCCTGGGAAAAGGCTTTTGACTGTCCACTCTGTCAATGCCCTTCATTATCTTGCAGACCTCTATCAGGCCACCCCTCAACCTCCGTCGTTCCAGTGAGAACAACCCAAGTTTCTCCAACCTGTCCTCATAGCCAATGCCCTCCATACCACACAACATTCTGGTAAATCTGTTCTGTACCCTCTCCAAAGCTACCACATCCTTTAGATAGTGCGGCGACCAGAATTGAACACAATATTCCAAATGCAGCCTAACTAAGGTTCTATAAAGCTGCAACATTTCCTATCAATTTTTAAACTCAATGCCCCGGCCAATGAAGGCAAGCATGCTATATGCCTTTTTGACTATCTTCTCCACCTGCATTGCCACTTTCAGTGACCTGTGTACCTGTACACCCAGATCCCTCTGCCTAAAAGTCCTCTTAAGGGTTCTTCAATTTATTGTATATTTTCCATCTGGATTAGACCTTCCAAAATGCATTACCTCACATTTTTTTCCAGATTAAACTCCATCTACCATTTCTCTGCCCAAGTCACCAATTATATCCAGCTGTATCCTTTGATGGTCCTCATGGCTATCCACAATTCCACCAACCTTTGTGTCATCTGCAAACTTACTAATCAGACCAGTTACTCCAAATCATTTATATATATCACAAATAGCAAATGCTGATCCCTGACGAACGCCACTAGTCACAGTCCTCCATTCAGAAACATACCCTTTCACTGCTACTCTCTGTCTTCTATGACCGCGTCAGTTTTTTATCCATCTTGCAAGCTCACCTCTGACCGCATGCAACTTTACCTTCTGTATCAGCCTGCCATGAGGAACCTTGTCAAAAGCCTTACTGAAGTCCATGTAGACAACATCTACTGCCCTACTCTCATCGATCATCTGGGTCACTTTCTTAAAAAAACCCAACCAAGTTAGTGAGACATGACATCTCCTTCACAAAACCATGTTGCCTCTTGTTAATATGCCCACTTATTTCCTAGTGGGAGTAAATCCTGTCTCGAAGAATCCTCTCCAATAACTTCCCAACTATCGACGTAGGCTCGCCGGCCTGTAATTAGCTGGATTATCTCTGCCACCCTACTTAAACAAAGGAACAACATTGGCTATTCTCCAATCCTCTGGGACCTCCCCTGTAGGCAGTGAGGATACAAAGATTTCCCTCAAGGCCCCAGCAATTTCCTCCCTTGCCTCACTCAGTATTCTGGGATATATGCCATCAGGCCCTGGGGACTTGTCTACCTTAATGTTTTTCAAGACCCCCAATACATCCTCCCTCTTGATCTCAACATGACCCAAACTACTTACACACCCTTCCCCAGATTCATCATCCACCAAGTCCTTCTCTATGGTGAATACTGATGCAAAGTACTCATTTGATACCTTGCCCATTTCCTCTGGCTCCACACAAATTCCATTCCCTGTCCTTGAGTGGGCCACTCCTCTCCCTGGCTACCTTGTTCCTCTTTATATATGTATAAAAAGCCTTGGGATTTTCCTTAATCCTGTTGGCCAATGATTTTTCATGACTCCTTTAGCTCTCCTGACTCCTTGTTTCTTTTGACTTTCCTTGTATTCCATCCTTTCTTCATGTGTCCCCAGCCTCCTAGCCTTGATAAATGTTTCTTTTTTCTTTTTGATTAGGCTCACAATATCTCTCATTATCCAAGGTTCCCTAAACTTTCCATACTTATCCTTCATCCTTACAGGAATGTGCCAGTCCTGAGTTCCCAGCAACTTATACTTGAAAGCCTCCCACGTACCATATGTTGATTTGCCCTCAAACATCTGCCTCCAATCTACATTCTTATAATTAGCCTTGCCCCAATATAGCACCTTTATCTGACAACTGCACTTATCTTTATCCATCAATACCTAAAAGCTGACTGAATTGTGATCACTGTTCCAGCGCTGCTCCCCTAATGAGACATCAACCACCTGGCCAGGCTCATTCCCCAATACTAGGTCCAACATGGCCCCTTTCCTAGTTGGACTATTTACATACTGTTTCAAGAAGTCCTCCTGGATGCTCCTCACAAACTCTGCCGCATCTGTACCCCAAACAGTAAGTGAGTCCCAGTCAATATATGGGAAGTTAAAATCATCCATGACAACAACCCTGTTACTTTTACACTCTTGCCAAAATCTGCCTACATATCTGTTCTTCTATCTCCTCTCGTTGTTGGGAGGCCTATAGTAAACCCCAATCATTGTGATTGCCTTTGTGTTCTATGTTTTACCATCTCTCTGAATCTGGAAAAGTATAGCTCCTAATCCAGTCAATGAGAAATCAAGGGCAACAATCATATACATTTCTGGATCATAGTGAACTAACCAAAGAAGTTAACATTTCTTTGATTATGGGAGGTGATAGTCTAATGTTGTTATCACTGGACTGTTAATCCAGAGAGTCAGGTCATGTTCTAGAGACCTGGGTTCGAATCCCGCTCCGGTAGGTGGTGGAATTTGAATTCAATGATAATCCGGAATTAAGGTTCTAATGATGACCATGAAACTATTTCTAATTGTCAGAGAAACCAGTTGGTTCACTAATGTTGTTTCGGAAAGGAAATTGCCATCCTTCCCTGTTGTGGCCTACAAGTAACTCCAGACCCATAGCAATATAGTTGACTTTTAATGGCCATCTGAGCAATTAGGGATGAGCAATAAATGCTGCCCTAGCCAGCAACATCCTCATCCTGTGAATGAATTTGAAAAAAATCCTTTCAAACAATAACTATTAGACATCTTCCCTGCATTACACTTGGCCTTGTCTTAGTAACTGACAATTGGTTCATTTATATCCTCCAAGCTGAGTGAGACTGTATCCACCTGATTTACCACTGCCATAAATTAGTGATATCCTGGGACATTACAAACGTTGGAAATTTCTTCAATGCTCTGGTTTTCTGAGATCGACTCTGATACCTGATACATGTATAACGTCCCCTAGGAATTTAACAGTCGTTTGTTAATGATGGTAAGTACTGCTTTTTGTAGATGTTCTACCACTGCTTTCACTCAAGCATCTCACTCAAATGAAACCATACATGTGATAGATTACTCCCTCCAGTTCTTCCAGGAAACTTGTCATCATCCATTGTAAAATCTCTGGTGCAGACATGATATCAAAAGGTGATCAAATGAAACAATATCTCACAAATGGAGTAATGATAACTGGAATTAATATTGATTCCTGATCTAAAGGTCATTGTCACAAGCCACTATTCACATCTGGCTTGGTTTAAATTAAACTCTCTCCAGTTTTGCTAATCTCTCATTCAGATGCCATTGGAAGAAAGTTCCTTATAACTATTTTTTTTAACTATGTGATAGTCACACAGATTCTCAATGACTGATTGATTACACCACTGAAACTACAAACATACAGGCTTGTTTTCTGGACATAATGTGATGTGCTAAGCATCCCAGCCCTTTGAACAATTGTGGAAATTTCAGCCTAAAATCTTAAGGCTTCCCTTGGCTTTCTAATTCTTCCATTTTGTAAATTCAGTGTATATATGTGCAAGGTCTTCCATTTAAAAGTGAAAACAGTTCTGGTTCTAGATTATATGTAATGTTTCTGTGTTTTTTTCTCTCTTCATATTAAAGTGCATCCATCCTATGACTTTAAATTATATGCCTCCTGGTCCATGGAGCATTATATTTGATGGTTAGAAAAGATCTTACTTTAACCCTGATTCTGTGTCAGAAAGAACGAAAACTCCATCTCCAGTATTCAGTTTAAAACTTGTTTTATGTCCATCAAATAAAATTTCTGCACTCAGCAACTTCCAGTAAGCCAATAATCTTGGCAAGGAACAGATTTTCCATTTTATTGACATATTTGATCATTTGATTTTGGCTAGCCTTTGTGGACTTTTCTTTTTGTTTTGCCATGTTAGTTTCCTGCATCAACATGTTGCTTTAAATTGGCATGATTTTTTACAGGAATGGTATTCTGCATTTTCAGTTGCACAATCTTTGCACCAATGCAGCCTTTTCTTGACACTGAGAACACAGGGTTACTGGGGTTGTCACATCCTCTTTGTGGTTATCCTGTTCCTGTTCAGCCATGCTTCCACTCCAGACAGCAACAAACTGCACAGTCAGCCATTTTGTCCAAGGCATCTTAAGTCATCTTGAATGACTGTATCTTATTTTCATAATTTCCATTTGCCTGGTTAACTGTTCAGTCCTTGGCGATGTCAAGTCATCTCTCAATAACAAGAATTCTGATAATGTCTCTTTTAAGACTCCCACAAAGTTTTGAATCACATGTTAAATTTTCATTTAATTTATTGTGTTCACAACTATCTACCTGTTAGCATGAATCATTAATAAAGGAGCTGGCACTCTCTCCCAGTCGTGGGTGTGCATATTGAACTTTGCCTGCTCAATAGTGGTGTTTCTCCTAAGAATGAAACAAATATTGTACCTTGTATTAAGTACTTTATTGTATGCAATTGTTTTTGCATTGATCCCTGTCTGATAAGTTGTCATCTTTGCTGACGCCCATGCCATAAAAACTATACTGACCTGTTCCTTACTTGACTTTGTGTCTAGTCCCAAGGTAGTGCAGCATGTTAGACATTTGACAAGGTACCAAATGTTGGGCTACTTAATAAGACAAGAGCCCATGGCATTGGAAGTTTGTCTGTTAGCATAGATAAAGGATTGGCTAACTGATATAAAAGTGAGATTTAGAGTAAGGGAGGCACTTTCAGGATGACAACCTGTAGCTAGTGGAGTGCCGCAAGTTATTGGGAAAAGAGCAGGAAATTGCAGTCGAGCATTATCAGATCAGCCAGGATTTCATTGAATGGCAAAGCAGACGTGAATGAGTTGAATGGCCTACTTTTACTCCTACATCTTATGGTCTTAAATCTGTGTGTCAGTTTAGCCATTACTCAGTCTGGTTTAGGCCTGCAATGTGTGAAGTGCTCCAGTGTCAGTCATGTCTTCTCTATTGCTTCTCTGTACTGTTGTTGCGCTCTATGTTTTGCGTTTTCTTATAATCCTAAGTTTTTCACTTTTTTAAAATTTCACCTGCTGGTCTTTTCCTGCTGCCATCATCTACTGTTCTGTCATTGTTGTTTGGTCATCAGCAAAACTTATTCAACATGGTAACTACTAATTATGTACATGAAAAGGCTGCACACAAGACAGCTCGAGGAACATATCTTAAAGTAGACAAATCATCATGTCGTCACACAGTCATATTGTCCTATATTCTTCCATCACTTCCCAAGATAATGTCAGCTATCTTATTTACATATTCACATTGGTCACACCCCATGATAAAGACTGAACAGGATGACACCAGAGCTTAAAACATTACATTATGAGAATAGGTTGTATAAACATAGTTTGTATTCCTTTGCGTTTAGAAGATTGAGACACAATCTTATGAAGCTCCATAAAATGATGAAGGGTTGTAATAGGAAGCTATTTTCCCAGGTGTGGAATCCAAATGAGGGAATGTAATCTAACAATTAGATTTAGATTTAGATTAGGAGTGAAATCACAAAAAAGGGGAAAAAAAAAAACCAGAACACCAGCCTGGTTCACCCACATCTGCAGTATTGTGTCCAGTTCTGGTCACCTCATTACAGGAAAGATGTGGAAGCGTTGGAAAAGGTGCAGAGGAGATTTACCAGGATGTTGCCTGGAATGGAGGGAAGGTCTTACAAGGAAAGGTTGAGAGAGCTAGGGCTTTTCTCTTCAGAATGATGAAGGATGAGAGGTGACTTGATAGAGGTGTACAAAATGATCAGAGGTATAGATAGAGTAGACAGCCAGAGACTTTTTCCTCGGGTGGAGGTAGCTTTTACGAGGGGACATAGTTTTAAAGTGAAAGGAGGTAGATATCGGGGAGATGTCAGAGGTAAGTTCTTTAGTCAGAGAGTGGTAGGGGCGTGGAATGCATTGCCGGAAAGGGTAGTGGAGTCGACCTCATTAGGGGCATTTAAGCAGCTATTAGATAGGCATATGGATGATAGTATAAGGTAACAGTGGAGGTTAGATAGACCTTAGGTTTCGGGTAAACGTTTGGCACAGCATCATGGGCCGAAGGGCCTGTACTGTGCTGTACTGTTCTATGTTCTATGTTCTAACTAAGAGAATGGAAATCTGAAACTTTCTCCCTCAAAAGGGAATGGATGATGGCTAAATGAAGGTTTTCAATATCAATATCAATAGAGTTTTATTAAGTAGGGTTTTCAAGGGATTTGGATCAAAGGCTTTGAATGGTACTGTAACACAGATCAGCCATGAACAACTTGAAAGGTGGGGCAGGCTCAAGGGGCTTAATGGCATACTTCTGTTTATAGCTTCTCCGATGGTCATGTGAATTCATCGGAATTGTGTTGGAGATTCTTTCCCTTCCTTTTCTATATCCCACAATCTGCACTGGTAGGATCCAGTGAAAAAAAATCAAACCTGATTTTATATGAGTTGACAGCTCCTTCACCACTTCAATTTATTTGCCATGAGAATCTCCGCACATTAAGCACTTATCTAATCCGTACTGTAAGAGAACAAATCTCCAACACATAACTCATTGGAACCCTAGAATTAAAGATTCATTGATGACATAGGTCATTCCTTAGAGTTTGCCTGCATTCCATGCTTTTCTTTCTCTATTCTGCCAGATCAGGATGAAGCATCCAAGAGGAAATTAGATAATTTTAATATAATAACAGATACCAAGTTGTGAATCATGGACCGGAATCTAACTGAGGAGTTGGAATGGTTTCTTTGTGAGTGATGGATACTCAGATGGGAGTTACAGGCTGCAAACTCATCAGAGTTTGTCCAGGCTACATATGGCATAACGGACTTGGAGCTGTAAAACACAAGCTGGAATTTAATCCAAAAGTTCGGATGGTTCACATAAAGGGAAAAGGTTTTATTTGCATACTCCCAATGCAGAGCATCACCCACAAAGAACGCACATAGGGAAAACATTCAACCCAGCTTTTCTAAATATTAATTTTAATGCATGGAAGATAATGCACTGTGTACATGTGATTTTGTGGCATGCACATCCAGCAGGCATTACTCTATGCTTCAAGTGAGCAAGCGGAAAATTTATTCTACACAATAATGGATAACTGAAAATTATCAGAGGGATGAAGGACTTGTTCATACATTGTCTGTCATTTCCAGAATACTTTCTCCTACAAGGACATCTACCAGAAATACAAAATTGGCACAGTCTGTAAACAAACTGCTCTTAACAGTCTGTCTCTTAATTTGGAGTATTAGCATTTCAAAAGGACTTAGAATCATTCAATTATTCCACTCATTTCACTCTTGTTCCATAGTTTATCTAGATCCGCTCCAGTTCACATCAGTCCTCCAGTTCTGCTGCTTGCCTACTGTGATATTCAGCATTGCATGGATGAGTGCAGACAAACAATGGCCAGGGCAATGTGTCAGCAGCAGAGTCTCAGATTTAAATTTCAAAAAAACTGCACAAAAACTAAATCTGAACGGTTTTACATTCATTTATGGGATTTGAAAATTGCTGGAAAGGCTAGAATTTATTTTCCATCACTAATTACCATTGAGAAGGTGGCAGTAAGTCACTTTCTTGAACCATTGCAGCTCTGTGGGTCTCAGGGAGGCAGTTCCGGAATTCTGTACCCAGCGATATTGTTCCAAATCAGAATTTGGTATAACCTGGTGGAGAAATTGTGGTTGGAGACATTCCTGTGTGTTTGCTGTCCTTGATGATAGGGGTCATGGTTTTGAACAGAGCTGTCAAGAGAATATAGGTGAATTTCATCATCCATTTTGTATATGGTACACACTGCTGCCACTGTATGATATTGGTCAAGGGAGTGAATGTTTAAGATAGGGGTGCCGATCAAGTGGGCTGCTTTGTCCTGTATAAGTATTGAGTTTCTTGAATGTTGTTGCAGCTGCACTCATGCCAGCAAGTGAAGAGTATTCCATTTCACTCCTGACTTGAGACTTGCAGATGGCTGGCAGGCACTGGGGAATCGGGAGCTGAGCTATTCAATGCAGAACTCCTAGTCTGTGAGCTGTGATTGTAGCCACAGCATTAGCATGGCTGGATCAGTTAAATTTCTGGTCAATGGTAACCACCAGGATGTTGAATTTATAACATTAGCGTGCAGGCAACAACTGTATGCACCGCATGTAAAAGGGAATTACTAGCAGTATTTTAAAAATACAGACAAGCTAAAAGCCACAACAGAAAAGTGCACTGGCGTTAACACTAACTGAAATGAACAGATGACCAACATGGTATTAAAAGAACACTGATAGCTATCTTCAGTATATGCGTAATACCGAATAAGTGGAGAGGTTTAAAAATTGTAATCCAATCAAAGATTTGCATAATTTGGCCTGATATTCCACGTCAGCACTTTGTCATGCAGTTGGAACATATATCAGGAAAGTTAGGTCACTGAGCTTCACTCTGGAAGATATCTGAACAGGTTCATTTTGTCCATATTTCTGAGTCAGAAGGCTCAGGTTTAAGTCCAATCTGCTCCAGATATGCGTTATAACATGTCAGAACAGTTTGGTTAGAAATATCTACAGCACTACTACCTGGTTCTTGAGGACAGTCTCTGGGAATTGACATACCAAGCTGCTATCCTCATGCCCTTCACAGCGTTTGGTTTGAGGTTTCCTGCTCCTTTGTGCAATCCATTGGTGGAAACTTCTGGTCTTAGATACATTTCAGGAAACCATATCATTTCCAGGCCCTAACTCTACTCTGTCAGAAATGTGCCAACTGGAGGAATCTTGCAGAAGGTGGCCAATTCTAAGACCACCTCTCTGCTTGCTGTCCAGTTCAGTATGACAGACACATTCCAGTGGTGGACGTACAGGATGTTGCAGCCTCCCCCACTGCCATGGGGAGCACTGTTAAAATCTACAAAAACGGACGTTGTTGGAAAAGTTCAGCAGTTCTGGCAGCATCCGTGAAGAAAATAATCAGAGTTAACATTTCAGGTCCGGTGACCCTTCCTCAGAACTGGTAGGAGCTAGACTGATAGATTCAGGGAGGTTTTGCCAATGCCATTAGCACCCATAGAATACCTGAAAAGATGTCTAAATATGGTGTGTGGAACTATACGATGCCAATATTCCACAGTTCAGTGGCAAGACTCCAATATGGGTAGATTGCATTTCTCCCATAGAACATCCCCTCAGTACGCTCTACATTAATGACACTGTGCCCTCCCACTGCGAGACTGCCTCCTCTCATTTGTTTGGGGCCCATTCTGTCACTGGGCTGTTGGAGGGATATGGTGGAGCGTCTTGTTACAGCACTCATAAGTTCTCATTCTCACTTACATTCTATTCAACCATTTTAGATTCTATTTGGTTCAAAAATTCCAGATTCTCCATGAGTTAGCCTAAATGTCTGTTTATTCCTGACAGATGCATAGATATTGGGGAGATGATCTGACATACAGCTTTCTAAGTTTACTCTCATACCACCTTCAAATCAAACACCTTAAGCAGTAATTGACTTTGTTTCTTGGTTCAAACACCTCTGCCAGGATCATATAGTCTGAGTGCTGTCCAATAGGTCAGCTCACATGACATAAAATAAAATAATTAGATTCTTGTTGAGTCAGATATCTTGAAGTTATTTAACAGCACTAACTATTTACATTGCTATAGTATCACAGATTATACCTTATTACCTTTGGTTCTGATGCTTACTAATGTTACTGTATATTACACAGACATAACTGACTAACTGAGCACACTACACTGACTCCATTGAACTGATAGTGTGACTGAAGGTGAAGGACATCTTTATGTTAGAATATGACATGTATCATGGCATATAACTGCTTCTCTGGTCTGAAATCTCTGCAATAATGCAACATCCCCTTCTTCCTTTTCAAGGATAGGAACTCTTTTCCAATAATATGTACATGCATACTGACACAATGTCTCTGCACATTTAAACAACTGGATCTAATACAGTTATCATAACATAACAGTGTAGCCTCACGCTGTGGTATGCAGTCTATCATCATGGATGGATATGTATAATTTGTCGGACTTGTATGGTTGTTGTCTGGCATGATACCTTTAGTATCCAAGTCATCAAACTGTGTGACAGGTGATTAGTCACATGAACTTTGGATGTGTCTCTGGTTTCTTCATAGGACTTGTCCAAGGCTCATTATAATATTTTGACCTAAACTTGATGCAATTACATAGTATGTTACCATGATCTCATTTGTCCATATAAAATTCTCAAATTATTAAGGTTTGTCTTGGAATAACTGTCTTCAAACTCATTGATCATGCTTTTGTGCCATTCTCTCCATCCTTTCCAACAATGCATCATACGCCTGTAGTTGGGCGTGGAGATTGAGAGAGGCAAGAACTGCATGGATCTGTCTCCCAACATGAGAGATACTGGTGAGGGTGAATTGTTGCCTTGAGGAGTAGAATATAGATTCAGCATAATTATCCAAAAATCTTGACAAGTCATTTCAATTTAATGATCTTAGGTTGTACTTTACAAACAATGCATTCTGTAAAATCAGTAGGCTGAGGGTAGTAAGAAGAAGAGATAATGTGTTAAACACAACTTCCTTTATGGCTTGGAAGGATGCATTTGTGTACTATGGGCCATGTCAGTCAATTTGTTTGGAATTTAAACACACTAACTATGATAATGAATGTACACTAGTAGTTTCTCTGATATGTCGCATATGAAAAAAAGGGGAACTAGTTGCCAGAATGTAATTATGTCCTTAGATATGGAAAATAAAAGTCACAGCTCAGAATCAGCTGTTTGGAAAGAGAGGTTCTAATGCCTATTAAGGTTCGTGGATAGACTCACTGTTAGTGTTGGACTAATGTATTTCTCGCCTCATGGATCATAATAATACATAGACTCATGCATGTTGGAAGATTAATGATAGAATGTCTTGCTACATCAATGACTTCAACAGATTTGTGTACTCATCCCAATGATCTGCATTGATATTGGAGATGAATGATACCAATGAAAGATCTCTTTAAGCAATTAGCTTATGATGTGTGGAGTGCATCACATTGTGCAAGTTTCCTTGTAAAGCATGCAAAGGGATAATATTTGCACATGGTCCCATACAAATCTTGACATTTAGTGCATGTTGTCCTTGTTTTTAATTCATTCACAGGTTGTGGGTTCAGTGGTTAAGTCAGCATTTTTTGCCCATCTCTAATTGTCCAGGAGTTAGATAAGAGACAACCACATTGCTGTGGGTGTGTAGCCACATATATGTCAGATGGCGGAATTTGAATTCAATAAAAATCTGGAAGTGAGAATCTAATGATGTCTGTGAATCCATCGTCAATTGTCAGAAAAACACATCTGGTTCACTAATGTCCTTTAGGAAAGGAAATTGCCATCTTACCCAGTCTGGCATATATGTGACTCCAGACCACAGCAATGCAGTTGACTCTCCACTGCCCGATGAGTAATTAGGATGGGCAATAAATGCTGGCCTAGCCAGTGTCACCTACATCCCATGAATGAATTTAAAAAAAGGCCTGATCAGGTAAAGATAGCAGATTTCTTCTCTAAAGAACTTTAATGAGCCAGATAGGTTTTTATGAACAACTGACAACAGTTTCATCGTTCATCCGTTCAAGCCTATGGCGATACTAAGAATATTCTCAAACTCTGCAGCTGGAGAAGGATTTGGTTTTCCATTGAGAGAGTTCAATAAAGCCAAAGTGTTAGTAAGCAGGATAGATAGAAAGTATATCCTGGATCCATTGTACAAAGTTCAATTGTAAAGTGACTTGTGGTAGTCTGGGTAATTAAGAAATCAGCTGCGAATGAAGTGGGTTTACTTCCAGGATTGATTTGGCTTGAGTGAAAGATGCAACCTCATAACTTCTCTCCATTGTGGAAGCAGGCCATTCAGCACATCAAGTCCACACTGACCCTCCAATGAGCATTCCACACAGACCCATCCTTCTATCCTATCCTTGCATTTCCCATGGCTAATCCACCTAGCCTACAAATCCATGGACCCAATGGGCAATTTAACATGGCCAATCCACCTAACCTGCGCATCTTTGGACTGTAGGATGAGACCCACACAGACACGGGGAGAATGTGCAAACTCCACACAGACAGTCACCTAAGGATGGAATTGAACCTGGGTCCCTGACTCTGTGAGAACACAGTGCTAATCACTGAGCCACCACATCACATGCATTTATAGACATGGAAAATCCAGTTGAGGCTAAAGAAACAGATACAAGAAGTTCTGGGTAATTTTCTACCATGTAGTAATCAGAGCAATGGTTAAATAATGTCCATCAGTAGAGGGCACAGTAATAATGTAGCAAATGTTAGCATAGCTGAAACTCTATTTCGGAATGAGGATAATTCAGAGGAAGTGCTTGGCATTGAGGCTCAGGAAGCAGTTCCAGAGTTAAATAAGTTAGCACAGACAGCCCACACTAAAGCTGAAGCTAAAAGGGTTCCAGAGTTCTACGATATTAAAACAAAGCTCACCCTTACAATCCTACAAATGAAAATGAATCGATCTTCATCAAATAGTGGCACAGCCCAGACATAATAAACAGATAATGTGAGTAGTGCATGAAGCTTCTATAGCAGGAATATGAAAAGTGCAAGTATCAGTAAACAGATATTTTAATTGGCCAAGACTTCACAAAGACATAATGCTGTTCTATAAAATTTCATACGTGTCAGGTCGTAAGAAAAACTCAACATGAATTAAACCAACACTTCTTATACCATACCACTTTTAGAAAAAAAAAATTCAGTTAAGTCTTAGCAGTTTGTGTAGGACTATTACCAAAAGTAAAAATAGGACACCAGCAGACTCTTACAATTATGGACATAACCTACGTTATGGATATATATTTACGTCAGGCTCCTACTCATCGATTACAGCTCCGCCTTCAACATTATAATCCCAACCAAACTAATTTCAAAAATCTGAGACCTAGGCCTCATCTCCACCTTCTGCAACTGGATGCTCGGCTTCCTGACCCACAGACTGCAATCAGTGAAGATAGACAGCAGCACTTCCTCGACGATAATCCTCAACACTGGCGCCCACAACAATGCTTACTCAGCCCCCTATTGCACTCCCTGTCCACTCATGACTGTGTGGCCAAATTTCGTACAAATGCCATCTACAAGTTCACTGATGCCACCACCATTGTAAGTTGGATATTAAACAATGATGAATCAAAATACAGGAAGGAGATAGGATGCTTGGTGTTGTGGTGCAGTGATAACAATCTGTCTTTCAATGTTAGCAAAACTAAAGAACTGATCATTGACTTCAGGAAGAAAGGAGGAGGACATGTCCCTATCTACATCAATGGAGCCGAGGTGGAGAGGGTTGAGAACATCAAGTTCCTATGAATGACGATAACGAACAATCTGTCCTGGACCTCCCATGTAGAAGAGGGCACAACAAATATCTCTTCTTCCTCAGGAGGCTGAGAAAACTCAGCAGCATGTCCATAAGGACCCTTACCAACTTTTATAGATGTACCAAAGAAAGCATTCTATCTATGTGCATCACGGCTTGGTACGGCAAATGCTCTGCCCAGGACCGTGAGAAACCACAGAAAGTTGTGAACACAGCCCAGACCATCACAACATCCCATCTATGGTTTCCATTTACATGCTCTGTTGCCACAGAAACATTGCCCACATCATCAAAAGACTCCTCCGACCCTGATACTCTCTTCTAAACTCTTCTGTCAGGCAGAAGATACAGACATTTGAACACACATACCAACAGGTTCAAGAACACCTTCTTCTCTGTCCTTGTATGATATGATCTGCCTGTACTGCTTGCAAAACAAAAGTTTTCACTGCACTCAGGTACAAGTTACAACAATAAATCAAAGCAAATCAACCTGATTTCCTGAAGCTATTCCTTGAAGAATCATTATAGCTAAATTTCTGGTGGAAAAGTTAACACTTTTTACTTGTTATGAGGCATTCAGTTGAGGTACAGCTTGATCAGGGTTCTAACTTTATGTCTGAAGTTTTTGAGGCATTCATTAACAGTTGAAGTCACACTCCATATCATCCACAAACACTGGGAGATTTGAGAGATGCCAATGACTCGCAAAATCGTGGTTAAGGCATGCTGTCATAAATACCCAGAGGATTGGAAAAAAGAACCAGGGATTGTCTAAATGAATCTAATGGGTTCGGTCCATTTGAATTATGGCTCTGAGGTTAGAGGTCCATTTAAGTTGATGAGGGAAAACTTCTTGAACCAAAACATGAATTCTCAATGTTAGGTAATGTGTCCATGCTTCTGGCGGCGGTGGGGGCGCTGGGCGGTGGGGAGTGGCGGGGTGCCTCACAGGAGCATACAAAATAGCAGAAGAGCATTTGAAGTCTTCACAAGTGGAAATGAAAGAATGGGCTGATAAATATTCAGTTACTAGAATGTTTCAAGTCGGAGATGAAGTATTAGTATTTGTTACCTTTTCGAGGTGAACCTCTGAAAATGAAATTCAGTGAGTCATTCAAAATCGTTAAGGATGTTGGCAAATTGACTTATCTGGGAAACACTCCTGCTCGTAGGAAGAAGAATTAGTTATGTTACATAAACATGTTGAAACAGTATCATCATAGGGAAGAGGATAAGGAAAAATAATTGTGTCAGATTAGGTAAGAGTAGTGGAGGATGGCAGAGACAATAAGAGTCAGCGGAAAGAAACATAAATAGCATTCTTCCTACAATTTCATTAGCCAATGCAGAAATACTACGACAGTTAGACATCATTTTCTCATATTTAAATAAAGGACAATGGGTGGATCTTGTAAATCTGCTTGGGAAGTTTAAGTAATCTGTAAAATATATCTTTGTGTAATACATGGGTTAATCAATACCGATAAAATAGCATCTCTTCCGGTTAAGCCCAGACAAACAAGCTCAGTTAAAGCTCAAAGATTCAATATGTGGTGGAAAATCACTTGAGTTCACCGAGTCAAAGCAACTGGAGTGCACTAATTGTTTTTGCTCCTAAACCAGATTGATCAACTCTATAGACTACAGAAAGCTAAATGCAGTTACGAAAATAGGTTTATACCCAATGATAGAGTTACAAATAGAGACATAAATTATTGACGAAATTCCTGTGAAAACAGAAATAGGATTAACATTTGAGTCTGTTACGACTCCTCTTCAGAACTTCTTCAGCTTTGATACATTCAAACTTAAATATTAACACAGTTTCTCTCTTCACAGATATTGCCAGGCCTGATGAGCTTTCTTCATTTCTTTTTTTTTCAGATTTCCAGCAGCTACAGTATTTTGCTTGTATTTGAGTATTTAAGCCAGAGTAAGAAAACTTTTGCAATAGGGACTGGTACTGCCTCACTCTTTCCTAAAATTTATCAATTGAATGTGCCATTAATATCAAGGTCTAAGGAGATATCCATATTTGTCACGGCATACAGGTTATGCTATTGTTGAGTGATGCTATTTGAGTTAAAGAATGCCTCAGTTATATTCCACACACTTATGAATCATGTCATAGCTGAAGTCCATATCTGTGGAGTTTATCTAGACAATGTCAGAATATATAATGACACATGGGAAGAGCATGCAAGTCAAGTAGAAGACCGGTTTAGCCAACTTTTTGGCTGCCTTAGCAATAAATTTAGCAAAAATAAGTTTGTGAAAGCAAGAGTTACTTATGTATGACATAGTGTAGGACAAGGACCATTTTAGGACAGGATCGAGTGTAACCAAGGGCTGCAAAAGTGAACTCTCTAATAGTTTTCCAGTATGTTACCCCAGTGAGGAATAACAAACATCACTTGTCACGATTTCATGTATCTGTCTGACAAGTACAATGCCGTTGTTGATCTGGAATCTATGAAATAGCACAACAGTAAGCATCCAGCCATTGTTCCCATTCCATCCCGTGTATTAATGTCTCCAACGCTTCATCAGAAAACCTAAGAGAGTTCTCTCTTGTCTGTTGCTCCATCTGATGTGTTTTTGCTTCCTCCAAGCCTTTGACAAACAACTTGCACTCACTTCTGTACAATCAGTGCAGTTCCTTTTTAAGAAGTTTTTTTTAAATTAAAAAGATCAGCTAAAATTTGCATGAGCCATGGATGGTGCTGAGCTCTTTATTCAGTGTGAAGTCAGATCAGTGTATTCTGCACTGGGCTGCATGTTGAAATCAATTAGAAAAGGAAGGAGCACAAAGTCTGCGTATTGCCTACCTAAACAACACTGAGTGCTGATGCTCATTTATCACAATCCCCATGACTGAAAACAGGCCCAAACTAACATTATCCCACAAGGACTTCCTCTTCAATCTAGCAAAACTCATTATGATTTTTTTAGAATTACTTTATAGAACATAGAACATAGAACATTACAGCGCAGTACAGGCCCTTCGGCCCTCATGTTGCGCCGACCTGTGAAACCAATCTGAAGCCCATCTAACCTAAACTATTCCATTATCATCCATATGTTTATCCATATGTTTATACACTGCCTTGGCTTTCTCTCCCTTGTAGATACAATCCCAATATCTCAGAACATTCTTAATAACAATAACTTCTCATCCCTGATGACACCCCAGTGAATCTGAATTTCATTGTTACTGTGACTTTGACGTCTTTTCTCTAATGAGGTGTCCAAAACCACTCATAGTATTCTAATTACAGTTTCAACTTGGCTTTGCATGGATTTGACTGAACCACTTCACTTCTCTAGTTAGAAAATGTATTAATCTATCTTATACCTTCATCAAACTACACTTTCACTGCTAAAGAATTATGTAATAATGTCATAATAATATGTCAAAAGTTGCCTAATGACCTTGATTATGGTGAGTTACAATAAACTGTTGTCTATAATAATAGGTGGTATTTAGGAATAATTAACTGTGACAAGAAAGTTGGGTATTAGTTAGCTCAGTTAACTCAGTTGGCTGGGTAGTGGTTTTGTTAATGCTGAATGACACTAATGGTGTGGGTTGAAACCCCATACCAACTGAGCTCATCAAGATCTTGCCTTCTCAACCTCAGGTGTTTTAACTCGCAGGTTAAACTCACCACCAGTTATGTGTCTTCCTCTAATGAGGATCTTGGACAATAGTGACTTTACCTATAACGATAGAAATTAGAATTTTCCGTCTCTTGACTAAAATGCATTTTTAATTTAAAACAAAAGCCTTATTTATTCATACCATCTATGGATTGCTGGCAGAACCACATTTATCACTTACACCTGATTACCCTGAGAAGGTGATGGTCAGTCTCTTTTGGACTCTTTTGCAGTTCATGTGATGTTAGGGAGGTCAGTTTCAGGAATTAGAATCTGCAAAATAAAAGGAATGACATAAGTTTAAAATCAGCATGGTGAGTCACTTGGAGGGAAACTTGAAGGTAATAACAATCACCTATTTGCTGCCTATTTCCTTCTAGGTTTCAGAGATCCAGTTTGGAGGATACTGTTGAAAGAGCTTTGGTGAGTTATTTTAGTGTACCTTGCAGATGATACGCATTGCAGCCACTGGGAGTCAGTGGTGGAGGAAATGAAAATTTAATGAGGTGGCTAGGGTGTAAATCAAAAAGGCTGTTTTGGCCTGATGGTGACAAACTTCTTCATTGTCATTGGACGGTACTCCTGACTTAATTGTGCGTTCTAGATGGTGGGCAGATCTAGTTAAGAAGAAAGTCACTCACTGCAGAATTGCTAATTGTGACCTGGTCTTGTGATATTTGTAGGGCTGCTCATGTTAAGTGTCTTGTCAATGGTATTCTCAAGGGTGTTGATGTTGAGGCTTTTAGCAATGGTAATGGAATTTGATGTCAAGGGGTAATAGTTAGACTCCTTTTGCTGGAGACATTCATTGTTGGCACTTTTTTGATCCAAATGTTACGTATGAGTTTTCAACTTATTCCAACTTCTGGTATGATGATTTGCAGAAGGTCACTGATGTTTTTGCTTAAAACATAATCCTGAAGAATTTCTCTTGTGATGCATGGGGACTGAAATGAATGATCTCCGCCACTCACAACCAACATCCTTTGTGCATGATTTTACTTCAAACCATTGAAGCATTTACTCCCATTTCTCATTGACTTTATTTTTGCTTGGACTTCCCACTGTAATTTAAATGCTACTTTTATCTTCAGGACACTCTCACCTCAGCCATGGTACCCAGTTGTAACACACGTTCAAAAGCAAAGGCAGTTTGTTGTAATCAGAAATAAGAAATCCCACAAAAAAATGGATCAGCTCAAAGCTCTAGAGTCTTACCATATCCTGTCGTAATAGTGGTGGGCAATTAAACAACCGGTGGGAGGTCAAGGCTACACAAACATCCCTTTTCACAATTATGACAGCACTCAGAGTACAAATAATAATGCTAAAGCATTTATAAGATCCTGCAGCAAGAGAGATTAAGTTTTGACCTCCTTGTTAGATCCTCATCATCAGAGAAGTCTGTCTTCAACCAAATTTATTCAGTTCTTGTGATATGAAAAAAGAGTTTGAGCATACTGGATAAAGCAAATTTTAAAGAGGCTTTCAATGAGCTACTTAAAGGATCTGTGAATTGATGGTTATAAGCTGGCACAAAAGAGAAGTTGAGATCTGGTCCAGGTCAGCCACAATCTTGTGGAATTGAGGAGCAGGCTTGATTGGCCAAATAGTTTACTCCTATTCTATGTTCTCACACTCTTATGATCCACTTTGGGATGTCAGCTTGTGACACTGGTTGACAAGTCACAGGCCGTCTCTTCTGTTGAGTTCAGAAATCACATGACACCAGATTACAGTCCAACAGGTTTACTTGAAAACACAAGCTTTCGGAGCCTCACTCCTTGTGATTTCTAATAAACCCGTTGGACTATAATCTGGTATCGTGTGATTTCTGACCTTGTCTACCCCAGTCCAACACCGGCACCTCCACTTCTGTTGAGTGATATTTATCTTCCATATTCATTCTTCTTTCATCTACACCAAATCACTAAGAATCATTACATATTAACCCCTATTATCCACCATCACTCAGTGTATGATCAAAGACATTCTGAACTCTGTCTGATTAATGCATTAACAGTTCATAGTCAATCTTGTATTGGTTAGGTAATGTCTACTCAATTCTTGTTTGTGTCTTTTAAAGCTAATGATCATCTTACTGACAGCACTTCCTATGTTTCTTCATTCATTCATTGACATAGCCTCATGATATCTTAGTCTGTAAAATCATCATTTTTCTTTTGTAATAGCTTGCATCTCATAGCTTATCAGCTCCATTGATCTTTACCAAGATAAAGTAGCACCAATGAACAATTTTATTTTTTAGTTAACAAGTTGTATCTGATTGATTTATTGTTCCATGTATCTTGTTACAAAATACAGTGAAAAGTGTTGCAGAGTGTGACCACTCTCCAGCGCCATCTTAAAACTCAGAAAAATAAACAAAAACATAGAATATAAAGGCAGAAAAATGAAGAAATTAAGGAAGTGTCCAACTTTACAGTCCTTCCATGCCATTGCTGGAATGAAAGTCACCAATGTTTGGCACCATCTCATTCCACCAATGTCCTTGCCACTGAGTCCTCCGCTGGATCTCCCCAATGCAGATGCCACCCACTGTTGCCGGGTACTGAACTGGCCCAAAATCAACTCTGTTGTCGCCAAGAGTCTGCTTTGGGCCCACCCCACCACCAGGAATTCAAAAATGCCTCCACAGCAGCCGCTATTAATCTGCGCTGCTGGGCCTACTCAAGTCTGCACTGTTGGGTCTACTTGCCATTGCTGCCACTACCAATGCCATTGCTGTGGTGTAGCCCTTCACCAAGAGGTAAGTACAATAAAATAGAAGAGAAAATAAAAGAGAAGAGCAAGAAAAAAAAGAAAACAAAAGAAAAGTGGATGGGGTGGATGAGCCCTGGGCTCTGAAGCCTTACTCTATAACCATCTACCAGAAGATCACCTCCCAGTGATTAATTATCATCCCAATATCCAAACTGATACATCATAATATTTATGAAGACTATTAATGTCCTTTAATGAAAAGAACAATGTATGATGCCACCACTTTATAAATACAATCAATTCACTGACATTATTTTCCAAAGGTCATATGTGTTTCTTTGTTCTCCAAGTCTCCAAGACTTGTTACATACATTAATCTTCAAATCTAAACCATTTTAACATGACATTTCCTTGAGTGAAAGATTTTTACCTCAAAACATTCTCACATTTGTTAGTCCAAGTTCATACTAACCTGAGTCTTAAATAGAACCATAAACCCATGAGTTTTCTTTTCACCTGGGTCACCTGGCTTTCTTCATATAGAAACTGTCGACAGCCAACTCCAAGTAAACAAAACTAATTTAATTCCCCGATAACAAAGTGTAGAGCTGGATGAACACAGCAGGCCAAGCAGCATCAGAGGAGCAGGAAGGCTGATGTTTCGGGCCTCGACCCTTCATCAGAAATGGGGGAGGGGAAGGGGGATCTGAAATAAATAGGGAGAGACGGAGATGCAGATAGAAGATGGATAGAGGAGAAGATAGGTGGAGAGGAGACAGACCGGTCAAAGAGGCGGGTATGGAACCAGTAAAGGAGAGTGGAGGTGGGGAGGTAGGGAGGAGATAGGTCAGTCCAGGGAGGATGGACAGGTCAAGGGGGCGGGATGAGGT
>NC_063345.1:34026416-34114830 GCF_021869965.1 Rhincodon typus | reverse complement strand
CAGGTGTAGAGGGACTGGACGTCCATGGTAAAGATGAGGTGTTGGGGGCTGGAGAATTGGAAGTTCTGGAGGAGGTTGAGGGCGTGGGTGGTGTCACGGACATAGGTAGGGAGTACATCCACAACCTCATCACCTCAGGTGACCTCCCACCCACGGCCTCCAACCTCATTGTTCCCCAACCCCGCACCGCCCACTTCTATCTCCTTCCCAAAATCCACAAACCTGACTGCCCTGATCGACCCATTGTCTCCGCCTGCTCCTGCCCCACCAAACTGATCTCCCAAAACCAGTCCAGCTCGTCCCCGCCTCCCTAACCTGTTCTTCCTCCCACCTATCCCCTCCTCCCACCTCAAGCCGCACCCCCATCTCCTACCGACTAACCTCATCCCGCCCCCTTGACCTGTCCGTCCTCCCTGGACTGACATATCCCCTCCCTACCTCCCCACCTACACTCACCTTTACTGGCTCCATCCCCACCTCTTCGACCGGTTTGTTTCCTCTCCACCTATCCTCTCCTCTATGCATCTTCTATCCACCTCCCACTCTCTCCCTATTTATTTCAGAACCCCCTTCCCCTCCCCCTTTTCTGATGAAGGGTCTAGACCCAAAACGTCAGCCTTTCTGCTCCTATGATGCTGCTTGGCCTGCTGTGTTCATCCAGCCCTGCACCTTGTTGTCTCGGCTTCTCCAGCATCTGCAGTTCCTACTATCTCTGATCCAAGTTAACCAAAGCTTTCGTGAAATAACAAAATGTGAGTCTGTTAATTACTAAGCGCAAGAAGAATTAATAATGCAACATAGGTACACATATTAAAAATAAGAGGTGAGTCCAAAAAGTAAGTGAAAAAAAATTCAGATCAGTCTTTGGAGTATTTATGAAGAATGGATAGTTGAATAGTGTGGCTGTTGCAGTGATGATTATCAGTAGTGTTAATGTTGGTTGTCGAACAGGCAATTTTTGAGATTCTTGTGTTTTCCCCGCATATTGACATTCCTGTGTCCTGATGCATTTTTAAACTGGTCTGCGGCAGTGAGAATGAGGGGGCACTTTCCTTCACCTACAATACAGGGTAACTATGGGATAGTTCTTCAACTGTAAGCTTCATGCCATGCTAGCACTTGAACACAGGCTGGTATACATTCAGTCTCACTCATCTCTCCTGTTGCATTGAGCCTGGCTTTAAACCCCTGTTCTTATAAATTCCTGTGGGGTAAAACAGAATGTCTGCCCAACATGGTTTTCTATTGCGAGGGGACAAGATAGTTACCCTCCCTCATTATTTCTTCTTGTTAACTCTCTCACTGTTTGAAGTTTCACTGGTAATTTACATGTGTGACATTCCATTAGTTTCACACCGGTCTTTGCCAGACTGTTAGCTAATTTAAATTCACAATATTTCTATAGCAGTCCTCCTTTTAAAAATTACACATATTAGAATTAAAAGTTAAAAAATCTTTAAATACTTCATCGTCTATCATAATAACACCTAATATCTAATAATGCTGCCAGCCTCATACCCAACACTCACAGTACCTCTAGTTATTTAGCAATCATCATCCAAACAAAAACTTCAAGCTCTGAAGGAGGGTCACTGGACTTGAACATCAACTTTGCTTTCTCCTTGCTGCCAGACCCACTGAGTTTCTCCAGTAATTTCTTCTTTTGCTTCAGATTTCCAGCAGTTCTTTGTTTCACATCATCCAAACGAATTGCTATCCAATCAATCATATTCTACTTTCTGACACTGGGGAGAAATAACAGACAATAGAAGAGAGTAGATCAGGGCTGGCATGGGACAAAAATACCATGTCTCTCCTGACCCTACAGGGAGAAGATTCTCTTTGCATCATAAGCCAGCCGTAACAGAGCTTGTGGTAACAGATGTCACAAAAAGTATTGAAGGAAAGGACATGATCATGGTTTATTCCCCTCCTAAACTAAACACCTGGGCAATCCAAAACATCAGTGCAAAAGACAAGGCTGAAATATTTGCATCCACCTTTAGGCTAATGTGGGAAACTTTCTAAACACATCACCACTACCATCTAGAATGACAAGGACAGTAGATACATGGGAACACCACCTGCATGTTCCCCTCCAAGCACAAACCAGTCTGACTTGGAAATATATTGCCAATCCTTCATTGTTGCTAGGTCAATATCTTGGTGTTCCCTTCCTGAGGGCATTGGGGGTCTACCAACAGCTCATGGACTGCAGCAGTACAAGAAGGTAACATCATCACTTTCCCAAGGGTAACCAGAGATGGATAATAAATGCAGGCCGGCTCATGATGCCTAAATCCCACAAGTGGGAAAAAAAAATAAAAAAACAAAAGGAATGATGGTTGTTACAGATCAATTATTTTAGACCCAGGACACAACCGTTCTTCAGGGTAATATCCTAGATGCAACAATCTTCAGCTGCTTCATCAAAGATCTACCTTCCATCATAAGGTCAGAAGTGGAGATGTTCAGCAATGGTTGTGCAATATTCAGTACTGTTTGTGACTCCTCAGATACTGAAACAGTTTGTGTCTACATGCAGCAAGACCTAATCAATGTCTGGACTTGGGCTGATAAGTGAAAAATTGCTGTACAAGTGCCTGGCAAGAACAAGCTCCAACAGCATGATGGCTCAGTGGTTAGCACTATGCAGTGCCAGGGCACCGGGCTCGACTCCACCCTCGGGCAACTGCCTGTGTCAAGTTTGCACATTCTCCCAAGGCCTGCATGGGTTTCTTCTGGGTGCTCCGGTTTCCTCCCACAGACTAAAGATGTGCAGGCTAGGTGGATTGGCCATGCTAAATTGCCCATTGTGTCCAGGGATGTGAAGGCTAGGTGGAATAGCCATTGAAATGCCGGGTTAATGGTGGGGGGTTCTCGTTGGGATGCTTTTCGGAGGGTCGACGTGAACTTAATGGGTCAAATAGCCTGCTTAAACACTGTAGGGATTCTATGACCCTATGAAAAGGCAGTATTACCAGGACTTGCTGTTGCCAGCTGGCAGTTGCTTGCAATATGAAAACTGACAAACTGAACTGTGTCATAGAATGTGGTAATGATAGGGGAGCAGAACTAACACTGCCATGATGGACATTAGTAACACCCCCAATGTTCGGCATGATGAGAGTAGAATAGCAAGTCAAAGCCTTTGATATAATAATGACATATTTCTTCAGTGCCAAAATGTCTCTTGTAAGCAAATTAGGTTGTTGGGTGACAATCCAATGATGTTTTGCTTTTCAGCTGAAAAGCCCTCACAGTTAAGCTCTAAGATTCAGAGACAATATCCTGTTGCCATAAATTGAGATTACTCAATGTGGAGAATGGTGGTTTTGAGGTGACTAGGATTCCTTGATGGCATTGCTTCAGAGTACTTTAATGTTCTTTTGGAATTCAATCTGCTGGTAGGATCATTTTCTTCGTCACAGCTGCCTGAGTACTTACAAAAGAATGTGGAATGAACACTGATACAATGATCCCCAAGATTGTCCAAAGTCCTTCCATCCTGGATCAAGGACAGTTGTTGTACTCCTTCACAACAGATTTAGACTTCATCTTGAACAAGGGAGAAAACTGGCCAATGGACTTCCCCAACTCCATGTAACATATATAAAATGTACCTACCAACAACCAGGTTATTTACAGTGATGACATTTGTTGTACCACTCCAGATCAATCCTTCTACAATCCAAATCAGAGTTTTAATGAAGGCATTACAACATTGCTGGACTGCTGAAGCATATGATGTTTCATATCCCACTAAACCCATGTTGAGTGCTTTACACCTTTGCAATTCTAGTGCCAAACAAAAATGTGTATCTACATGGATGGTCAGAGACTAAAGCATGATCCCATTCCTTCAGATTTTGGAGAAACTAGCCAGTACTTTATCTTTCCAGGAGCACCTGAAGGAAACAGTAGCATGTGCCAATTCAAGAAATCACAATAATCAGAGTTGTTGGAGGTCCATGGGATCCTGCTGCCACAACACTTCAGACTGCTCAGCGTTACCCTAGCATACTCCGCAACTGTGTATTGTATACCTGTGTGGTATAGATCATCACATACACAATTTGAGTGCCACTCAAATAAGTGCACAATGTGCATCATAACTAAAATATTTCACTCAACATGCCTCCCTCCCTTCCTTCCTGTCCTCACAAACACTAGTCCCCAACACGTCCGCCAACTGAAGAAAACTCACAAGTTGTTTGAAATTATTCATGCCACGCCTCACTTACCCACTCAAAGGTGACATATTTAACCACCACTGCCTGCCTTCCATCTTAATGCCTTAGTTGGAGTAACCATCCTGAGAAAGATCAAACAAAGACATCCTTTGGATCAAGGAATGGGAAACACAGAAAATCACTACCAAGTTGCTTGCTACAAAATCAGTATGTTGAATGGAAGGCTTTGAAGTAACTTGGTGACAGTGGTCCTTGACAAACAGATTCAGGACAAGTCAGGCCCTCTGGGTAGCTAACCTCCATTATTGGGGCTATAGTACAAACCTCTAATGCACTTGTGGAGGAACATAAACAATATTGTATATTACCTAGGAATGTCTCCTCTGTACATTACATGGCTCACTAATTTTCTTGTATTCAACAAAGAGGAAGCTGGTATTTTGCTCCAGGGATTTGTATTCATTAAATAAAATAAATCATCTCCTTCTCAGGAACAATTAACGATGGACAATAAATGCTATCCTAATCATCAATGCCCACATCCCATAAAAGAATGAAGAAAAACATTTTAAAAACTTAGCTTTCTTGCAATCACAGCACCTGACCATTTCACTATTCTGCAGGGCCCAACTTGTAACTCCAAGCTTGTTTTATTCTTATGGAACTAACATAGAAGCTGTTTGAATGCTTCTTCTTCTTTGCGATCTTGGCATTACACCAGCTAGTTTGTCACTGTGAAGCACCCAAAGAACACTATTATGCCCCTTTGTCCTGATAGAATGCCATACAGTGCGGGCACCCTGCTTAAGCGATACAAGGCCCTGATACCTCTATAAGTGGGGTTGTGTCTGGTTATATCTCATGCTACGCCTTTTTTTAAGTCATCGATTTTGTTCAATTTTCTGGAATGAATGAGGTAGGAAAAATATTTTTAATCATTTGAAACAGTTCACAATCATTTGAGGGCTGTTAAGGTAAATGCATTGCTTAGTATGGTACAAAGCAAGCTTGGGGGCTTTAGGTTTGTTTACCAGTTTCTATATTCTCAGCTGGAGCAGATGTAGTGGATCTTCACTGGCCTCATTGTCCATGGTATAGGGAAGAGAATGTCAGCTGGGTGTTCCTGTTCATGATCATTATCGAGTGAATACTACACAGAACGTTCTTGTGTGTGGGAACCAGACTGGTCTCAGTTGTGCTGCCCCCCACAATTGAATTGCTTGTCGAGACACATGTGAAGAATGAGTAATGGAGATAGCCATTAATCCATTGAATCCCTTGCTATTAACAGTCAGTGTCTTAAGGAGAGGAAAGGAGGAAATTAGAAAATCAAATTAATTGATTCAAATGTAACTTGGAGCTGGAGATGGGGGCAGAGCCAAATGAGCTAACTGCCAACTGTGAGTGAATTGTGATGCTGTCTGTGTATTTAAGGTCTCAGCATGAGAGATTGAGCATGAATGTAGTGAGCATATTGCTACCACGTTCTCTGCAGCCTTCCTTACAATGTCAAAGTTTGAGGCAGTCATAAGGAAATTAGATATGTCACTTTCTGAGACTGCATCACAAGACCATCAATGCCATTGGAAGTATAAACTATTTTAAAACCTGCACGAAGTATACCCTTTCTGAGGGGTGGGGGGATGCTGGTGAAAGGGAGCACTTTATAACAATGAAAATACTGGAATTTTTAAACAATTTCACTGCACTTTCACATACAGCACGGGTCATAACTATTAATGTTGCCGTTTATGATATTCGTTGGCCTGGCAGCAAGTAATGCCCCCATTACTTTGCATTTTGTACATTCCAACACCAGTTTCATTCACTGTGTGAACATTGTCGCTCAACATTCTATGGACTCTATTCATGAACTCATTGAAATAGAAAAGAACAAACACTTAGACCTCACGAAGTTCCATTCCTCAGGCTATTTGGCAGTATGGTTGTACATTTCAGGCCAACTCTCTTAGCCTGCCTATGGTGAAAGTCTGTGCACACTGCCTATCTGAAATTCTGATGCATAAAGTTACATTCAGCAACTCACTGCTCTGAATTAAGACTCAAGGACACCAGCAGTTGTTTTGATTTAGTTAAATAACTTTCTGGATTCAAAAGAAATAACCATTTGAGATTTCATTATACACCTTGTGAGGAAGTCTATTCCCTTGGGTTTCCTTAGGCCATAAACAAATGGCAATGAATCCCAACTTCTCTGGATGCACTTGTTTAACTATTTTTTCGAATAACCAGCACTCTTCATACATTCATTTTTAGCTCAGCATTTTTGACCAGCTTGACAGAATTCCAAGATGAATCACCCTTATATGAGGTAACGGGGGTTGCTTGGGAAGTCTGAAATATAGATACAAAGAAATTACAAACAGACTAATAATTTTGTTGCATTGAATGCTAAACTTTTAAATGATAAGCAATGATCTGGTGTATTTTATATATCACACAAACATCACATCACTTTATGGTACAGAGCTCTGAGCAGTCATGACACCTTAATACAATTAAGTATTTCCAGTGATAAAGTGGGCCTTGTGATACAGTGGGCAGGGTCTTTGTTGTAGAGTCATAGAGGTCTACAGCACAGAAAAAGGCCCTTTGGCCTATCAGGTCTGCTCCAGTCAAAACAAAGCACAAAACTATTCTAATCCCATTTTCCAGCACTTGACCCAAAGCCTTGAATGCTATGACATCACAAGCATACATCTAAATGCTTCTTAAATGTTAAGAGGGTTTCTGCCTCTACCAACCTTACAGATAGTGAGCTCCAGATTCTCATTACACTGTGGGTGAAAATAAATTTCTCACAAACCTCCTGCTCTTTACCTTAAATCTAAATCTCTGAGCCAGGAGTTCCATGTTTGAGTCCTGCTTCAGGACCCTTTGGTCACAGAAGTTGTATTCATAACACAGTCAATCACATGGATTATTGATCTGTAATTCCTTCCAATCTGGCTATGGCAGGCAGCAAGAGAGGAGAGCTGCTTCTGTTCAGCCATGCGTGATGTGGATTGATTCGACACCTATGGTGATAGGCTGTTAAATGTTCCAGGAGAAACTAACTACAGAAACAGGCCTAATCACATGCTGCACCTGTTTTATTGGATGCAGGTAGTGTCTAGATCAAACTAAATTTGAATTAAAATAGAAAGAAATTCAAATGAAATACCAAGTTATGTCAAAGCCTCAATGTTTTAATGGAACTTCCAGGATTGACATAAATTTTAAAAAATAGTGTGGGGTATAAAATTAAATCTCTCTTCATAACTTAGCTCATTAATTTCCTCTAGCATTCTGGTGAATCTTTACTACACCCCTTCCGAGGCTCATATATCCTTTCTGAGATGAGGTTCCGAAAGTGAACAAATTACCATTTGATGGGATCTGAACAAGGTTCTGTGTATCTGAAATGTAATTTACTCCCTTCCCATCTTCAAAAATGGAGGGCATTCTGTTCATCTTTTTGATTACCTTTTTTTCTGGCCACGTACTAACTTTTAGTAACAGGCATATCTTTATTAATTTGCTCCAATCGTTGATAAAATATTATAATTTCTTTTGTATATTTGGTTAGTCTAACTAGGAGAGATTACTGAGTCTTTGCTACTTTAAACAATAACTAGTTTAGGACATATGAAGAAACCTTATACAAATTCACAGGATTGACTAACACTGCTAAAGTCATGATGATTTTCCTCTCAAAGCTCTGTCTTTTGGGACCTCTTACATCATAACCTTCTATTGTAATCTGTGTCATACCCATGATTTTGCATCCCTTGGTTCTCTGATTGCAGAGATTATTGACTGAGGGATATTGTGTAAGTAGGTTTGGAGTGTGTTTTGGAAACATAAAACGCTGCAACAGTCCATCAGTGTCAGAGATGGTAAATACTGAGTTGGTCAAGGATTTAGACTAGTCATGCACAAATTATTCATAGTCCTGACTTAAGCCTCGATGGTGTTGGAGAGCTGCAAGGGATCAGAAAGTGAATCTCTTATTGCATAAAACCTTTTGCTCTTGAATTCATGTTCATAGAATCATAGAATCCCTACAGTGTGGAAACAGGCCCTTTGGCCCAAAAAGTCCACACGGACCCTTGGAGCATCCCACCCAGACTCACCCCTCTATAACCCACACACCCCTGAACACTACAGGCAATTTAGCATGGCCAATCCACCTAGCCTGCACATCTTTAGACTGTGGGAGGAAACCAGAGCACCTGGAGGAAACCCACGCAGACACGGGGACAATGTGCAAACTCCGCACAGACAGTTGCCTGAGGCTGGAATCGAACCCGGGTCCCTAGCACTGTGAGGCTGCAGGGCTAACCACTGAGCAACCATGTTGCTGATATGATTGGTCCAATTAAGTTTCTGGTCAGTGATGTACACAAAGATATTGGCAACAAGTGACTCAGTGATAGTCATGCCATTGAAGACGTGAGAGAAATTTCTGAGACCTTTTTCATTAAGGTGGTCATTGCATGCATTTAGGTGGCATGACTGTTACTTATCATATGGCAAACAAAACCTGAACATTGTCCATATTTATTGTACAATTATTAGAGGTGGTGTGAATGAGCTGGAAACCATAGACATATCTGCTAACAGGCCAGTTTGGACCTTATGACAGAGAACAGAACTAAATAATGCAATGAAAGATGATTGGTATTTTCATGTGGCTGTGATGATTGATGAATATTCAAAAACCACAACAGTCTTCTTGTGTGTCTGGTATTCCTCCAGCAATTAAAGAGTTTCATATTGATCTGGGTTTTGTTAGTGTTCCTTAGTGCCGTATTCATTCAAGCACAGTCGTAGTGTCAAAGGCAGCTGCCCACACTTCTCTGACGTTCACCTCTTACATCTGGTTCAAGAGGTTGACAAGGTCATGAACTGAGTGGTTCTGATGGAACATGCACAGGCAGCAGCAAGCAGATTATTGATAATGGATAATGCTCGATGTTGCTATTGATTACTTCTTCTATTACTTTATTAATGATGGGTTGGTGAAAGAAAGGGCAATTTCTAGGATCCAGTCATCAAGATGAAAATATTTGGTTAAACAAACAACACTCAAATGCAACTGTGTGTAGCACCGATTATTTCCTGGAATGCACTTGAAATACTGGAAAGAAAATTATACTCTTATTCTAAGGAAGACTTTACTGTGAGAAAGTTTAGCAAAAAATGTTCTACTAATCAGAACTACTTTATGCTAAAAACTTCATTTTGTAGTGGGCAGCTTTCCCAGAATCTGCTGTGAAAAACATTTTGGAACATGTCCAAGCTAGACTGGACACTCAAGGTCCTCTGTGGCTGGCACAGCTGGAGTTGTAAATATTGTAGCCTGTTCTTTGTGTAGCCTCAACATTCCAGCAGATAAAATGGTCTATCTTATTGTCTTTAGGCCACCATATGCACTGCTGAATGAATGGCATGTAAATTAATTCAGCTTCTGATACTACAGAGGCAGAAAGTCTGTGGAATGACCAGCTCATGAAACTGCAGCTAAAGTTCAGCACAGGACATGAAAAGAAGAATTATGAACTGAAAGACCAATGTGAGATAACATAATGCAAAGTTAGGAAGATCTGGGCCTGCTTCTGAGTTCAAAAATAGAATTCATGAGATCTCCCACAGTTTTTTACATCTTTGTGTGTGTTATCTAACTGTGTCACTTCATCTCATAAATTCGTAGGAATAGTTCAACTTTCCCCTACATCCTGCATTCCTCCTAGAAAGTATTGTGTTTCAAGACAATGTTGAGCTACTGTCTGAGGGCTGCACAACAGTGTGCCCATTGAAAATCATTCCACTTCCCTTGATCTTCGATTTGAAGAAAGAAGAAGATGTAAAAGAAACCTGGTTTATCAGCAGATCTAGAAGAGAGCAGCTTTATGCCAGTCCTCCCAATGCAAGACAATGAATTGATGCAGATACAATGTCCAAAACAATTCCCAGCAACTCAATTACAGAGCCTGAATACTACAGTTAGGAAGCAAATTCTATTAATTGCTGCAAAGTTCACACCATGCAAAGCCCTTATTGTGTCAGGGGACAGCATTACAGTTCATAACTTTCATGTTGCGTGATTATTGCAGCGTGCTACAAAGAATGTTTGCAACATTCTTTTATAAGGCAAGTCACCTAAGCTATATGGAAATACAGCTATAGTGCTGCTTGGAAGAAATTTTCTTAATTTTGACCACAAAATGGTGAAGAAACTGCAATGTAGTTCTAAGTCAGGATGATGGGAGGCTTGGAGGGAAACTTGCAGGAGATGGTATTTCCATGAATCTGTTGCCCTTGTCTTTCTAGGTGATAGGGGTTGGGGGTTTGGAAGATGCTATCGCGGTGACTTATTGCAGTGCATTTTGTAAAAGGCACATACTGCTATCACTGTACATCATGGTGAAGGGAATATTGAAGTTGAGGGATGGAACAGTCAAGCCAATACCAACCACACCTTTGTTCTGGATGAGGTTGAGCTTCTTAAGCTTCGTTGGAGCTACACTCATCCAGGCAAGTGGGGAGCATTCCATCACACTCCTACTTGTTCCTTGTAAATGGTGGACAAACATCAGTGAGAAACATGAGCTACTCGCTGCAGAAGTCCTAGCCTTTCACCAGTTTTTACATTGCCAGTTCATTTGCTGGCCAATGGTAATCCCAGAATGTTGATATCACAGAATTTAGTGATCAATGAAACCATTAAACATCATGGAGAAGGTTTAAATTCAGATTTGCTGGAGATGGTGGCGCAGTTGTTAGCACTGCAGCCTCACAGTGCCAGAGACTCAGGTTTGAGTCTGGCCTTGGGTGACTCTCTGAATGGGGTTTGCACATTCTCCCCATGTCTGCGTGGGCTTCCAACAGGTGCTCTGGTTTCCTCCCATAGTCCAAAGATGTGCAGGTTAGGTGGACTAGATATGCTAATTTGTCCTGTAGTATCCAGAAATGTGCAGGCTAAGTGGATTAGCCATGGAAAATGTGGGATGCATCTGGGTAAGAAATTCTTTGGAGGAAAACACCGGGGAGTTTTTTTCCATTGATTCCCACTGACTCCCATTTGGTCGACTCCTTGTTATCATACTTTGCACTCAATGAACCAAATGACCTCTATCTGCACTGTAGGGATGATAATTGCCTCACAATTATGTGGTGTAGTTGTTATCTGAAGGGTCATTGCTGAAAGTCTACTGTATTTGAAATGTACAGATGCTGACAGACCTGCTGCTTTTCTCCAATATTATCTGTTCTTGTTTCAGATGGTCAGCATCCACAGTTCTTTGTTTTATATTATCTGAAATGTGTCCACCCAATCCTACACTTTGCTCAGGTATTGCTGCATGAGGACACAGACTGCAGTATCTGAAGAATGGTTGTGAATGGTGTTGAGCATTGCACAGTCGACAGTGAACATCACCACTTCTGACTTTATGGTGGAGGAAAGATCTTTGATGAAGATTGTTGGGCCTAAGTAAGTACCCTGAGAAGCCCCTGCACAGATGTTCTATAGCTAAAATGGTATGGCCTCAGAAGTGGAGAGTTTTTTCCCTGATTCGCAATGACTCAAGTTTGCTTGGGATCCTTGGTGCCATACTCTGTTAAATGCTTCCTTGATGTCAAGGGCAGTTCATTTCACTTCACCTCTGGAGTCAGCTCCTTTGTCCATGTTTGGACAATTGCAAGAGCTGAGTGACCCTTACCCAACTCAAACTGCATGGGACTGAGCTGATTATGGCTGAATAAGTTGCAATCAGCAGTAGGCTTCTTGTTCATGTTTCACTTGATACCATGAGAATTCATGGCGTTTGGAGTTAATGTCGAGGACTCTCACTACTAGGTAGTGAAGTCCTTGTACACTGAATAAATAGAAATATAAAGCTACTTCTTGATCCTTTCATCACTTTGCTGATGATCAAGAATAGACTGATAGTTTGATAATTGGTTGTGTTGGATTTATCCTGCTTTTTAAATGCAGGACCATATTGGGCAATTTTCCACATTGTTGGGTATATGCCAGTGTTGTAGGTTACTAGAACAAATTAGCTAGGGGCATGGATAATTCTGGAGCGCATGTCTTCAGAGCTACAGCTCAAATGTTGTCAGTGCCCATTGCTTTTGCTGTATCTGTTGCCTTCAGCTGTTTCTTGATATGACATGGAGTGAATCAAATTAGTTGAAGACTGGCATCTGGGATACTGGGCTCTTCAGGAGGGCTATGAGATGGATAATCTACTCCATAATTTTGTCTTAAAATGGATGCAAATACTGTAGCCATGTCTTTTGCAATGATATGCTGGGTTCCTCCATCAATGAGGATAGGGATATTTGTTGAGCCTCCGCCTCCTATTGGCTATTTAATTATTCACCACCATTCATAACTGGATGTGATCCATTAGTTGTGGGATTGCTTTCTATTCTTTTATGCTGCTTCTGTTGTTTGACCTGCATGTAGTCTTATGTTGTAGCTTCACTAGGTCAACACCAAATTTTTAAGTGTGCCTGGTGTTGTCTCTGGCATGCCCTCTGCATTAGTAATTGAGCAAGAATTAATTTCCTAATTTTATGATAAGAATAGGAATTGTGCTGGACCTTGGAGTTACAGATTGTGGTTGAATATAGTTCTGTGGATGCTAATGGCCCTCAGTGCCAATGGATGTCCAGCCTCGAGTTGCTATATCTGTTCAAATTTTGTCCCATTTAGCACAGTTTAGTGCTACACAACATGATGGAGGGATATCCTCAATGTGGCAGGAGTTTGTCTCCACAAAGGCTGTGCAGTAGTTACTTTTACCAATACCATCACGATGGAAGCATCTTAAGTGAGTAGATTGCTAAGGACTAGGTCAAGCAGATTTTACTATCTTGATAGTTCCCTCACCATTTACCACAGTCTGAGTACAGGAACCATGTCTTTTAGGATTTGACCAGCTCACTCAATAAAATTGTTAGCAACTCATTTTTGATGATGGACATTGAAATTTCCACACAGTGTACATTCTGGGCACTTGACACCATCAGTATTTACTCCAAAGTGTTCATCAGGGACGAGTACTAATTCATCAGCTGAGGTGGGGTGGGGGCGTTGCAGGGGTTAGTTGCACTCAGCATTAGGCTTCTTATTCATGTTTCACTTGATACCATGAGGTTTCATGGGGTCTGGAGTTAATGTTGAGGATTCCCGGTACTAAGTAGTGAAGCCCTTGTGCGCTGAATGAATAGAAATAAAAAGCTACTTCCGGACTATATATTGCTAGCATCTGCTGAGTCTGTCCTGTTGGTGGGTCAGGACATATCCATGGTGATGGTGGTGAATGAGACCTTATCCAAAAGGTATGATACCGTGAGTATGACTTTGTCAGGCTATTGCTTGGCTAGAGCAAAAACAAAGTTGCTGGAAAAGCTTAGCAGGTCTGGCAGCATCTGTGGAGGAGAAAACAGAGTTAACGTTTTGGGTCCGGTGACCCCTTCCTCAGAACTGATGGTGGCTGGGAAAAGGTCAGTTTATATGACTAGAAATAACACTAACAATCCCCATTAACAACTACTCACCCTCCCAGCCTGATCGTTAGCAACTCCTTTGTCTGTCCAACTGTCTTTATCTCTCTTTGGGCTCTGTCCTATCGTTTACTCCCTACCCCACTCACCTCCCTATTTTCTGCATATAAACTGATGTTTTTCCAGCCACCATCAGTTCTGAGGAAGGGTCACCGGACCCGAAACGTTAACTCTGTTTTCTCCTCCACAGATGCTGCCAGACCTGCTGAGCTTTTCCAGCAACTTTGTTTTTGTTCCTGATTTACAGCATCTGCAGTTCTTTTGGTTTTTATTGCTTGGCTAGTCTGTGGGACAACTCTCCCAATTTTGGCACTAACCCCCAAATGTTAGTAGGGAGATCTTTACAGGATTTTCTGTTGTGCTTTTCAGTGCCTTTGTTGATGTTAGGTGGTCCATGCAGTTTTATTCCTTTCTTTAGACTTTAGCTGCTTGCTAGGCCATTTCAGAGGACAGCCACATTGCTGAAGTCACATGTAGGTCAGACAAGGTAAGGATGGCAGATTTCCTTAAGGGCATCAGTCAACTAGATGAGTTCTCACAACAATCCACAATGGTTACATGATTGCCATTAGGTCAACTTTTAATTCCAGCTTTTATTAAATTCAATTTTCATCATCTGTCATAATGATATTCAAGCCCATGATGTCATAACATTGGGTCTCTATTACTTGTCCAGTAACAATGCTAGCACACTACTGCCTTCCCAAAGTCCTGGACAACTGAACTGGTTTCACCCTGTCAAACAATGCGTTGGGACCGTGTTTTGTGAGCAGCAGCCTCTCACCTGGACAGGACTTCAGTTAATCATTTTCACTATCTGAAAGTTTCACAGCCTGTCAATTTCTTTGAACATGCAATCTTAACTGTGCTGTTGTTTCGTTGACCCCATTCCATACCTGGAAAACCCATGGGCTAACTGTTAAAGCCAGAATGCTAGGTTAATTGCCTCTTTGAATATTTTAGTTACATATCCAGCAGCCCCTTGGGGTTTTCCCCTCCCCTGTAAACCCACTGGAATAAACCCGAAGAGGGACATGATTGTCTCGAGTTCCGTGTCCAAACTGATACCATTTGATACTTTAAACTCCAATCACAAATACCTGAATAGGCCTCCCTTTGGCAACTCTGTTGATTGTTGCATAAATATACTCAAGATATTACTGAATAGAAAAGCAAAGTTCTGTGCATGTTGAAAATCGGAAATAAAAAGTGAAAATGCTTGAAATACACAGTAGGTTATGACAATACTATTTTGAGAAGTCTTCTAGACACACTAACATCTCTGTCTTTGGCCAGCCACACTGTCCCAGTGAAGCTCAATGTCACCTTGAGGAGTAGTATCCATTCAATGAGTTAATTTCAACATTTCTGCACTCAATATTGAATTCAATGATTTCAAATCCTCGTCTCAGTTTCTTTTCTTCAGACAACAGATCACCGGCTTCAGGCACAGCTTTCGCTTCTTGCCTCATCACCATTCTCAATTTTGCCTATGAAGACTAATTCTTATGTCATTGAATTTCTCTGAGTTTCACTATTATAGATCAACGCTTCTATTTGTCCCTGTCCCACGTAACCCTTACTTAAAACCTCTCACCTCGCTATCTTTTGCCAGTCCTGATGAAAGATCACAGAACTGTAACATTAATTTAATGTACTTCTTACCTTTCTGACATGATCGAGGCTATTATCTCAATTTGCATGAAAATTAAAATCCCCCATCAAACCACTTTGTCATTCCTACAGGCCTGTCTAATCTTTGCATTTTTACATTTTGTCACTTCACAGCTGCTACCCAGTGGCTCAAACAGATCTCCCAGCACAAGGCATATTCTTTCCCATTTCTTAATTCTCAACTCATAGACTCCACTGCCTATTTCCTGCTTTGGCAAGTTACACAGGTAACTTAACTTTTCTCTCCAGTCAGGTGCAATTTTCAAATAGATGGTGAAGACACTGTCCTCTCGTACATTATATGCATTATTTTGATATGAAGTAGATTTTGTCACTAGACGGCTGTACTGGAATGTAGTATATATTACAGAATAACTGGAACTCTGACATTTCAGAATTTGAGACGCCAATATTTTCCATTTAATTCTAAACTAAACTATTCCCAGTCCAATTTGTACTCCATACAAAGTATATTGTTTAACTCAGTTACACATTGTTGTTTTACTTTAATGAGGGTGTGATTATACTTAGATAATTCAGTAATAATGATACTAATTCATAGCAATATCTTCCTAATTATTGCACATTATTTTGTTGTAATGGAATCTAATTACAATCATAATTAATATATAGTTCCCTAGTGGCTCAGCTGGTGAAATGAACATGTAACTCAGCTATACTGACAAAGGGATCAAAGGATTGATTCTCATTTTTTGATCAGTTAGCTGATTGTAGCTAGGAAATGGTAACGATATGAGAATATATTTTATAATCTTTGAGTTTAAGAGGGAAGTTATTGATTGGCCACGCAATGCTCAGACTGGAAACCATACAGGGCTGGGTGTCAGGGGAGGATAGGATTATGATGCCCTCCAAGCTGAATAGTCTACTCGCAATCAATCTGCAAGCTTTGAAGTGAAGAATAAAGAAATGACAGAAATACTGAAAGGTTTTCAATAACAATGGTACAATACCACCCCAAGATTCATTTCCTTTAAGCAATGGAAGAATAACAACAATTGGGTAAACTCTAATCATATATAAAAGTAAACTAACCAACCCTCGTCAGAGAAATGTACTCAAAGAAGCAGGTAGAAAAATAATCATTAAATTTATGTCCCTGACCAAAGGTCTTCACTGTGTTAGGATCAATCGCCTTCCCCTGTTAAAATGATAAGGGGTCTATGTTAAAATATAACTAAGAGACAACACCAAATACCATATCTGTCAGCTCTATGACACATCATCTACAAATCACCAGCAAGTGCATGGCTATTATCGTAAAAATATGATAGCCATTGATTTTGTAGGCAATATAATTAACACAGGCAACCTTTACTGAAAAGCAGGAATATGAAGTTAGAAAGTTTGCAAGTTCCCCTCCCTAATTTGAAAATGTATCAATGTTCCTTTACTGTCGTTGAGTCAAAATTCTGGAATTCCCTCCCCAGCAGCACTGTGGGTCTCTTTATAGCACGCAAGCTGCAGCGGTTCAAGAAAGCATCTCACTACTACCCTCTCAACAGCAACTACAGACAGGCAATAAATGCTCGCCCAAAGAGTGATGCCTACATTCCATGAGTGAATTCTAAAACACCTCTCACTTGATATAAGCACATAAACTAAAACTAACTGTTCAATTGGCTTCCAATGGACTAAAGATGCCAACACAAATTTCATTCCATGGCCACCAACTTCACCCACTTTCCATAACAACTATCAGAGACTGAACCAGACTGTTTACAACTTTATTACCATATTTGACACTGAGATGAGTGTGCAATCACGTAGTCATTCCATCCCTAATTCTGTTTACTTCCATTTCTGTGACATTCTCCATTTCCAACCTTGCCTCAGCTCATTGGGTGTTAAAACCTTCATCTATGCTTTAGTTATATTGACAAATGAGTATTCTAATGATCTCTTCACTTTTTTTTCCACTCTCCATAAACTTCAGCTCTTGCAAAGCTTTGCTACTCATATCCTAATTTGCACCAACTCCTATCTACCAACTACTCCTGTACTCACTGAATTACATTAGCTTTAGTCCATTAATACTTCTAATTCATAACTTTGATTTTTTATATGAATTATCTCATGATCTCTCTCCCTTAACGCCCGCTCCCCCCAGAGTCTGCAACTTCCACAAGCCCTACAACCCTCTAAGAACTATGAATTCTACCAATTCTGACCTCTGTGTATCTTTGATTTTCTTTTCCTCACTATTCTGGCCTGCGTCTTTAATTATAGGCACAAAAATCTGGAATTCGCTTCCTGATTTTTTTTAAAATCTAACCATTCAATCATATTTTTATCACTTGTCCTAATGTATTCTTCTTTGCTTCAATGTTGATCATTTTGTCTGATAGTCCTGTGGACAACATTAGGATACTTGAATATGTTGAATCTACTATAGAAATGTAAACTTATTGTTCACTTCACATTAAGCTGCCAACATCTTCCTGGCAGAGTTCGCAGCGTTGAAATAATTTTATCCTTCAAACAAGGGATACTAACCATATAGCAGACATTGCAGTGGGCAGGGGGTGAATGAAAAACTCGTCACATAATTAAAAGGGTAAGGTTCTCTCCTCCTCACTTCATTTGACATAATTGACTGATAACACTGTTCCTTTCCTTGAGGACTGAAACTATCTCTTCCTTTGGCTCTCTAATTCCCCAAGTGTGCAATTTCCCCTCCCTCCAATTGAGTGCTGGGATTTTAATCAGAGTTAATAGAGATAAGGCAGGATTCCTCTCCGAGAAACAATTATCTCCACAGAAATCTTTCATGAATCTTTCATGATATGTTAATGTTTACAGAGAATTTGGTGGGAAAAAATCCCCATTCTATAACGGTAATTTGATCTCTGGGAAAACATCAGCTCTGGATAGCTGACTCATTCCTACGACATGAAGTATAATTATATTTTAATTGTTCAATAAAATCTTGCATGTCTGAGCAATAATATTTTAATCAGTCCACTAGTGCCTAATTTAAACTGGAATTTTTGTTGTTCAGGTTGCCTTCAATGTGGAGGAGGCGCATTGGCGTTTCATGCCAGCTGCTGGCTTTGGAGCCTGGCTGCGCTCTTCACTTTTACAGTAATACAAACATCACAGTGATTTTCTCAGTGGAAAAGGCATGACTGTTAACCCGCAGCCCACATATATGCAGTTATCGCTTTTTACAACTTCGACTTATTTTTTCAAAATGGCAGCATCATTTTCTGAGCTGGCGGCTGTTTTATCAATTCGTCATCCTTTGTTACTGGCAACTGGAGTTATCATTGCATTGACCATCTCGTTAAAAATTCTTTTCTTCCCTCCTAACCTTCCTCTCTGACATGAAGTACAAGGAGCTTATGAGTTTCTTCATCATGAACATTGAGACTAACCGTTCACTTGCCTCTGTTGGAATTAACTTTCCTGTTCCATCAAGACAAACCACACTCAAGATTTGTCTCCTTCCTCATCCTATGCATATTGTTCTAGCTCTATTCATAATTCTGCTGGCTGTACAGCAAACTGCACTAAGCCCTATTCACTCAGCAGTCCTTTATTCGCTAACTTGAATTAACTCCTGAACCAACAATACATCAGATTTTAAGTTATTATCCTTTTGTTTTTGTCCACTAAAGACACATAGCTCTTCCATTCCAACAGCTCCCTCAAACTATCCATTCTATCTATATTATCAGCTTGTTCATCTGACATCCATCCTGACTGACCCAGATTGTTGTTATTGACAACAATGCCATGTTCCAGGATTCACTGCAATTACCATTACACAGACATATTTTGCAATTGGAGCTTATATTGTGCTGAATTTATTCCTTATAGTGTAACTGAAGTTACAATCACACTTAATGTACACTGTGCAAGATAACTGAGGTTAGTATTGCATGAACAGTCCCCAGGATTATGTGTATACTGACCAGGCCTGATGCACTGATGTCTTGAGAAACAACCCTTAAATCATAGAGTCATAGAATCATAGAGATATACAGCACGGAAGCACACCCTTCCGTCCAACTCATCAACTCATCTAGCTGTGCGAGACTCCTTGGGGATGAGTGACCTAACTTGATAGAATTTTTTTTATCAAGATAGAGAGTGAGGTAGTTGATTCAGAGACTAGGGTGCTGAATCTTAATGAAGGAAACTTTGAAGTTATGAGGCATGAGTTGTCCTTGATAGTTTGGGGGGAGTTACTTAAAGGGATGATAGTGGATAGGTAATGGCAAACACTCAAGGAACACATGGGGGAACTGCAACAACTGTTTATTCCTGTCTAGCACAATAGCAAAATGGGTAAGAGGGCCAATCCATGACTTACAAAGGAAATTAGGGATAGTATCCAATCCAAGGATAAAGCATACAGATTGGCCAATAAAAATAATATGTCTGAGGATTGGGAACACTTTAGAATTCAGTAAAGAAGGACCAAAGGATTGATTAAGAAGAGGGAAAGACAGCACAAAAGTAAGTTTGCAGGGAACATAAAGACTGACACTAAGAGTTTCTATAGGTACGTGAGGAGAATGAGATTGGTGAAGACAAATGTAGGACCCTGCAGACAGAAACAGGGGAATGTATAATAGGGACAAAGAAATGGTTGAGCAACTGAATGCTTACTTTGGTTCTGTCTTCACAAAAGAGTACGCAAATCAGATACCAGAAATGTTCGAGAATGCAAGATTTAGTGAGAGAGAAAAATTGAGGGAGATCAATATTAGTAGACAAATGGTGCTGGGAAAATTAGTGGGATTGAAAAGGTGGATAAATCCCCAGGGCCTTATAATCTACATCCCCAGAGTACTTAAGGAAGTCGCTCTTGAAATAGTAGATGCATTGGTTGTCATCTTCCAGTATTCTGCAGACTCTGGAACAGTCCCTGCAAATTAGAAGTTAGCTAATGTCACTCCAATGTTCAAAAAGGGAGGTAGAGAGAAAACAGGGAATTATAGACCAGTAAGCCTAACATCGACAGTGGGGAAAATTCTCAAATCTATTATCAAGAACTTTATAGAGGAGCATTTAGAAAGCAGTGGCAGAATCAGACAGAGTCAGTACAGATTTAAGAAGGGGAAATCATGCTTGACAAATCTGTTGGAATTCTATGAAGATCTAACTAGTAGAGTTGACAAGGGGGAGCCAGTCGACGTGGTATGTTTCGATTTTCAGAAAGTGCTTGATGAAGTCCTGTATAAGAGATTGTTGTGCAAGTTTATAGCACATGAGTTTGGAGGAAGTGTATTGAGATGGATAGAAATCTGGGTGGTAGGGAGGAAGCAAAGAGTAGGATTTTTTGATAACAAGGTGTACAGCTGGATGAACACAGCAGGCCAAGCAACATCATTTTCTGAAGAAGGGTCCAGACTCGAAACGTCAGCTTTCCTGCTCCTCTGATGCTGCTTGGCCTGCTGTGTTCATCCAGCTCTACACCTTGTTATCTCAGATTTTCCAGCATCGGCAGATTCCACTATCTCTGTAGGAATTAATGCGTCCTTTTCAAATTGGCAGGCAGTAACTAGTGGGGTGCCACAGGGATTGGTGCTGGGACCCCAGCTATTCACAATATAAATTAATGATTTGGATGAGGGAACAAAGTGTAACATCTCAAAGTTTGCAGATGATACCAAGTCGGGTAGGAGGGTGAACTGTGACGAGAATACAGAGATCCTTCAGCATGATCTGGACAGGTTGGGTAAGTGGGCAGATCAATGGCAGATGCAGAATAATTTGGATAAATGTGAGGTTAGTCACTTTGGAAGCAAAAACAAGGCGGCAGATTACTACCTGAATGGCTGTAAATTGGGAGAGGGGAGTGTGCAGCGGGACCTGGGTGTCCTTGTGCACCAGTCGCTGAAGATAAGCATGCAGGTGCAGCAGGTGGTAAAGAAGGCAAATGGTATATTGGCCTTCATTGCAAGAGTTTCGAGTACAGGAGCAGGGATGTGTTGCTGCAGTTATACAGGGCCTTGGTGAGGCCGCACCTAGAATATTGTGTGCAGTTTTGGTCTCCTTTTCTGAGGAAGGGTGCTCTTGCTCTCGTGGGAGTGCAACAAAGGTTTACCAGGCTGATTCCGGAGATGGCAGGACTGATGTATGAGGAGAGATTGACTGAATTAAGATTGTTTTTGCTAGAGTTCAGACAAATGAGGGGTGATCTCATAGAGACTTATAAAATTCTAACAGGACTAGACAGGGTAGATGCAGGGAGGATGTTGGCGATGGTGGGTGTATCCAGAACCAGGGGAGGATTCGAGGTAGGCAATTTAGGGGGAGCTGAGGAGACATTTCTTCACCCAAAGAGTGGTGACCCTCTGGAATTCATTACCACAGGAAGTAATTGATGCCAAAACATTAATGAAGAGGTGATTAGATGTAGCACTTGGGATCAAAGGTTATGGGGAGAAAGCAGGAGTAGGCTTTTGAGTTGGATGATCAGCCACAATCGTAATAAATGGTGGAGCAGGCTCAAAGGGCTGAATTGCCTCGTCCTGCCCCTATTTTTTATGCTTTATGTTTCAATGCCAACCAGATAATCTAAATAAATCTGGTCCCATTTGCAAGCATTTCGTCTATATCCCTCTAAATTCTTCCTATTCATATACCCATCCAGATGCCTTTAAATGTTGTAATTGTACCAGCCTCCACCACTTCCTCTGGTAACTCATTCCATACACACACCACCTGCTGTGTGAAAAAGTTGCCCTTGCGTCCCTTTAAATCTTTCCCCTCTCACATTAAACCCTTTAGGCTTGGACTATTTTGTCTATTTACCCTATCCATGCTCCTCATGACTTTATAAATGTCTCTAAGGGCACCCCTCAGCCACCAACGATCCAGGGAAAATAGCCCCAGTCTATTAAACCTCTCCCAAAGCTAAAAAGCGCCAGTCCTGGCAACAAACTTGTAAATCTTTTCTGAACCTTTTCAAGTTTCACAACATTCTTCCTATAGCAGGGAGACTAGAATTGCATGCAGTATTCCAATAGTGGCCTAACCAATGTCCTGAGCAGCCGCAACATGACCTTCCAACTCCTATACTCAATGCACTGACCAATAAAGGCAAGCATATCAAACACCTTCTTCACTATCCTATCCACTTTCAGTGAACTGTGAACCTGCACTCCAAGGTCTCTTTGTTCAGCAACATTCCGTAGGACCGTATCATTAAGTGTATACGCCCTGCCCTGATATGCCTTTCCAAATGCAGCACCTCACATCTCAAAGATAAGCATATTTTCATTCATTTATGGGATGTGGGTGTCACTGGTTCGGCTTTTATTTGCTTCCATCAATAATTACCCTTGCAGAGGGATGAGCCTTGATCTACTGAATTCCATGTGGTGTACCTATCCCCACACAATGATTAGCAGGGGAGTTCCAGGATTTTCATCCAGTGACAGTAACAGAACATTGATAAAGTTCCAAGACAAAATGGTGTGTAGCTTGGAGGAGAATCTGTCACAGTAGTGTTCCAATGTACCTGTTGGCTTTGTCTACAAATGGAAGAAACTATGGGCCTGTCTCACCATTCTATAAAGTCATGACTGATCTGCCCAAGGCCCCAACTCCTCTTTCATTCCAGTTCTACATAGTCCTCAACCCCTTGGTATTTCAACAATCTATCTACCCCCTATTTAAATACTCTCAATGATCCAGCCTTCACAACTCTCTGCAGTAGAAAATTTCAGACAATCACGACTCTGAGAGAAGAGCTTCATTCACATCTGTTTTAAATGTATTTCCTTATGCCATAACTGTGTCCCTAGTTTGAGATTCCCCAACGAGTGGAAATATCATCTCAAGATGCATTATGTCAAGCCTGCTCAGAATCATGTCTGTTCAATAAGATCACCCACATTCTTTTAAATTCTAATGAATAAAGACCTAAGCTGTTTAGCGGTTCTTGAAAGGCCAGGACTTTCATCCTAGGAATGAACTTACTCTTTTGAACAGCCTCCAATACCAATATGTCCTTTCTTAAATGCAGGCACCAAAATTATAACCAGGATTCCAGGTGTGGCTTCACTAGCACCCTGTACAGTTGTGCAAGACTTCCCTATTTTTAAAATCCAATCCCCTGGCAATGAAGGCCAAAATGCAGTCTTTCCCCAGTTAAATAATTGTCTATGCTTTGATTTGTCCTAAGAATGTGAGTGACCTCACACTTTCTTGCATTAAACACCATCTGCCAAGTTTTTGTCCACTCACTTACTCTATTTATAGCCTCTTGCAGATTTCTTATGTCTTCCTCAGTACGTTCAGGAAATTTGGATGCGTTACACTCTGCCCTTCCTCCGATTCATTAATATTCTGGCCTAGGACTGATCCTTGAGGCACCCTATTAGTTGTGTTTACAAGGCTGATTCCGGGGATGGCGGGTCTGACATAGGAGGAGAGATTGACAAGGTTAAGGTTGTTTTCACTGGACTTCAGACGAATGAGGGGACGATCTCATAGAGACTTATAAAATTCTAACTGAACTGGACAAGGTAGATGCAGGGGTGATGTTCCCAATTGTGGATGTATCCAGAACCAGGGGTCACAGTACAAGGATTCAGGGTAGACGATTTAGGATGGAGATGAGGAGACATTTCTTCACCCAAAGAGCGGTGAGCCTGTGGAATTCATTACCACAGGAAGTAGTTGATGCCAAAACATTGAATGTATTCAAGAGGTGGCTAGGTATTGCACTTGGGGCGAATAGGATCAAAAGTTTTGGGGAGAAAGCAGGATTAGGCTATTGAATTGGACGAATAGCCATGATCGTGAAGAATGGCAGAGCAGTCTTAAAGAGCCAAATGGCCTCATCCTGCCCCTATCTTCTATGTTCTACGTTTCTAATCTGAAAAAGACTCAGTAATCCTGACTGTCTGTGTTGTTGAGTTACTGCAGGACATCCTGTAGATGGCAAACACTGCTGCCACTGACCATTAGTGGTGAAGGAAGTCGATGTTGAATGTGGTGGATGGGCTGCCAGTCAAACAGAAAGTTTTGTCCTGGATTGTTTCAAGCTTTTTGAGTTTTGTTGAAGCTGCACCCATCCAGGCAAGTGAAGAGTATTTCACCTAATCCTGACTTGTGTCTTACACATAATGGACAGGCTTTGGGGAGATTTGAGGTGAGGTATTCAACACAGAATTCATAGTCTCTGATATGTTCTAGTAGCTATAATATTTAGATGTATAGTTCAGTTCTGTTGCTGATCAATGATAATCCTCAGGATGTTGATAGTGGGGGATTCAGCAATGTTAAAAACATTGAACATCAGGAGGACATAATTAGATTTTCATTTGTGTTATGAAGATGCTTCATCTTTAATATTGCTTGAAGGCCTTAAATAATGAAGGATTGGGGAAATAGGTAATTATTTCAAGTCTTGTGATCATTTCTGTTTTCATAGATTTTTGTTTGAAAAGAGATTATTGAAAGTTCACTGTGGACATTGGAGTTGGGAGATTTTCTTCAACAAGGCTCCCTGTAAATCACATGACTACCAAGAACAGGCTAATTTGGAGGAAAGCTATAAACAAGCTGCTCAGCTGATCTCTCCTATATCCAAAAAGAAAATCTTTTCCATCAGTTCAGGACAAAACCTGAAGTTCTGAGGAAGGGTCACTGAACCTGAAATGTTTACTCTGATATTTTCTTCGCAGATGTTGCCAAACCTGCTAAGCTTTTCGAGCAACTTCTGTTTTTGTTCCAGGACAAAACCTATTTGGTCATTTGAAACAATTACTGAAAGTACATCACAAAATTATATTTTCTGAACAAGCTGAGTTGGCAAAGCTTCAGTGAAAATCATGAATGCTTAGTGAATCAACCTTACATGCCAGATACCAAAGCAATGATTATTTGAACAAGTTGAGGTTTGTTCTTTTGCCTTCAAGAATAACCCATTGGCAAAAATGAGTTTTTTCCCTTATAAATTCACTGTCTGCAGAGGAGCCTGTTTTTGTTTTTCTTTATGGCTGAAGTGTGATTGTGTATATTTTGGTGATATTTAGAGTTTATTTATTACCGGCTTCGACATTACCAACTGTATCTTATTGAATTATTGCATCTTCATTAAATAAGTTCTGTTTTAATAATAATCTATTTTTACTTTTATTTTAAAAATCTGGATGTTAGATATGTTTGTTCAAAACCTGATATCAATAAGATTTTTAATTGGTTATCTTGGTAACTGGAAAAAGTATTTTTATTTGAACTGTAACCCAAGGAGTAGGGGGACTAGAACAATTGTCCACTCCTCCGGACTCAGTCGTATCAATCGTTTGAGGTGTTTATTGTCTCGGAATTGTGTGGCTTGAATGTCACTTGCCAGTTATCAGTCTAAGTTTAGATATTGTTTACGTCTTGCTGCATATGGATTAAAGCTGATTTCAGTATCTGAGGATTCATTAATGCTGCTGAACGTTGTGCAAGCATCAGCAAACATCATTAACTCTGATGTCATAATTGAGGGAAAGTCAATGATGAGCAGCTGAAGATGGTTATACTTAAGATATTAAGCTGAGGAACTCAGTGCAATTGTAGTGTCTCTGGTCTGGACCAGGAGACCCAGGTTCAACACCCACCTGCTCCAGTGGTGTGTCATAGCATCTCTGAACAGATTGTTTGTAAAATAGATACCCTGAGGAATGACTGCAGTGATGTCCCAGGAGTGAGATGATTGTCCTCCAACAATCACAGCCATTTTCCCTTGTGTTAGGTATGACTCAAACTAGTGGAGAGCATTTCCCTGATTCTAGAGATCCTTGATACCAAATTTAGTCAAATGCATTTTTGATGCTCTTAATGGTTTTTCTATTCAGTTCTTCTTACAACACATATGAGTAGAGGTAGGGAATTTACAACTTAAAACAAAAATACCAAGGACATTATTCACTGTCGCTACAAAGGTTAACTTTGATTTTGGACAGTCCCTCAGTTAACAGATCAGATTGATCACGTACAGGCAAAATTGTTTTGTTGTCCCACCATGTTGTATCAACTCCTTTTGATTTGCATTGTCATTCCTTTTGTTTTAGTCGTTACTACTGTAAAATCCTATCAGTGACCTGGCCTCCATTTTATCCCTGCCTTCACTTTCTTCTAGCTACGTTTTAGCTTAAAAGCATTTTATATCTCATAACTTCTAGTTGTGATGAAAGATAATTAACTTGAACATGTTTTTCACTGTATACTTGATCCTTGACCAGCTGTGTATTTCTTCATTTTCTGTTTTTTTTAATTTTCAGATTTGTTAGTTCTGAGTATTTTGCTTATTTGTCTTTTTTAAAAATCTTGATGGATAAATCATAATTTTACAGTTTCAAAGAACAATTCTTGCCCTTCTAATTGAAAAACTGTACATTTAGACAGGAATTAATTCCTATACCATTGAGAAAAATGTTTCTCTTCAATTATGTTATTAAAGTAATATCTGGGTTAACAAACTGGGGGATTTGGCTATTGCATCAACCTGGAACCAACAATTCCAAATAATGTTCTCCCAACTAACTGCTGTCACTTCAGTAGAAAATGGATAAAAAGCTATTTCACGTACGTATCCTAGGTTTCCACTCATCTTATCCCAAAATAATGGGAGAGGATTGGCAAAGTTCAGGATGAAAATTCCAACTTTGTTTAATGTTATAGATTACATCTGACAGAGTTTCCTCAAAACATACTGGCATTAGTGCCAAGAAACCATTGATTTTTCCCCCAAATTTCCTACCTTATGGTTAATAAAATAAACCAGAAAATAGTTGAAATTGTTGGGGCTTGGACTGGTCTTCAGTGATTACACAAAGTGGGCGCCAATGAATTTGTTTGATTCACACACTAATCCAATTTTCTTTGCATTTAAATTGACTAATGTCCCTTGTGGTAGCTTGGAGTGTGTGTTTGGCATTAAAAATTGATAGTTCAGCCCCAAGGCAATGAAATTTGTCAGTAGGTCAAAATCCAGCATAACTCCTTCATGGTCTCTTAATAAAGGGCATATTTTTCTCCCTCATATGTCACTAAAAAGGTGTCTTAGATCGGTGAAAACAGCTGCTTGTTAAGGATGAATGCTGGCAATCCACTTCTAGTACAAACAAGTCATGTCATACATCCTTCCTTTCAACATCATCTTTGTCTCCAAAATACCATAGGTTTCTGGAGAGTGTCATATTTAATTACAATCTTGCAGACCCCAATGGGGCTATTTTTGCAAAACATGCATTGATCTGTCCAGGCTTCTGAAATACTGCCTCCAGATGCTCGTCATATGTTAGTTATTATCCCAGTGGTTGCACATATCTCTCTATCTATTTGCTCAGTTATTCAAAAACTCAGAAATTAACAGTGAAATTATACCTGAGATTTCTGCAAACATTCACAACCTACAAAGTTCTGACAACGTGCCTAGCCACCTTTATGCACTTTATTTGGATAAAATGGTCAGACAATTATATTCACCTCCAGACAATTAATTGATCATTCATTTATAACTTTGTTCTTGAATTTGCATAGTGAAATGAAATTCCCTAACAGAAGGCCAAATGGATGATCAACGAATGGAAACTTTGGATAGACATCCAGCTAGATTGATCTCCTTGCTCTGTCAGAGTCTTCAATTATACCTTTTGTGTCCACAGGAATAAACAGAACTGCTTGTACATAAATCAGTTTGTAAATGTATGAAATGATGATAGAGGAATGCCATATCGATGTATTAATTCATTTGCTACGATGGTCACTTTCAACCATTTCAACCCTTTATTGTTGACATAACTTGGTTAAGTTAAATTGCATACAGCATTACATAGTCATGATGCAGATATAGTATGGTGTTATGTGCAGTTAGAACCCTAACTTCAGACAACTTTATTCTGAACCAAAGGCTTCTCTTCCTAATTTTGTGAGTGTGTGGTGGGTGATTAGTGAACACAGCTTTTCAATCTGCTGTAATACATCACAGCTTTCAAAGATGTGTTTATGCAGGCCAGATATTTGATCATTGTAAATTGCATACCCAGCCAGAACCATGTAAAAAAGCGTCATTGTCCCTTTCATCTGCCTACTAATTCAGGCTGATTAGAAGACTGCTGCAGTCACGTTGGATTTGAGTAATTGCCTAAGTTAAAAATCACAGGACAATTGTTGTAATTAATCATGTGAGGTGAGGCCTTTCTGATATCTGTTTCCTGTGTAACTTTAGAGTTTTATGTTCATTAGAGGAAGACTTTTTTCACTGTGATGGGTAAAAAAGAGAAAGGACTAGGAAATCTTAAGAGATTTTGGGAGGAGGAGGGGTTTTGGGAAATGTTGAATGGAGAGGGAGAGGAAAAGGAGGTGAGGGGGAGTAGACCGTGACCAGCCAGTGCTTTACATCATTACTAATTTGTTTCTTAATATCTTTCCAGCAACAATCTGTCTGAATGCTGGCTACCAACTACCTGCCTCAATCTCTTACTGTTATAAATACAATTTTTTTTTTGTTACTGTGATTCTTGTTATAGATACACTATTTTGGAGTTGCTAGTGTTTGTATTAGCAGCAAGCCAATGAACCAAACTATTTAACCAATATTCCAGTTTTGTACTTAACAAAATCCCAAGCTCCCTGGAATCTTCAGGATGTTTCACAAATCTGTTGCTAAATCTGTGACAGAGCAACAATTAATTATCTTGAAATGTTTGCTGTATTTCAGACACAAAAATAATTAAATGTTTGGTAATCAACCCTTTAACAATGATATGGGAAAGTGTGATGGTAGCTATTTCTAATTGACCAGTTTAGATATGTTATGACACCTCTAAGATGGGTGGAAGGAGCACTAACAGATAGGAGCACTAGCACCACACCACAAGAGTTTTTAAAGTAGGTTTGTATTTCAAGAATTAAGCTTTGTGCAGATGTGTTGAGAGATGATTTGATCATGTAGTCTGGCCGTCAGTGTTGATACTGTGCCAACATCAACAGGAAGGAATCATAAATGGACAAGAGACATTTCCTTTGAGAAATAGCTGACCCCATAGAGTAGGACATAGCAGAAAGAAGCATTTCACTTTCCAGATCTGCTCTGGCTCTTCAGAGCAGCCAGCCAAAGTGGCCGATTAGTCTCACTCTTTTTGCAAATCCCTATAAATTATTTCTCCAAATACTCAAGTATTTAGAATGCTGCATACAGTTCTGGTTGCCCTTCTGTAGGAAAGATGCTGTTAAACTTGAAAGGGTGGAGAAAAGATTTACAAAGATGTCGCTGGGACTGGAAGGTTTGTGTTATGGGGAGTGACTGAATAGGCTAGGGCTTTTTTCCCTGGAGCATCAGAGGCTGAAAGGTGACCTCATAGAGGTTTATAAAATTATGAGGGGTTTAGATAGAGTGATTAGCCAGGTCTTTTTCCTAGAGTGGGGAGTACAAAACTAGAGGGCATAGATTTAAGGTGAGAGGGGAAAGTTTTAAAAAGGACCTGAGGGGTAACCTTTTCACACAGAGGGTGGTGCATGTATGGAACGAGCTGCCAGAGGAAGTGGTGGAGGCAGGTACAGTTGCAACATTTAAGAGGCATCTGGATAGGTATATGAATAAGAAGGGTTTAGAAGGATATAGGCCAAATACCAGCAAATGGCGCTATGTCAGATTGGGATGTCTGATCGGCATGGACGAGTTGGACCAAAGGGTCTGTTTCCATGCTGTATGTCTCTATGACTAATTTTCATAAACTGAACTCTTACTGTTGACCATCCGCTGATCCCAAAATGTCCAACCAACAGAGCAGCAGGCAAATGAAGTACACAAGTCTTACCAATGTATCCCACAAACTTCTGTTTCTATTTCTACCTCTCTGATTTATCCTGTTTGAAATTTGATAGCTTGGATTTTTTGGACCAAGAGCTTTCTCTTAGCACTGTTGTCTTACCGGTGGATGAATCCTAAATAAAAGAAAAAAATGAGAACAAAACCGGAATATATTAAAATGAAACAGAACATGATTTAAGCTTTATACATATGATAATTCATTAGTGTCCCAGTAGCATTGCGAAATTGTAGGTGCAGCTTCAATACATTAGGCCTGCTTGTGCTCCTGTTGCAGCTAATAATCTTTCGCATTAATTCATTGTTTCTCCTTAGTAGTTTCAGGATATTGGCATTTCTCCTGGTTCTCTATCCACAAAACATCTTTTTTTCTCTATTTTTCCACCTTTACTAAAATATCTTGATATCCTAAGTATGCAATTCTGAATGCAATTTCAATAGATCATCAGTGTCTCCAGTAAGAATTTGTCTGTTTGTCCCTCATTGACCTTGGGGATAAATGTCAGAGCAGAGTATCAGTTAAAAGAAAAGTATATCATGAGAATGAAATCATTCCTTGCTATGCACTATTTTCTGTTTATTGTAAATGTTTATACTGCTGAACTCAGGTTTCAATATTTTAGTTACTTATACCAATAGGTACCCAGAGCCCAAATCCTAACAATATTTGAACAATAATACTGACGACATGTGCTGGCAGACCCCCTAGCCAAGCTGTTCCAATACAGCTAAAACATTTACCTGACAATATGGATAATTGCCCAGGTATGTCCTATACACAAAAAGTAGGACAACTTCAAACCAACCAGTTACCGCCCCATCAGTAAAATCTTGATCATCAGTAAAATGATGGAAGGTATCACCAGCAGTGCTGTCAAGCAGCACCTTCTCAGCAACAAGTACACACTGATGCTCAGTTTGAGTTCCACCAGGCTACGCATCTCCTGACCTTCTGAGCCTTGGATCAAACATGGAAAAATGAGCTGAATTCCAGAGGTGAAGTGAAAGTGACAGCCCTTGATGTAAAGGCTGCATTTGGCCAAGTGAGGCATCAAGACCCCTAGCAAAACTAGAGTTAATAGGAATCAGGATTGTATTCACACTTGGCACAAAGAAAGATGGTTGTGGTTGTTGGAGGTCAGTCATCTCAGCTCAGGATACCTCGGCAGGAGTTCCTCAGGGAACATCCTTGGCACAACTGTCTTCAGCTGCTTCAGCAATGACCTTCCCTCCATCATAAGGTCACACTGATGATTGCACAATGTTCAGCACCATTCAGAACTTCTCAGATTCTGAAACAGTTCATGATGAAATGCAGCAAGACCTGGACTATATCCAGGCTTGGACCAACAAGTGGCAAGTAACATTCACACTGCACAAATGCCAAGCAATGATCATCTCCAATAAGAGACAATCTAACCATCACTCCTTGACATACAACGGTGTTGCCATCACTGGATCTTCCACTATCAACATACTGAGGGTTAGCATTGAATTGGAGTAGTCATATAAGTACAATGGCTAGAATAGCAGGTCAGAGGTTAGGAATATCTCAGTGAGTAACTCCTGACTCATCAAATCCTGTCCACTATCTACAAGGTACAAGTCAGGAATGTATTTGAATACTCCCCACCTGCCTAGAGCAAAGCTCCAAATGCATTCAGGAAACTTAACACCTTCCAGGACAAAGCAGCCCGCTTGATTGGCACCATGTCCACAAATACCCATTCCCTCCATGCTCAATCGCAGCAGTGATTAGGATCTACAAGATGCACTGCAGAAATTTGCCAAAAATCTTTTGACAACATCTTTGAAACCCATGACCATTACCATCTAGAAAGACAAGAACAGCAAATACAAGGGAATACCATCACCTCCAAAGTTCCCCTACAAGACATTCACCATCCTGACTTGGGAATATATTGTCAATTCTTCAGTATCACTGGATCAAAATGAATCTCCCTACCTAATAGCATTGTGGGTCTACCTACAGCACATTGACTACAGCAGTTCAAGAAAGCAGCTCACCACCAAATTCTCAAGTGGAACTAGGAATGGGCATTAACTGCTTGGCCAGCAGGCAGCATCCACATCCCATGAGTGAATTAATAAAAGGTCTCATTTCCTTTGTGAGCACATTGCCATCATGGAATGATAATATACTTAGATTCAAGAATGTTTACACATTCACACAAATTGCGTAGAATTCCAAAAGGCCAAAATGCTTTTTATGTCCTTTTCCCACTTTCTCTTGGGATAAATTGCCAATGGATGGACGAAACTGTTGCCCATTCACATTCAGAATTTACAATTTCAAAATACTAAAACTACAACATAGAATTCTTCAAACTGGTAATACAGCTTTTCAAAAACATTAATAATTCCTGCCTAAAGAGTTATTGAGCACTTTTTTCTGGGTCAGAATAATGCTGAAATGGCTTTGTGATGTACAGTGAATATTCTCATCTGCAGTTTGCTAGTGTATGCCTTGGCAAAGTCAGTCATGAATCTGTCAGAGTTCAATTGAATAAAACGGCAGGTACCCAAATTATTCTTGTTATGTCCATCATTCCAAATTTGCTGTGCAATTATTTTTTGCAACAAGATTCTCTAGAGGCAAGGAATTCCATATTCCACATGCCCTTTAATAGTTGCACGTTTGATATTTCCTGTGAAAGGTGTTCTAGTTAAGTCGGAAGCAATCCCTGTGGACCTGTAATATTTGGAATGTTTTATATAGAATGTTTGTGACTGCATAATAGTGCATGCATAAGTGAGGAAAATGAATCAGGACAAATACTGCAATTGCCCTAAGAGTTGCACATCACTGTTAATGAGCTGCATCTCTTTTGCAGTTAAAAACTGAAGGCCACTCCACTTGAAGGAGTATTTGTCTTGGTACAGATTGGGATAGAATAGAAAATATGAGTATGTAGTGGATTGGCTCTATAAGGCAATACGACCACATGATTTTTGTTTTGTCTTCATAATGACAGTGACTGCAGGAGAAATTAATCAATCTCATCTCATCCACTTTGTGAGATTTCTGACAAAATTGGTAAAGTGCTTTTTGAATTCTGCTGTTTTAATAATTTATTTCATTGCAAATGTGGGATAGTATATTGGTAGTATATTGGATAGTATATTCGCCATTTACTTGGCGAACATTCTTTCATGGTGGAAATTCCAAATGGTGGATCCTACTGTCAGCAAGGGAATAAGCAAACTGGGAGCTAATTGTTTTTCCACACTAAATGAAGGAAGATTAAGGGGCTTGGATCAATCAACTTTGACATATGAACTTTTAAAATTATTGCATTAAGATTCCTGTCAGTACAGGCTTTGGAACATAATGTACTCTGACTCACCTTCTGATGTTTTCAGTGCTATCACTGTACTTCTTCCAGGATATGTAGTGTTATCACCAATAAAGTAAAACAACAGCTCAGACTGACACATATTAAAGGGAGGAGTTAATTGACAAATTGCGGGGGTGTGTGCTTTTAAGGCCAAGAACGCAACATCCTCATCAACAAGAAAATTTTCTGAATCAAGTACCAGTTAGATGCTTAAGTGCTAAATAATGAGCTTTTTGTTGATTCAACAGCCTTGCCACTGAAGTCCAGCCCCATCTGAGTCTGCCGGACAATCAGAGCCAGGAAGCTGGTATGTGTTATTGGAGTGTAATTCACCTGTGTCTTGTTTGTCCTTGAAGTAAAATATTGATCAAAGCTGTTAGTATATTGTCAAACGTAATTTATTTCTCAACGACCCATTGTCGATGTAACACATGATTTGATGTTCTTCACATATAGTACAGAAGTGTTCTAAAGTGTTCTGTATTTCGTTTGATATGAAATGTCAGTTGAAAAGCTGTTCAAAAATTTAGGAATTGTCGTTTCTACAATTGCATCTTTGATGATTTATCATATGCATTTGAAAGCATGATTTTTTTCCTGGTTAAAGTACAAATACTGGTGAATTTTGTTGCATTGGCTGATTGTTGATTGACACTTGAAATTGTTGATTTGTGTTTGGCTTGGATATTGATTGTTAAGATTTTGATTTCCTTATACTACACTCATTTTGCATCATGTAGTTTTCTCAGTTGATTAAAGTTGTCCTAAATCTTTGTTGTTGGAGTACTAAATCTGAAAGCTTTAAAATTTTTTTTGCTGTTCTAAAAACTGTTTTCATTTCATGTGGTTTTATACCTTCGTTAAGTGTGTCGTCTTAGTCCCCTTACTCAAGGAAGGATGTAATTGCATTCGAGGCAATTCAGAGAAGGTTCACTGGATTAATTCAGAGATGAAAGGCTTGTCTTATGAGGAAACATTGTTCAGTTTAGGCCTGTACTCATTAGAATTTGGAAGGATGAGAGGAGATCTAATTGAGGTATAAAAGATGCTAAGGGAATTGACAGAGTAGAAGTACAGCAAATATTTCCCGTTGTGGAGCAATCCAGAATGAAAGGTCATAGTTTTAAGTTAGGGACTGGCAGATTTAAAATAAAGATGGGAAGGAATTACTTCTCTCAAAGCATTGTGAATCTGTGGAATTTGTTATCCCAGAGCACAGGTGACGCTGACACATTGAATAAGTTTAAGAAGGAAATAGATTTTTAATTATTAATGGGTTAAAGGGTTATGGAGTGCAAGCAGAAAAGTGGAGTTGAGGCTGATCAACCATAATCATACTGATTTGCAGAGCAGGGTTGAGAGGCTGAATTGCCTACTCCTGCTCCTAGTTCTTATGTTTGTGCGCCCTCATCACATCCAGATAAAGTGACTGAGAAGAAAGCAAAATCAAGAACTATCTTCAGGCTTAGGCTTCTTACAATATCATTTATTACATATTAAGTCTAAAACCGATATAATGTAAATCAGAGATTTACCAGGCTCTAAACTTACTATCACATTATTGAAAGACTATTTCATTAACTCTATTGCCTAATTTTCATTGGTCTACTCCACATTCTTCTCTGCACATGTTTCTCTCTTTCAATCTAATTCCACCCACATTGTGCTATTTATGCCCAGTGAAGAGCAGCTGTGTGGCATCATCACAGTTAGTCCAGGGCCCAAAAGCCTTTACAGAATACCTCCAACGAGGGGAAACATTCTTCCTGCATCTACCCTCGTGAGGCCTATAAGAATTTTAAGTGTTTCACTGCGATCACTTCTCATGCTTGATAACTCTACCAGATTTACTTACTTCAATCTCACCTCATACATTTATTGCCATCCCAGTAACCAATCTGGTGAACTTTTGTTGTACTCTCTGTATGTGGTAAATATATCCTTTCCTCAGTACAAGATGAACATTTACACGATAGTCCACATGTGGTCTCACCAAAGTTTTGCAGCAAGACTTCTTTTCACCTTATAAAGAAATTAGCATAAGTCAGCATTTTAAAGAACATCAGGAAAATGAGGGCAAAAGCAATTGAAACAGAATAAATCCTGATTGTCACATTTGGGGTAGGTGGCAACTTGGAGATATCATGACAAAAATGTCAACCAATACATGTCACACATCAGATCAGATAGATGTTCTGAAGTTTTACATTTTTATCTTTGGATATGGGGAGAAATATCTTTTCAGAATATTCCCTTATAAAATTAGTTAAGTGTGGCAGTATCCATGTACTAACTGTTAACTCACTGAGTTTTTTTATTCCTCACCCTGACACACTGCAGACCATGATTTGTGAGCAAGTGTGTTTTGTGTTAATAACTTATTCAAAATAAGAGACAGGCCTGATATTGTTAATGTTTAAAGCCAATCTGGCACAGATACAGCTTCTAAGTTTTACCAGCATTATACAAACAGATTTTAAAGACTAGATTCATGGCAGCAATTGTTTTTCTGTCTCACTGATCGAACCAAACAGTGCGCTCAAGACCAATCAGAGCACTGTACAATTTCTATACGATATTTTCTGACTTGTATTCTACATTTCAATTCCAACTTCGTTTAATAGTCTTAGAATTAAATCAGCAACCTTTTATTTAGTTGATTCAGTTGGGAGCTCAATATCAGTTCAAGCGTGGCTCCTGTTTGTCCAGCCGAACTACTGAGAGAAGAGGAGAATTTTATTGTGGCAGGAGGGAGGGAGTTATGCTGGTGGTGGAAATGTAATTAATCAAGAGGTAAGCGATTATTACTGTCATAAAATTGACTGCTTCTATTCTGAAATTGGTCCACAATGGATAATTATTTGACCAGAACATTTGTAACTGGCTTCTTTCACCTTAGAAAAAGAACATGGTGCAATAAAACGGAGATTTGAAATGAAAGATTATTGCTTCTCCTGCTGAGCTGATTTGTGCACAGCTGCGCAGATGAAGTTGTTTGACTGCAGACTTCACACTTTGATTTATCTACACAGCGATGATGAATTAGATTTTTCACAGTGCGTTAGACACAGTGGGGAGTTCCTGTACAGCCTTATGCTAGCTTTATTTGATATGATGATTAATGTCGGTATTATATTCATATCAGGTATAAACAAAAATGAGGCCATTCGAAATTCTTCTATGATATGAAGCATAGGTTTGTCGTTCATTTCTACCAGGTCAAAGTACTGTTTGGTATCTTATTAGATAAGGCTGAAACTAAACTGAAGTATTCCAGTATATTGTTGCAATTTCCTAAGCACCCTGTGCAACAAGTTTATCATTACAGAGCTCTGACCTGCATATTGATAACAGATGGAAGTGAAACTCATTGTTCCCTGTTCAATCAATGGAGGTGATTCATTGACTGTGAGTCAGCTGTGAGCTACAGGTTGCAACTGCTGTGTCGTTCTCCTCCCCTGACAGTTCCTTGGGTACAATTGGATAGAATCTGGACAGGGGCCAAGAACAAGGAATCCCAACTGATTTCTTCATCTTCTTTCATGGAGGCTGAGACCAACTATATCACCAACCTATCACCACCCCATCTGAGATTAGTCAACTCAAAGAGATGAAGGAAGGCTCAAGACAGCTTCCAGTCATTTGAACTATTCAAGCAGTGCATTAACATTGTGCTTCAAAAAGTGTCCTTTACATTTAAAGGTGTCTCATACTGCCACCAGACTCTCTTCTCATCATGGTTGAGACTGGATTTAATCTTAGGATATCGGATAATTTAACTCATTATTTTTTCACTGTGCTCTTGTATTGTTCAAGTATGAACAAACAGAAGTTATGACTTACACAGAGTGATATTCTAAGAGGTCTTTCTTCATAACCTGGTTTTATAGTCATACAGAAAAATTCATGGCCTCATTTTCCCATGCCAGTCTGTGCAAAAGAGTGATAAAGCTTACCCAAAAAGGTATTGAACAGAGACAAATACAGAGGATTTCAACTTGACCTGATTTGAACTTTGATTGGGAGACACAAGTGAAAAAAGGCAGAATCTAACTCCAAAGGAAATAGTTTTCTGGGCCTAATGGCCTTTTAATGCATGCTGTTGTAATCCGACTTGGCTAGATACTGAGGGTCTAACCAAACTCTACCCTTGCGCTGGACTAAAAGAAATAAAGACAAAACCTTGATGTCAACCATCTTTTAAGAGACATGCCAGCCTCACTTCACATCCCATGCTGTCTGCACTAATAAATGAGGATTGCACTCCATTTAAAGTTAAGAATGTCTATCTCACAGAGCACTGATTGTCAAAATGTTTGATTAATACTGCAAGGATTTAAACAAAAGCTTTGACTCAGACAAGAATTTTGGACAGGAAATAAAAGCAATAAAATTATATCATTTGCATTTTTGAAAAAGCAGACCAGGTCATAAAGAAAGTTGACTTGAATTCAAATAAACTAGAGTGGACTGCAATCCAAAACTTTAATCAAAAAAAAAATCTGGGCAAGATTCCAATTAACAAAGCTCAGCTTTTCCAAATCTCCAGTAACAAAAAGCATCTCCAAACAGATCTGTGACCACAGCATAAATTTCAGAACATATCTGCCAACCTCAAAAATATTAAATACTTGATATGATTAGCATTGTTTGAAGCAGATCAAAGTTTGAGCTATTGTTACTGGGATTAGAGCATTTGGCATATCATTTTTACATCGATTATTAGGATGAAACACTCCCAGTGAAGCATAACATAGGTCATACACAGAGTATAATTACCCTACTGTCCATCAACTATTCTTAGGCATATTATAGGTCAAAAACAGACAATAGCAACTTCGACTCTACAAAGTGAAGTTACAGAGCTCTTTCTATGCTATCTATGAAAATATTCCCAGATTGGACGCAGAGCAGATAAGATGCGGATTAACATCATTAACTGTGCCCCATCGAGTAATTCAGGGTTAGGTGTAATATAGTTTGGATATACAATTTATGAATGTCTGACTTACAAAGGCTTGTAGATACAAACACGATCACGTATAGGTCTGACACATGAACATTTCCTGTACTTACGAATGGCTACTTTACATTGTTCTGCATTGTGTTCTAACTTGCATATAAATTGACTTGTGAACAGACTCAAAGTGGAATCTGTTCACAACTTGGGGACTGCCTGTATAGCACATCTAAATTTGTTGCTCTAAAAACTACTCAATGGTCAGATACAACACAGATTAAATGCAAAGTAAGGTTAACTTTACTGTTCCATTAAACATACTCAAGTCAAACACACTCAGTCCAGTTCTTTCAGAGCACAGATTAAATACTCCCTTGATTTCCCACAAAAATGTGACCCTCACAAGAACACTTTACCTTCTTCAAAATGAGATGTGAAGGAGTGATGTATGCAAAGACATATAATTCAGGATGGTGCCTTGCAGTTTGTTTATGGACTATTATGATGATGGATCAGAACCCCAAAATATTACAGGCATTTTTAGCTCTTAATTCAAAAGAAGACTGCTGCAAATAAAAACTATGTTGGCCAATGAATTATAACTCTTAAAGGTGTCAAAGAAACTTTAAACAGACCGGACTGTCATCTCTTGTGGCTACATTGATCAGAAGGAACGGGTGGAACCCCTGTTCAACAGCAAGCCACCCCATGTGAATTGCGTCCCCCAACTTGCAAACATTTTTGTGTTTTTCCATTTGGAGAATACACAGGCACAGAAGTTGAAAAGCCAGTTTAAATTCTACTGACATGTGTTAGTGTGACTGAATGTTCTCTTGTGTACCAGCCTGGGTTCAAGCATTAGCATGCTGCCACAGTTAAAGTCAGTCACCTTAGCCTTCCCTGTGTTGAAGGTAATGATGTCTTGTGACTCTGAGTGCTAAAAGTCAATTGGCTAGCAGCCAGACAACAGGGAAGCAAGGAAACAAAAGGACTCTATCTCACATTGAAATAACTGCACAGAGGCCAGTATCCGTATATTTCTGTGCACTGTAAATGGGTTGTGACAAGCCAGATCAAAGCCAGTCCGGAGACTGAGGAGACCTTCTGAACCTCCTGTTTATATCTGTCGGCCAGGGCTCCCTGATTGGGGTTGAATTTGGACCAATCAAGGAGTTCATAGTCAATGAGATCCACGTAGCCATGGCTCCAGTCACAATACACTCAAAACTGGAATAGTCACAGTTAAAAGGGGTCAGAACAATAGAATATAATCTGCAAAATTAAGGATTGTAAAAATGACTATCAATGTTAATGTTACAGGCAGCTACCAGTGCATTGGCTGCAGCATTGAACTAACCACTCTTTGTGAACAATTCAGAGAATTATCCACCTGTGTTTTTGAACTATTATTTAATAGTTTTAAGCTTTTAAGCTAATTGTTATTTCTAACCTGTGTGCATGCGTTTTGTGTTATTAATCTTTCTCACATTTAATAATTAATTAACTAACTCTGTGTTAACTCAAGAAATCCTAGTTAAATTGGCTCCTTTTAAATATACATTCATTTAAGTGTGGAAACAAGGCATCTACAATGGAAGGGATTCTTTTAAATTAACTTTGTTGTGATCAGCTTTGGTGCTAGTTCATGCCTTACCACCCAGGACCTTAATAGTTTAGCTATCCTGTAACAAGTTGGCAAATCTCACCTGGAATCTGGACATAACAACTGGGCTATCAACAATAAGCATTGTAACATTGCCCCACATCTTCCTCAAATATAGAGGCAATCATTTGGTGGGTTCATGAGCTTGACAAGAAATCATGCTCACAATTTGGTAATCAATCTGGTAATCTCACAATCATAAACGTACCACAGGCACTTCACAGGCATGCCATCACTGCTATGACAGTCATAGCAGATCAAACAGATGGAGGTCCAACCCATGCTGAGACCCAGACTGATGATAGGCATCTTGTTACAGATGCAAGGAACATACTGAAAATATAGGGACAGACAGGGCAATAACTGATGAAGTTGCTACAGGCATTGTGTAGACATGTGCAAACACTGGAGAAGTCCATCCAACCTATGAGTTCTGCCATGAAACAGGTGTGTGAACTTGGCTCCTTCCCAGGAGAGAATGGTGACCATCATGGAGAGTTTGGTTAAATAGACCACTCATCACTGACAGGATACAAATTCAGAACCCTACCATCTCTCTATTCATCTATTGCATATAGCAGAGGCCAGGCAAGAAAGGGACATAGTGTCTGTACCTCCCTCTGGGTGCCCCTCCTCATCCTGTAGTCAGGGATGTGCCATTACACATTGAAAGGGAGGAGGAGCATCAGTCTATCTCTGTTGGAGCTCCTCCAGGACATAACAAGGGTAAACAAATGCTCCTTTGCCCTTTTGCCAGTGATCCCAGTGCCTGCAGCAACTGAGGTCAAGGAAGATGCACCAGTATCCATGCAGCCACTTTTCAGGTGGCTCCCTCTGCCTTAGCTACAGACATTGGGGCAGCACCACATTGTAGCATTCAGAAATACAAGCAAAAGAGAATGCCTGCAGGATGAGTAGCATGCCTGTATTGATGAAAACAGAAAGGTTACCTCTGTGGCTGGATTGCAAGTAATGTAATTTGGGGTTTTCCACATATATCAGACCACACTACATATATCACAGATATAACAGTGTGGAGCAAGAGGAACACAGCAGGCCAAGCAGCATCAGAAGAGCAGGAAAGTTGACGTTTCAGGTCTGGACTCTTCTTCAGAAATGGGGAGGGGGACGGGAGCTCAGAAATAAGTAGAGAGAGGAGGGGTGAGGCTGGGGAAGGTAGGTGGGATGTTGATAGGTGAGTGTAGGTAGGGAGTGGTGTGGATTGGTCAGTGAGGTGGGAGGACCTTATAGGAGAGAAGATAGGCAGGTTTTGTGACAGAAAATGGATATATAATGGATAGTTAGGTTTTGGTTGTGTTGAATCAGATATCTTGAGGTTTATTTTAACATTAATTATTTACAATACTTCAATATCTCTGACTTACATATACATCTGTATTATTACACTGATCATTACATACACATGATTGACTGAAGATACTACACTGATTTCACTACACAGAGAACATGACTGAAAGCAAAGCCCAGTACCTTTATACCAAAACATCGCGTCATGTTATCATCTTAAAGGTACAAGACTGTGTAGTCTGAAATCTATGCCACAATGGAACATTCCACCCTTTTCCTTTTAAAAAGAAGAATCCTTTTCCATTTACATGCACAAGTATTTATGTGTGTCATTGTCTCCATACATTGAGATAATGCCTTGGTGGATAAATGACATGGCCAGATACAGGCCTCATACAGTCGTCGTGATTTGTTGGTGAAGCTGCACTCTGGTATGACGTCCATCATCACAGATGCTGATGTGTTATTTGTTATAGATATGTGTCTTTCAGTATCCAAGTCATCTGCCTGTTATCATGAATCTGTATTGATGTTTAAGACAGATAATGCCAATGTTAAAGCAATTTGCTTATCTTGTATGGACTGCACCACACTGTGCCAACTCCCTGAGTAAGACTTGTGTAAGATATGTAAAAAGGGATTCTGTTTTGGTTGTTATTGCAGGGAGGGGGTGTGAGGGTAAGTTGCAGGAAATGCGAGACACACGGTTGAGGGCATTTTAGACCACTGTGGAGGGGAAGTTGTGGTCCTTGAAAAACAAGGACATCTGAGATATCCAGGAGTGGAATGCTTCATCTCGGGAGCACCCGCATGGGCCCAAGCTATGGCTGCCTCTTTGTAGGATACGTGGAACAATCCCTCTTCCGCAGCTACACTGGCCCGATCTCCCACCTCTTCTTCCGTTACATTGATGACTGTATTGGCGCCACCTCGTGCTCCCACGAGGAGCTCGAACAGTTCATCCACTTCACTAACACCTTCCACCCCAACCTTAAGTTTACCTGGACCATCTCTAATACCTCTCTCTCCTTCCTGGACCTCTCTGTCTCCATCTCTGGCAACCACCTGGAAACCGATATCCATTTCAAGCCCACCGACTCCCACAGCTACCTAGAATACACCTCCTCTCACCCACCTTCCTGCAAAAAGGCTATCCCCTATTCCCAATTCCTTCGCCTCCACTGCATCTGCTCCCGAGATGAGGCATTCCACTCCCGTACATCTCAGATGTCCTCATTTTTCAAGGACCACAACTTCCCCTCCACAGTGGTCAAAAACGCCCTCAACCGTATCTCTCGCATTTCCTGCAACTCATCCCTCACACCCCCTCCCCGCAATAACAACCAAAACAGAATCCCCCTTGTCCTCACGTACCACCCCACCAACCTCCGGATCCAACGCATCATCCTCCGACACTTCCGCCATCTGCAATCCGACCCCACCACCAAAGACATTTTTCCCTCCCCACCCTTATCTGTCTTCTGGAAGGACCACTCTCTCCGTGACTCCCTTGTCCGCTCCTCACTGCCCTCCAGCCCCACCACCCCTGACACTTTTCCCTGCAACCGCAGGAAGTGCTACACCTGCCCCTATGCCTCCCCCTCACCCCCATCCCAGGCCCCAAGAAGACCTTCCACATCACACAGGTGTTCATCTGCATATCTGCTAATGTGGTATACTGTATCCGCTGTTCCCGATGTGGCCTCCTCTACATCGGGGAAACCAAGCGGAGGCTTGGGGACCGCTTTGTGGAACATCTACACTCGGTTCACGATAAACGACTGCATCTCCCAGTCGTGAACCATTTCAACCGCCCCTCCTACTCCTTGAACGACTTGTCCATCCTGGGCCTCCTCCAGTGCCACAACGATGCCACCCGAAGGTTGCAGGGTCAGCACCTCATATTCTGCTTGGGAACCCTGCAGCCCAATGGTATCAATGTGGACTTCACAAGCTTCAAAATCTCCCCTCCCCCTACCGCATCCCAAAACCATCCCAGCTCGTCCCTGCCTCCCTAACCTGTCCTTCCTCCCACCTATCCCCTCCTCCCACCTCAAGCCCCACCCCCATCTCCTACCTACTAACCTCATCCCGCCCCCTTGACCTGTCCGTCCTCCCTGGACTGACCTATCTCCTCCCTACCTCCCCACCTACACTCACCTTTACTGGCTCCATCCCCGCCTCTTTGACCTGTCTGTCCTCCCTGGACTGACCTATCTCCTCCCTACCTCCCCACCTACACTCACCTTTACTGGGTCAATCCCCACCTCTTTGACCTGTCTGTCTCCTCTCCATCTATCTTCTCCTTTATCCATCTTCCATCTGCCTCCCCCTCTCTCCCTATTTATTTCAGAATCCTCTTTCCCTCCCCCATTTCTGAAGAAGGGTCCAGACCCGAAACGTCAGCTTTCTTGCTCCTCTGATGCTGCTTGGCCTGCTGTGTTCATCCAACTCTACACCTTGTTATCTCATTGGATTGACTTTGGCTGCTGGGGTTGCAGCTCCCCAGCTGATGATACACAATCCACTGACTGCTTTGATGATGCTATAGCACTAAGCATTGCCCACTCCTTGAACTGTAGTCTAATAGATCCCTGACCAGGAATGGCTAGGACCCTTGGACTTGTCCTAGCTATTTCTCACTTGCAATTAGCATCTTGAGAAGGGGAAATGGTGGCAGAGAACACAGATCTTGGGGTCACCCACAGCACCAAATGCCACCTGGTCACCAAGTAACACATGGTATTATGTACACAAAGTGCCCTTTCAGCAGCCTTTCAATGCTCAACACTGTATACCCTGCAGTTTTAGTCTATACTTCCTTAGAATCCTGTAGGTCAATCAGAGAAGTACCATGATGATGTGAGGGGTTGGCAAATGTCAGATACCCATGTCCATGAACAAAAGATGCATGTGGCTGGTGCCCATGGACATTGCCCTGAGATGTTGTTTTCTGCTGAGCATCATAGAGGCTTTTCACAGCCAGGTTTGAGCTAAAGTCGCCCAGTACCCGCTCTGACTTCCATGCTGAGAATCCTCAGCATCTGGTTTGCTTGGCAGGATTACTAAGATAGGATGCTAAATGTGTACGTGTCAAGATATGCAATTAACAAAATCATTCACAAGTAAAAATCCCTCTTAATAGACAACTCACCGCTGTCTAGTGAAAACCTCACCTTGGCGCTTCATCCCTACATAAAAATATGGAGCGAGTTGGTCCCAACATTGAGATAGGATTTAACTCAATCTCAAATCTCACTATACTCCACATTGTTCAGGCCCCTCCAAAACTCCCCCTTGTGTTTTATATGCAGGAGGAAGTCAGTTGCATAGGATTTTGTCCACCACGGTTTAACTTCAGAATTGTTTTCAATGTCTTATATGATCTTGTCAAACTTTCCAGGATCAAGCCTTTCTTTTCATTAATTCTTTATGACAGACTTCATGGGATTAACACCTATTTTCATTCAGAAAACTAACTGCTGCGCATTTAACTCCAGATGGAGCTTTAAATACATCAAACGAGTATTATCATTCAACCTGATTGTTTCTCTCCGTGTTTGAGTTTTGTGCGGATGGACAGATTTTTAGCTCTAAGCACAGTACTACTCTCTGCAGATCTCAGGTTAAATAACCACATGGATTGTATCATTTGTTTCTTTCTTTAAAATTCACATTTCTGTCAAAAAAAATCACTGAATGAGCCATACATAACTACAAGTATTAATAAGCATAAACACAGTCACATGTGCATATTCTAAGTGACAGTGACACAAGCACATGCTCTTACTGATGTACATGCACGAATTGCCATGCACACCATTCGCAATCTCACCCACAGAAATGCACAAACTCTTACTAATATCCAATCACTGATGCAGTCACATTCATAGACATTCACACCTACACATAGGAAAATTCAACTACATGGATGAACACTTGCACAGATATGTGCGTACTTGGACATGCATGCATTTCATTGTATGCTCTCCTGTCAGCACATTTGAATTTGGGGATGGGGCACATAATGTTCAGCAGGCAACTGTGTACCCACATACCCCCAACCACACTACAGCTTTATAAGCATTGGGTGACATGCCCACCAGTGAGCTAATTATTGCCCACTTAAGGGATTGATCCCAGCACAGCCAGGAAACAACTGGTTACAGGAGACACCCAAGTCAATCACACAGTCATGCAAGTTCTCTGCACATGCTAATGGCAGGCCCCCATTTCAATTTGAACACCCCAGGTCTTCCATCCTTTATGACTTATCAAGCCATTATTCTGCCCTCGACTCCCCTGCCCTGCCCGCCAGAGTTGGCCAGTATGACATACAGCAAAACCCCTAAATACAACGTGGTGACCAGCGTAGTTCACCTCCTCAAGTCCAGAGTTCAGTACAAGAATTAGCCATGACTTGAGTGGCATGGCAGCTCAGTGGTTAGCACTGTAACCTCATAGCACCAGGGACTTGGGTTCAATTCCACCCTTGGGCCACTGTCTGTGTGCAGATTGCATGTTCTCCCAGCATCTGTGTGGGTTTCTGCCAGGTGCTCCGGTTTCCTCTCACAGTCTGAAGATGTGAAGGTTAGGTGAATTAGCCATGGTAAATGCAGGGTTTCAGGGATTGCACGGGATGCTCTTCGGAGGGTTGGTGCAGCCATGATGGGCTGAATGGCCGCTATCTACACTGCAGGGATTCTCTTCTGTGACTCTAGTTGGAGTTGCATTTGCTTGAAAGCTGCCAACCCCCAATTATCCAACAACTTTTTAAGACAGAATATCCACAGTGAAAATCTGGCAACCAGTTTACAGATTACAGCTAACCAGTGATCATTGAAGTGTCTGACATTCGTCATTGCATGCTCACTGCAAACCCAGCCCAACATTTTAGCTGAAGATGTGGGCAGGGACAACAATGCTCTGTAAAATCCAGCCAATGCACTCGGAAAAATGAATTCTTGTTCACAGAGACCTTCACTCTCACTTACAGTGGGAGTTGTTGCATTAGCATAAGATCTAGTGAGGGGCTTTAAAGGTAATCAAAATCCAAGGCCAACTAAAACCAAGCAAATCATTAACAGCATAATTCAGTGTGTATAGGATCTATCGGGTCACTTTGACCCTAGCTTTGAGGTCTGATATTTCTGCAGGCACATAAAGCCAAAGGGAGTGTAAATTTAGAAAAGAGGTTCTGGAGTTCTCCCAGTGCATTTATCATTGCAAAGAGCAATGGCACTGTTGAGGCCCAGTTGGTGAACACTGCATTGGCTCCGTGGGAAAGGCAGTCATGGCATGATAGCACATTCCCATCAGCCTTTGAGCCAATATTCTTGTCAGTACCAGCCAACCAGCTGCACTAGACCAACATGACCTAAGAGTGGCCTTTGGCACAACACGGAAGGAATTTAATTATACATAAGACAATTTGTACCTGATCTGGTCTGATAGTAATGTGTTAAAGAAAAGCCTTTCACTCTGCAGCTCTAAAATCCGTCACCTTGACAATGAAAGAATGCATAAAAACAAGTTTAAAAATTTTTGTTTAAACATGTTCCAAATTATAATATATGACTATGTGGAATGAAACAGACCACTTACAATTAAAAGCACTAGAGTTCACGTCTTGTTCTGACTAGCCAGAGGCAAATTGGGGAATGTTTAAAATCGTGCAAGTAACTAATTGAAAGGGACTAGATTCGGTATTTAGACAGATAACGGTGCTTCAATATTTTTCACCTCTAGCTTTACAAAAGCAAATGTTACTGACACGTTTAAATAGCAGCCTCAAGGTCAAAATTCCTGAACAACTCGAACCGAGTGGAGTTCAATCAGCACACAAGGAGGGTTCTTGGAATGACAAGCCTACAAACCAAATAAAATTCATTCCAGGGCAATATCAGAGTAAAACAGCTGAGCTGAAGCACGAGTCAGGCCCTTCACATACCTGTGGGCAACTTGTCAGTTTTATCCCACGCAAAGTAATGTCCTGGAGTGAGGAAGGGGAATGAAGGTGAGTTCATGAAGGTGAGAAGGGCTACAGATGTTTTGTGGAGCCAAGAGGAGTAATGATAATTGTGCTCAAACCACAAATGCAAAAGTTTTCCTCATGTATGTGTTTTTTCTAAGCAGCCTCCAGAAGTATCTACTTAGCCTGTTCCAACTAGGCAAAGCAATTTTACAGTTCAGATTGAATGAGTGCAGGGTCATCATTTCAATTTTAAAGGACATCTGAGCTCACTTCAGCAGGCTGTGAAGTGCCAGTCTTCACAAACATGTCTATTCCCTATTAAATCAGCTATCAGTTATCACTGCACATGCTTCGGAGCATGAAACAAGTGGAATAATGTCAAATTTAGACACTCTTAAATTAAACATTTAACATTCGCAAACAGAAAAATAAAAGTCTGGTGCCACATTAGTGCACAGAGAGCAAAGAGACCCAGATTCTGTGGTCAGCACTGAGTTATCTTAATCCTAGTCAAACCAAGAAATTATCCAACCCTCTGCCCAACAACGTTGGAATAAGAAATTCAATCAGAATTACCTCTTTTGATTTCTACTTAACAATCTCTTTTTGGAAGGTGTGCATGCAGGGATGTCAGGAAACAACTAGATTAATCTCAGCTGTGATGCTCCCCAGAGTAGAAAATGTGTGACACTCACAGTCAAGGTTCACATAGGTGTGATTCTGGAAACCATCTGGCATTCATGGCACTGTAATACATGAAGCGTCACCTCGTTCACATGAGGAGTAGGGGAAAACTGAAAGAAATAAAGAGTGTAAAAAATTACAAAAGGTTGTCGTGACCTGTTAATTGTACACTAAAAAATGTACTTAATTGTTTAAAAGTGTGGTTAAATTTAAATATTAATGAGTCACAGAAATAAAGCCTGAATCTACATAATAAAAAAGCAAAAAAAAAGCTCAGCTTTAAATCACAATGGTTTGTTGCACCATGACAAGGACAGCAAAGTGATTAGATATGGAACATTTTATGGTGTCTTGGTATTTTGTTTGATTAATTCATTTTCACCTTCACCTCAGCTCTCAGTTTCAAATCTAACTCTTCATGGATAAAGTTTCCTGATTGGAACAAGCATTTGTCAAAAAATTTACCAAACGCCTGAAGATGGGGAATGATTAAATAATCTATCATGCTCTTAATGTACCTCCAGGTTCAACAGTAATTATTCTGAGCATTTGTGATTCATATTGTCAAGTCACTCTCAGGGTTTTTGGATTAAAGAATGGCATTAGGATAGAAAACAGGTAGTGGGGTGGGGGTTGGGGTGGTATGTCATGATATGTGATTAACCTGAGCCCACTCCTAAATAAAAGAGCCATTCGGTAGTGTGTCATAATACTTCCAAGTATACAAAAAAAACCCTGACCCCATTCTTTACAAAAATACAAAGCTTTGCAGCACATTGACAGTGTCCTGACCAGGATTTCAAGTCCCACCTGTTCCAGAGGTGTGTAATAACATCTCTGAACAGGTTGACTAGAAAACTAAATAAAAACATGAGCCCATTCCCAACTAAAACACAAGGGACGACATGTGACAAAGTAATAGTGCCCCTACCTTTCATTCCCGGCCTGTGTTCAAGTTCCGCTTGCTCCAGAAATGTGCCATAATATGTCTGAACACGTTGATTAAAAATATGTAAGCTCCACTGTGAAAGATGCAACTGCTGATGCAGATAGGATGGAGAAGATGGTTCCATGGAACTCAACAGTCTCTGGGAGCAGGTTTCCAGGAAGGCCAATGCTCAGAGTATGGACCTGAGGATCTGGCAGCAATGTTAGATCATTAATGCTCTAACATAGGTAGTTAAGGTCAGTGAATATATCTTTATATGGTGCCTCCTCATCATCATACCGCAAGAGTATTAAAATGCTTTGTGCACCGCACCCTCATCAATCATGAAACTTTACTCAGAACTTTTGCCTAACATTTAGATACTACATCTTACTGTCATATTCTTATCATGCTGTCACATTCACATCCATCTCTCAATGTATCAACACGCCTTCAGCCGTTCAGCTAAAGCCGACATTTCTCCCAAATTCAATAGCGCACAATCGCTGACATGCTGCCGTCTCTACTTTGAAGGTAAGCTTGTATACAGCAGAAGACAGCAGAGTGAAACTAGCAGGGAACAAGAAAATCTGAGTCAAATGTGGGGAAATTATTCTTTGCATGATAGAATGAGCTATGACAAAGACTGTGCCACCCAGCATCATTGGGGTCCCAGTATCTGATCTGATGCTCACAGACACCAGTTGATATTTTGGCAATGCATGTAGCCTGGAGGCGAGAATTCAGAATCAGAAGTGGGTATGTCACCAGATATGAGGATTGTGTAAACACTGCTGGGTAACTGAACTTTCCCAGCTTACCAGAGGGTGACATGGCAGTCAAGTACCACTACAGAGAACTCAGAAGAGGATTACAAAGGGATGATATACTTAGGTCTGCAGACTAAGGTGCTGAGGACAATGGCTGGTCTAACAGACAGTCACCTCTCACTGCCAAGAAGCACCATGGAGTCCAGCTTCAATATGGCAGATGGAATGGCACAGACTCTGCCCTCCCTGTAGCCCCTTTCTTCTCTCCCTGTTGTGCTGGAGACTCAAGGCCACAGCCTCTGTTGTCCCCTCCCATCCTCCTCCTACCTGTTGTAATCTTTGCATTGACAATTCACCTACTCCATTGGCTTCCGAAAATAATCTTCCCTGCAGGTTTAATACCTGGCCCTTTATGTTGGTTAAGAGATTGCCTACACATCCATCACCACATTTGTGATCCTGGCATCACAACAGTAAGCTGGGCTCAGTTTTGTCAAGATTATGTTCATTCAAGATCTGTGAGCACATGCCCAGAGAACAAATGCTAAAATATTTCAATGCCACGTGGTCTGTGCAGGAAGCAGCCAGAGATTCATCATAATCTTGGGAAGTAGAGATAGGCAACCGTAGAAACCGAAAGAACTGTGGATGCGATAAATCAGATACAAAAACAGAAGTTGCTGGAAGCTCAGCAGGTCTGGCACCACCTGTGAAGAAAAAAATCGAGTTAATGTTTCAGGTCTGGTGACCCGGTCACCGGACCCGAAACATTAACTCTGATTTTTTTCTTCATAGTTGCTGCCAGATCTGCTGAGCTTTTCCAGCAACTTCTGTTTTTATAGACAACCATACCTCAACAACAAATTTCTTACCAAGAAGACCATAAGAGCAGGTTAGTGTCATAAAGTCACAAGTGATCATAGTGGTCAATGTCAGCTCACTGGATCTGGATGCAGTAAAGGAAATGGTTTAATGATCTCGGCCAAGCAGTCAAATTCCAGTGAATAATTTTTCAAGTGTCATGTCCTAACAATTACACCACAAGCCAAACATGCTGCTCTGTTCGCCGCTTCCCTTCACTTGTTCATCAAAATTTTCCATCAAGCTGAAATGAGACCTCACAATCATAGCCTCACCTTAATTTTACAAACTCAGCAACACTGCAACCTGTGGCCAGTGCCAGAGCTGAAACACAAGATCAAAAACAAAGTTGCTGGAGAAGCTCAGCAGGTCTGGCAGCATCTGTGAAGAAAAAATCAGAGTTAATGTTTCAGGTCAGGAAGGGTGTTCTGAGGAAGGGTCGCTGGACCTGAAAGGTTAACTCTGATTTTATCTTCACAGATGCTGCCAGACCTGCTGAGCTTCTCCAGCAACTTCTGTTTTTGTCCCTGATTTACAGCATCAGCAGTTCTTTCGGTGTTTATTTAGTCTGAAACACGAGATGATGATATGTTCTTATCTGATCCAGTTTCTAACAACTCACATCTCTCATACCATTTTACCCTGGTATCCAAACTACTGATACTGTAAGTTTACACCTTTTGCTTTGCCCCGACATTTGTGCCTCTCCGCCTTCAGACACCCAAGAAAAGCCACCTGGACAAACATCGGTGCAGAAGCTGAAGTGCAGAGGAACAAGAGAATAATAAGAAACCTATTACTCAATCTGACACTCGCAGACACCAGTAAACCTTGGAAACTATCCATCCCAGCATGGGAAAGGTGACTATCTCCAAGAAATCACTTGTGGCCCTGACCATGATATGTGCCTGATGGGTCTTGTCTCAATTTCCAGTGTAGCACAAGCAGAGACTGCAGTGGAAACCCAGATTAAGGTCATGAGATATTTGTATGTTCTTTTATGCAAGTGTGTGCTACCCACATCCTTGTCTGGCATGCACCAGAGCTAGGAGCCATTTTTTTTCCTTATTCATTCATGGGATGAGGGCTTCGTTGGCTAGGCAGCATTTATTGCCCATCCCTAATTGTCCAGACAGCAGTTGAGAGTCAACCACATTGCTGTGGGTCTGGAGTCACATGTAGGCCAGCCCAGGTGAGGATGGCATTTTCCTTCCCTAAGGACATTAGTGAACCAGATAGGTTTTTCCAACAATTAACAATGGATTCATGGTCATCATTAGATTCTTAATTCCAGATATTTTTTATTGAATTCAAATTCCACCATCTGGCATGGCAGGATTTGAACCTGGGTCCCCAGAACATTATCTGGGTCTCTGGATTAGCAGTTCAGTGATAATACCACTAAGCCATTGCCTTCCCCTCTTTGATCAGCAGACAACTCTTGTTGTGCTATAGCTTAAATATTGAGGGAGCAAGATTTCATTGGCAGTTTGGCCTAAACGTTGAGGAAGTGGAACTCTTTAAATTTGTGTCCATTTCTGCATTTAGATATAGAACCAACAAAGCATTGGCGTGCAGCTGATGGTATCCTGCATCATGGAGAAGCTGCATAAACTTACTATACAGACATGGATTTTTTTCTCAACAGCTTGCCCAATAAAGCAGGCAAAGGCCTGTCTTTCCTATCAGCTTAAAGATTCCCACCATAAATGAGAATGTAGTTTGAATATGTTCACCAATGAACTAGCAGACGTTTATGATACAAAAATTTGACAGATGGTGTTTTCCTGGCATTGTGTTGCTAAGGCAGGTCGGAAGGGACATTAAAATTTAAAGGGATATTTTGTCTGGTGTGATTACTAATAGATTGCGCAGGACAAGGAGGGGATCCCCCTGCACATCCAAGATGGATGGCCTGGCAGTGATGCAAATAATACTTGGAACCCACCACAAATATGGAAATAGACTTGACTATTTAACATCTGCTGGAGTCTGTGCTCAGCAGGACAGACAGGCATAAAGCCTGACAGCCATCAATCCAGTAGGATTGCTGCCAGATTGTAAGGTCTGCCCAATGTATATTGTTATGTTTCTAACACTGCAGGTCTGGAGGGGTAGACTGTCAGCATTGCCATTGGCATGAAAGAAGATAGCATCATACAGCAACATGCTTCTCATCTCAGTGAAATCATCTGCACAGCTTGTGAGTTTAGAAAGGATTACTAGCTGTAATAGACTTAATAGTACTTCCAAACAATTGGCAGGAACCTGCTGGGCATAGGCCCCATAGCTGTCTTCAAAGACTGACTGCTTTTTCTCAAATGCACCAATCTATGGCTCTCCTTTAGACCATTAATAAAAAAAGGTGAAGTAGTCAACTTTGGAAATTGATGCATCACACAATTCTTTGATGCATGTGTGTCCAACACAGCAGTGTTAGCCAGAGATAAAAGCAGAGATGGAAAAAAAATCAAATGATGATGATGGTTTTGACTGCCATTGGCAATATTGTGCCTACATTGTCAAAGCACTACAGTTGGCTTCTGATCACTCAGAGACTGTTGTGCACTTTTCCTCGGTGTGGTATTGTCTACAAAAGTGAGTGTTATGTTAACAAGTACATGTTAAGCTCCTAAGCGTGCCTTCTTTTATCTTGTATCACATCAACTATGAAGCATTGTATTTGGGCACAACATATCATCCCCTTTATTTCTCTTGCCTCACTTTCCACATATCACAAGCAACGAGATTCTTGCGGCTACCTACAATCTTCTAGTTTACCTACGCTGTTGTCTTTCTTTAATGGAATGGAATTCTCCAAAGGGAACAAGTTATCTATTTTGTTAGAGTTTTTTTTCAAAATATATGAATAGAAATTTAATAATCCTTATGTTATTGGATTTTCTGGTGATTACCATTCAAAAATAATGGCGTTTTTCATCTTCCCATTTAAAGTGGGCTTTGAAAACAAATTGCACAGTGTCGCGTAAAACACATCTAATTATAGCAGATATTGACACAACGTTTGTGCAGAAACTCTGAGGTTTTAATGAAATTATGGGACAAAATGTGTACTGTCACACATATTTTTTCATAATTCATATGGTTTAGTGTATAACTTTTGCTTTTAGGAGTTGAAGTTCTAACTGTAAAAGATAGGAGTATCTAATTGAGAAACAGTTAAAAGCTGCCCTGAATGTTGTGCATTTCAAACAAGCCTGAGAATTTATTATATTTAGAAGGTTGGGCCCACATTGACTTAAGAGGTTAACAGTTAAAAAGTCAAGATCATAAGCAGCAAATGGATTTAATTAGCCTAAAAACTGGAGACATGATGTTTGCAGTCATTCCTGTAAAGTATTTTATTCATGAAGTTACCCAGAATTAAGGAAAGTTTCCAAATTTAAAGGTAGTTCATTTGTATTTTTACTTGAGAACAGACAGTGCGTCTCACAATGCTACAGAAATGGGTGAAGCGTAATAGGATTCCTTGTTATGAGTTTACATTTTTGAATTCAGCTGGGCTTACCTAACACAAGACTGGTGGACATTTGGAAAAGCAGCTAAGAGACTGTTTCAGCTTTGGGTTTTCTGTAGTTTGTAGCTTCTTGAATATCAAGTGATATCTACTTCTGTCTGATTCAGCCCACAAGTGGTAACTGGTGTTCAGTGAAAAGACAAAGTTAGAGAAGGAATAAATGACTGGAAGTCTAGTTTAGCTGTAAACTAAAGGAAGAAGTCTACAGAAATCCTCTCAATAAAAGACAGTTAATCATGTTGGAGTACTTGAAGTAATCAGCTTGGTTGCGGTTTGGAACCGTAACAATGGACAATTGGAAGCTAATTCTGTTTTATGATGTTTTAAACTACTATGCGTGAGTCACAGGTAAGTCCATGCTTAAGCTGTGGAATCAAAAGTCATAAAGTCACTTACAGAATTGAAGAGTTGCTTAACCAAAGCAAACAGAAATAAATTTTTTACCTAGATGAATAGCTAGAACGAGGAAGAGAATTCAGGAGAGTGGTGATATATCTTTTGGGTTGGTCTTGGCAAAGTGATTCAACGTTAAGAATTTGACTTAGATAGGTAATCTCTTTGCAGCAAGTAGAAAATAGAAATGTGTTTGCAGCATAACTTTTGATCAACTATAATGTTAGGTTAATGATACTTGCCATATTTAATTCTTTTTGATACACTATAGAGCTGGTTTTCATTTTAAAGCATGAATTCTTGCGATGTAGATCTTTTATTCATTCACGGCATATGGTGATCATTGGCTTAGCATTTGGATCCTAACATCTTCTTCAGATTAAAGATGTGTCCATTGGTACTTGCATGGGACCCTGTTATGTCTCTTTGTGGAGTACACAGACCATTCCTTGCTCCAATCCTACTCAGGACTCCCACCAAAAACTCGTTCTACAGTACATCGATGACATCTTTGGTGCTGCATTCATGCTCTCATTTGGAATTCGAAAGAAGTATCGATTTCACTTCCAATTTCCACCCTGCCCTCACCTTCACCTGGTCCGTTTCCGACTCCTCCCTTTCCTTCTTTGATATTTCTGTTTCCATTCATGAGGATAGGCTGGCCATTGATATCCATTACAAACCCACTGGCTCCCACAGTTACTTGGACTATACATCTTCCAGGCCCTGCTTCCTGTAAGGACTCCACACCATTCTCCAAGTCTGCCTGTCTCCATTGCTTCTGTTCTGATGATGTCACTTTCCACAGGGGGATTGTAAGCCACCATTTCCATCACCTCCAGTGGGATGACACAATCAGCCACATATTCTCCTCCCATCCTTTGTCTGCTTTCTGCAGTGACTGTTCCCTCCAGGACACTCTTGTCTACTCCAACTCCACTCAATATCTCCCCACATGCCCATGGCTCCTAGCCATATAATCGCAGAAGGTGTAACACCTGTCCATTTCTTCCTCACTATCGAACACCCCAGTCAAACTTTCCAGATGAAGCAGCAACTTACCTACACCTCATTCGATTTAGTCGACTGTATTCGCAAACCCTCTAAACCCCCACCCACCACCCACCACCATAACCCCACAATACTGGGGAGATGAATCGCAGACTGGGTGACCACTTCACAGAACCCTTATGTTCTGTCTGTAAAAATGACCCTGAGGTTCCAGTTGTCTGCCATTTCAACACATAACCGTGTTCCCATGTTAACATTTCTATCTCAGGCTTGCTGTGCAGTGCTGCACCGAGGTTCAATGCAAGTTAGGAAAACAACGTCTCATCTTTTGCTTGTGAGCTCTGCAGCCTCTGCAATTCAATATCAAGTTCAATAACTTTACAGCCTGATTCCATCCTTCCATGTTCTTTTTACCAATTCCCATACCCTGGTCCTGTCATGAAATGGGTTGCTTTCAGCAGATCCAACCAACTCTCTCCTACTCTTAGCCCTCATTATCACTTATTCAGCCTCTCTTCTGTCCTGGCTTACAACTATAATCCCCTTATCCGCCTACCCCTTTCATATCTCTCTCTCTCTCTGGGCTCTGTCCCTACCTATCCACTCACTTCTACCCCTAAACCACTAACCCTGGCTTCAGCATAAATGCCAGATTTTCCTAGCTGCTATCAGTTATGATCACCAGGCTCAAAACATTCACTCTACTTTTTCTCCACAGATGCTGCCAGACCTGCCAAATTTCTCTAGAAATTTATGTTTTTGTTTCTGATCTCCAGCATCTGCCTTTTTAAAATATATTATTGATTCGCATATGTCGCCCACCTCTAATGCCACTGGAGATGGAGATGGTGATGGTGAGCTGCCTTCTTGAACCATTGCAATCTTTGGAAAGCCCACTGTGCTGATAGGAAGGTAGTTTCTGGATTTTGACCCGGCATCTGTGAAGAAATAGTGACCTATTTCCAATTGAGGACGATGTGTAACTTGGAGGTGAGCTTGCAGATGATGGTGTTGCTATGCATCAGCTTCCCTTGTCCTTCTAGATAATAGGAGTGCAAGTTTAGAAGGTGTTGTGTAAAGAGCTGTGGTGAGTTACTGATGTGCATCTTGTAGATGGTGTACACCATTGCCACTGTGCATGGTGATTAAGGAGAAGATGTTGAAGGTAGTGAATGGAATGACAATCAAACAGGCTCTTTTCCCGAATGGTATCAAGCTTCTTCAGTGTTGTTGGGGCTACACTCATTCAGGCCAGTGGAGAGTATTCCATTACATTCTTAATTTATATCTTACAATGGTAGGCAGGCACTGGGGAGACAGGAGATGAGTTATTCACTGCATAAATCCAAGCATCTGACCACCTTTTAGAGCCACAGTATTTTTATGGCTAGTTCAAATCAGTTTCTGGTCAATGGTAACCCCAGAATGTTGATAGTGGGAGATTCGGCAAACAATATGCCTTTGAAATCAAAGTGTGATGGTTAGATTCTCCTTTGGTGGAGATGTTCATTGCCTGACATTTGTTCAATTTAAGTGTTACTTGCCAGTTATCAGATCAAGTCTGGATAGTGCAGGTCTTGTTGAACATGGGAACAGACTGCTTCAATATCTGAGGAATCATGAATGGTACAGAACACAGTGCAGCCATCTGTGAACATTCCCACTTCTGGCTTTATGATAGAGGGAAGGTCATTGATTCTTGGGCCGAGAACACTATGCTGAGGAATTCCTGTAGAGATGTCCTGGAGCTGAGATGACTGAACTCCCACACCACAACAACCTTCCTTTGTACCAAGAGAGAGTTTCTCCTGGATTCCCATTGACTCCAATTTGTCTAGGCCTCCTTAATTCCATACCCGATGATGTACTGCCTCAATATCAAGAACCATCATTTTCACAACACCTCTGGAAATTAGTATTTTTTGTCCATGTTTGGACGAAGATTGTAATGAGTTCAGGAGCTGAGTGGCCCTGGCAGAACCCAAATTGAGCGTCCCTGAGCTCGTTATTGTTGAGCAAGTGCTGCTGAATAGCATTGTTAATGACTCCTTCCATCATTTTGCTGGTAAGTGAAAGTAGATTGTTAGGACAGTAATTGCCAAGTTGAATTTGCCCTGCTTTTTGCCCATAGGACATACTTGGGAATTTTTTGACATTACTGAGTAGATGCCAGTGTTGTAGCTATAATGGAACAACTTGGCTAGGGGCACAGCTAATGCCGGAACACAAATGTTTAGTATCATTGCTGGCATCTTGTTAAGGCCTGTCACTTTTGGAGTATCCAGTATCTTCAGTAGTTATTTAATTGGTGGACTGATATTCATGACTTAGATATTTCAGAACTGCAGAAACTGGACCTGATTCATTTATTGTGTGATTGCCTAGCCCCATATATTGCATGAGGCTTCCTGTGTTTAGCAAACAATTGATTTGCTATTGTAACTTCACAATGTTGACACTTCATTTTTGGTATGCCTAATGGTGCTCCTGGCATGATATCCTGCATTCATCTTTGAACCAGTGTTGTCTCCCAGCTTGGTGCCAATGGTGAGAGATGGCTGCATCTGGTAAGGAAAATGTCAAGTCATTTTTTTTTCTCTGTTGTTGGTTCCCTCACTATCTGTGCAAACCAAGCCCAGCTACTATAATCTTTAGGCCTCAGCCAGTTTAGTCAGGGGATTTACTGTGCCATTCCAGGTGATGGACATTGAGACCACTTCTGTGCCTTTGTCACCCTGAGTGATTAATCAGCCAAGGGAGAGGAGTATGGGGTAGTATGTGGTAATCAGCAGGAGGTTTCTTTGACCATGTTTGACCTCTTGTAATGGTGCCTTAAGTTCAATATTGTCATGTTGAGAACTTCCAGGGCAATTCCTCCCTGACTATATACCACTGTGCTGCCACGTCCAGTGGATTTGATCTGCTGGTCGGACACCATGTATCCAGGAACAGTGACAGTAGTATCTGGGGCAATTGATTCTGTCAGTATGACTGTGTCAGGCTTTTACTTGACTAGTTTGTAAGACAATTTTTATGTAAGCCCCCTGATTTTGGAAAGGAAGATTTTTCATTGTTGATGGGGCTGTGTTGTCATTGTCGTTTCTGGTGCCTAGGTCAATATTAGATAGTCTGTCTAGTTTCACTCCTTTGTTTAGACTTGAGAGCAGTTTGATACAACTGTGTTGTTTGCTTGGCCATTTCAGAGGCCAATACAGAGTCAGTCACATTGCTCTGGGTCGCATGGAGACCAGACCACTTAAAAATGGCAGATTCCCTTCCCTAAAGAGGAGCAAACAAGTGTTTTACAACAATTGATGGCAGTTTTATGGTCATCATGAGACTAGCTTTAATTCTAAATTTTATTAAATTCAAATTTCATCAACTGTCATGATGGGATTCGAACCATGTGCCTCAAGACATTAGCCTGGGTTTTCCAAATTACTGGTTTAGAGATGGTTACACTCTGCCACCATCTCCTGCAGTTAAATGTATTTATTCAAATTATTAAATGTTAACAGTCCCTAACAGATCACGAAAGTACACGGACTTCAACGAGGTACACACAGCCAGAAACACGAGAATGGTAAACGTGTAGCAAATCTGCTGAATTCTTTTATTCAACTTAAGCCTATGTTGCAACTTGCATATGAATCAGAAAAACAACCTTTAAAACTTTCCTGTGACTTCACTAGCTTGAGGAGGAAAGATCAAAAACACCAAACCTCATGAGGCTGTAAAACAAACAATTGAATTACTTTGCTGGCTGTATAAGTAATCACTCTGTTTTGTATTTCATATACTATGCATGAAGGAGACAGTGTGATAAACAAAAATAAAAGAAGCAAGCCCAAACTACAGGAATACAGCAGTCTGAAAATTGTTAAACTAAGATAAGTTAACATCCAAATTATTACTTCCTGACTAACAGCATGCAGTTTCTTGGACAAGAAAAAGCCTGTCCTACTATGTATTGCTTCTGCTCATTCTCCCTGACCATAAAACAAGGGGGATGCAAATAAGTGCAAATGGCTGGGAAGATTTGATCTGTGTACCAGTCCTTGAGATCAGAATCAAGGGTTTTAGTGCCACTTCAGAAAGTAGAGTGACAGTACAAACTATCAAACACTTATATTAACTCAGACACAGCCAGCAGAGACCAATCAGTGACTAACCTAAAATAGTTCACGATCCCTCAGCATGGTGGGGGTGGGGAAGGAGACAGTGGAATTCTTCCTGCTGCTGAATGGTTAATGTTAAGTGCTAATAGACATTTAGCTGGAACCTTCAGATCAAAAAGGCACACTGGCATCAAATCAGATCACAAACTAACTGGTGCACCACTCCTGTAACTCTGCATGATCTCTATGCCTGAGTTCAACCAAAATGGCATCTGGCAAGGTCAGCACCAGAGCTATGTCTTCATGCTGTCAAGAATAACACCATACCAACACCTATAGAATCACTATAGTGTGTTGGAAACAGGCCATTCAGCCCACTGAGTCCACACTAACCCACCAAAGAGCATCCCAGCCAGATCCAACGCCCTTGTAACCTTGCATTTCCGATGGCTAATCCACCTAGCCTACAAATCTCTGGACACTGTGGACAATTTAGCATGGCAAATCCATCTAACCTGCATATCTTTCAACTGTGTGACAAAGCCAGGCCACCTGGAGGAAACCCATGCAGACACAGGGAGAATATGCAAACTCCACAAGGATAATCACCCAAGGTTGGGATTGAACCCAGGTCCCTGGTGCTGTGAGGCAGCAGAGCCAACCACTGAGCCACCATACTACCCAGCAACTGTAAAACTGAAAGCAGCATCTGTAGTCCTATACACCCATGAAAGATATACAGCAAAACCTGGAATTCGTTAGATTAGTGTAAATCAAATTTACAAGTGAAAGAACAAAAATGTATGAAAAATTCAGGATTTTTTAGAATTCAAAGGAAAATCAGAGGATAGACCTAGTTCTTGGGAATGAGGTGAGCCAAGTGAATCAGCCAGCTGAGCAAACTGACCCTGATTAGCCAGCTGATTTGTGATGCAGGGAAACACCAACAGCATGGGTTCAGTTCCCATACATCTGAGATTACCTTGAAGGTCTTAACTTTCAAATTCGTCCCTCGCTTGAGGCATGGTAACCCTCAGGTTAAATTCACCACCAGTCATTTCTCTCTAATGAGACAGTGGCCCTCTGGGTTCAATTCCTGCACCAGCTGAGGTTAGCGTGAACATTTCTCCTTCTCAGTCTTTCCACTTGCCTGAGGCGTGGTGACTCTCCGGTTAAACCATCACCAGTGGTCCCTCTCTCTCTTTCTCTTTCTCTCAAGAATGAGGGTTGGAGGGTTTGAACTATAAGGAAAGGCTGAATAGACTGGGACTATTTTCTCTGGAGCGTTGGAGGCTGAAGGATGACTTTACAGAGGTTTATAAAGTCATGAGGGCTTTGATAGGGTAAATAAACAAGGTCTTTTCCCCAGGTGGCAGAATCCAAAACTAGAGGGTATAGGTTTACGGTGAGAGGGAAAAGATTTAAAAGGGACCTGAGGAGCAACGTTTTCATGCAGAGGGTGGTGTGTGTATGGAATGAGCTGCCAGGGCAAGTGGTGGAGACTGGTACAATTACGACATTTAAAAAGCATCTGGATGGCTATATGAATAGGAAAGGTTTACAGGGATATGGGCTAAATCTGGCAAATGGGACTAGATTTATTTAGAATATCTGGTCGGCATGGACAAGTTGGACCAAACGGTCTGTTTCTGTGCTGTACAACTCTATGACTCTATGACTGTCTCTAATGAGGGTGTAACTCTATGGTCTGGTATGACTATGGTCCTCTGGTTCAATGGCAACTTTACCTTAAAGTCTGGAATACAGTGCCTGAAACGGTAGTGGAGGCAGGCTCATTCGAAATATTCAAAAGAAATTTAATTTTTATCTCCAAAGGAAGAACATGCAGGATTACAGAGAGAATATGGAACTAACTGAATTGCTCATTTGGAAATCTGGTGCAGAGACAATGGATCGAGTGGCTTCCTCTCTTCTGTAAAACTTCCATAATTCTGTGCACCTGGGATAGGAAGTATAAAGCCATAGGCTACTCAACCCAGATTCCTTGCCAGTTCTTTGCAGAGCAATGCAGTCTGTCATTTCTGCCACTTTATTTCTAGCTCCACAAGGTAATTTCCCTCAAGTGTTGATTTGAAATCACACATTGTCTCAATGTTCACCTTCCTTGTAGGTAGTGGGCTCCTGGTTATTACCACTCACTCTGTACAAAACCTCTATCTCACAATCACCCTGCCCTTTTTACGCAAAACCTTAAATCTATATCCAGTTAAACTTGTTACCATCCGCTAATGGGAAAAATATTTATTTTTTGCCTATCTTGCCCAAACCTGTAATAATCTTGCTCACCTCCATTAAATTTACCCTCAATCTCTTTTGCTCAAAGAAGAAAAATTCCATTTTTTCCAACTCAAACTTGTAGGGTAAGGTCCTCAATAATTGGAACCATTCTGATACACCTCCACTGCTTCCACTCAAGGACCCTCACATATTTCCTGAAGTGCAATGATCAAAACTGGATACAATGGTCCAGTTGTGGTGGAGTCAAAACTTTACAAAGGCTCAGCTTAATTTTCCTGTTTTATATTCAATACCTCTCTTTATGATGCCTGAGCTCTATTGTACTTTTCTGTCAATGATCAATAGATCCTGTCACTTTTAAAGATTAACGAATATGAACACCCTACCACATCCCAAGTCTCTCTCTCTCTCTACACATTGTTTAGAACTTTGCCATTAATTCCATATTTCTTTTCCTTATGCCACCTGCCAAAATGTATCACCACACACTATTTTGTATTAAATTCCATCTCCTTGTTGGCCACACCTCAAAGTTTGATATCATTGACACATGTTAACATTTTACTTTGTATTTCAAATATCTAACTCATTTGAATGCATCAGAAAAGGCAGTGGTCCGAGCACTAAACTTTGGGGAATACCATATTAAACACTTCCAGCCTGTAAAATAATCATTTACCATAACTCACTGTTATTGGTCCCAAAGCCAATTTTTTGTTAATCCAAGCTGACATTGACCTTGCTATTTGAAAATTTAACTTTTGTTAAGCAGCATTTAATGTAATACATTGTCAAAAACTTTATTAAAATCCATATAGACAATGCCCCTGATTTCCACGCCGGACTGGGCTCAGAGGTGGGAGAACAGCCAGACCAGGCAGACCAGGAAAAGGCCAAGAGGCTTTCAGTTCAAAGGGAAGGCTGGTCAAAAAGGGTAAAATATAAAATTTAACCCTCACATCTCAAATCCCCTTCACTCCTTCCCACATGCTGTCCATGATCCACCCAAGCCAACCCATGTAACCTGATGCATAAACCCCCATGGTCACTAAGACATCTTAGCGTTTTCATCTGCACACCACCTTTTCCATCTTTGTTTACCTTGCCAACTCTTTGAGCATCCACCATTACCCATGCACAAAGAACCAAAACTATTGGGATGAATTTTCCCAACAATTGCCTAACTGTCAACTTCAAGGAGTGTCATGGAGGGTTTTACAAATTGCTAACCTTTCCTATCTTCTGCTTTTGCTACTCACTCCCATGGGACACCTTGTCACATTTCCTTCACCTGGGCAAAGGCTAACAGCTGTAGCACCACTTTCATCTGACTCAATCCAACCCTTTGTTTCATTGCAGGAGAAAATAGCCACAAAAGAGCCAAGAGAGCCAAGATGAATGGTAAGCTCCTAACTTTTGTTTCCTCACTCAGTATAAGGAATCGATTCTTAAGCTTATGGGTGAAGATGGAGACCACTCATGTGGTGATGCTAAGGCAATCTTACCCCAACAAGCAAGTCAGCTTCATTGTGTTGTTCTGAGCTAACACCCACCAGCTTCACTGTGAATAAATTCTAAACATAATCAAGCTTTTATGTCTAATGCACAACTCATTCCCTCTCCTGTCTTCTGCAGGCACCCACAGAATCCAATCAGCCTCTACCCATGGAACCCAGCCTCTCTGGCCACCAGCTTCTTCTCCATCTCTGAGGAAGCAACCACAGATCCTTCAGAGAAATACACCAGCAAGGTTGTCTTATGCACCCTCTGCCAATTCAGATGCTGTCACCTCGGTGGATATTTTATTTGGATTATGCCCCGGAGCACATGCTGGTCCCACATCACTGGCACATCTCCACACTGAGCAAACAAGAAATGTCCCAGATCATTGGCACTCAGAGCACTGTGCAGATCAGGGAGAAGATTTCATGGTCTCAGCCATTGGTAACTTCAGAAAAATACACAAACAGACACAGGAGCAGGCAGGTTTTTTTGGAGACATTTGGTAATCTGAATTGAAGGTTGAACAAGTTCACCAATGTTATCAGTATCATGTTGGCTCTAATGTGTGCACATTTTGCTGCTGCCATAGAAAGCCAGCTCCAGCATATCACTCAGTCCTGGTGCCCCATCCTCACAAGGAGATGTGGTGATACCATCAGGCACACAGACAGAGGAGGAGCCACATACAAGACCCGCTAGATGTTTCCTTTCAAGTCACTTCAAGGGTGCCCAGCCCCTCCAGCTCCACTTTGCCTGGAACCTCTAACCATGTGGATATTCAAGCCAAGGAGGGTGAGCCTACAACTAGGTATGTCTGAACTCTCCAGTCATAAATGGCCCCAGAGTCATCCACACAATTTTTCAAGGCCAACAGTGTCCACTTTAGGGAATACTCCCTCCACCTGAGTTGCAGGTCCCAGGACTGCGCCTTGTCATGGTGGGAGGTCAAGGAGAATGGAAACCTTATGAGGACACATAGGTGGCAAGGGTTGATCCTTCATTGTAAATAGCATATCACATTTGTTAATGTTTTCACACTTTAAATCATTGCCTTTACGATTTACTGTAATTTTAGATACAATTACAAGAATTGTTCTTAGAGCCGCATGATGTTAGAACCCTGACTGAAAGAGTAATGCATTTTTCTCCCCAGTGCTCATCATAGTATAGCATTTTATAATTGTTGAATGTGAAAGCATCAGATATTGTGAAGCTTTCAAACAGTTGTTGACATCAACTTTTATTGAACATCAGGAAAAGCAATGAAAGAACAAACTAAAATGCTGCACTTACTTTGAGACTAAATAAGGGCTGCTTGTCTTTCCAGCTGCAACTAATCGACAGTCAGTGATTGATGACTTCTTCAACTTGTTTTTTTTTATTTAACCTTTCCATAACCAACCTGTTCAAAGATGTATGGCACACATCTGCAGTGAATGGGACTTGAACCCAGGCCACCGGGTAGGGACACCACTGCTGTGCCACAAGAGGGCCCCTTAACTTATTTCTGTTGGAAGTGGGTGACAATAAAGTCCAGTTAGGCTTGTTGCACCCAATGCTGCAACACAATTGATGTTTAACTGTCCTCCAGAATGGTCTAGCAAAACCATTCAATTCAAGGACAATTAGGGATGGACATAATATATCAGCCTTACCAGCAACATCTGCACCCAATGAAGAATAGCACAAAAAAAACTTAAACATCTGCAAATGACCTGCTGATTTCTTTCCCCCTGATTATTTAAAATAAACCTTACTTACACTGATGTTAAACTGATTGGCCTACAAATTTGTTGAATATCTTTACAACTTTTCGTGAATTAAGAAGTTACATTTACCAATATCTGGCACCTCGACTGAATCTAGCAAAGATTACAAGCTTAGGCCCAGCCCTCCTGCAGGGCCCACTCTCACTTCTGTCAACAACCTGGGATGCAAGCCATCTGCACCTGGTGACTTACCCACTCTCAGCACTGTTTGACTTTCCAACATATGCTGCTTGTTAATTTTTACACCAACCACCACTTCTACTATCCCTGATATTTTGTCAGCAGCTCCTTCCTTAGTAAATATTGATACAAAGTACTGATTGCATATTTTAGCCTTTCGCTGCACCTCTAAACATATATCACCTTTTCTGTCCCGAATATGGCCCACTCCTCCTATTACTACCTGCTTACTATTTACATGTAGATAGAAAATCTTTGTGTTACGTTAATTTCAACACTCTTTGTCAGTATTATTTTCCCCTTCATTTACCCTCTCAGCTAAATGCATCTGATTTGGTTCTCCCTTGAATAATTCACCTCTAGTGTGTGTGTGTGTTACATAGTCATGCCAGTTTACAATGCTGGGTACTACTCATGGCAAAGATTGCTGCCACTATCCTTTTTAATAGATAATGGAGTTTACAGCGCAGAATAAGAGCCTTCAGCCCATTGTGTTTCGTTTGGTCATCAAGTATCTATTCTAATCCGATTTTCCAGCACTTGGCCCATGATTTTGTGTGCTATGGTGTTTCAAATATTCATCTAAATACTCACTAAATATCTTGCTGGTTCCTGCCTCCACCATCCTTTCAGGCAATAAGTTCCAGACATCCACCACCTTCTGGTGACAAGGAAGTTCTTTAAAACCCCACTAAACCTCCTGGTCCTTACCTTAAAACTGTGCCTCTGGTTATTGACCCCTCCAGTAAAAGGGAAAGTTTCTCTCCGTCTACCTATCTATGCCTATCATAATTGTGTACATGTCAATCAAGTCCTACCTCAGCCTTCTCTGCTTTAAGGAAAACAATCTCAGCTTGTTCAATCTATTTTTGTAGCTGAATCACTTCAGCCCAGGCAACATCCTGGTGAATCTCCTTTGCATTCTGTCTGGTGCAATCACACCCTTCCCATAGTGTGAGGGCCAGAACTGCACAGAGTGCTCCAAATGTGTCGTAAATAATATCTTATCCAGCTCCATCATAACCTGACAGCATTTGTAGAGGAAAAAGAGTTAACACTTCACACTTCATCGGGGCTAATACTTGGAACCGACCCATTGCTTAAACCCATTCCTACCCCATGGAACTTATTCCTTCCTCCTTGACTGAATTTTTTCTCATGCCTAGTCCATTTCCACTTACATCCATGATTCTTCTAGCACTTTGTGTCAGTTTCAAAATTTTCAGTTTGCACACTCCAGTCACCTTCTCTACACCGTGGACATGTAGTCACTTTACACATCCATTCCCCAACAGGATGGTCTCAGGGCTCTCCACATTTTCCTGGAACAAAGGCCTGAACCATCTACATCCACTGCCACCCTCCTCCACTGGGCCGAGATCATCCTCACTTTGAACAACTTTTCCTTTAACTCCTCTCACTTTCTTCAGCTCAAAAGGGGTGGGCATGGGTACCTGCATGGCCCCCAGTTATTTCTGTCCCTTTGTGGAATATACTCACTCTCTCTTTCACTCTCCCTCACACACACGCACTCACAATTTCTCTCCCACACACCTACACACACACACACACACACAATTTCTCTCTCACACATCTACACACACACACACGCAGAAACACACACGCAATTTCTCTCAAAAACACACATACTCACACACTCACTCTCTCACACACACACACACGCACATTCTCTCTCTCTCTTCCCCCCACCTCACACACACACACACACACACACACACACACACATACACACACACACAAATGTAAATCTTTCGGGTGAATTTGCATTTGCAGATACGTTCTATTTTGTTCAAAAAGCGCACAAATTTATAGACAGTCAGTCAATACGGTGTTTCATAAATTCCTACTTTACAAATAAAACCATTCTGACTCCAAAGTAAAACAAACAGATTCTAAACAAGGCCTCACACCTAACATGCATTGTCTGAACTAAAACCTTTGGTTCTCTCAGGGCAGTGACTTGAAGGAAATTCAGGGATTTACATATATATATTAATCAATTAAAACCTTCTGATTAAAGATTTAACAGTATCTTAGGTTTGTTTAATACATCAGTGATGTGACCCTTTGATCTCTTACTTATAAATTCTATGTCTGATTCCACCTTTCTCATTTACGCCTGAAGAAGGAGCGAGACTTCGAAAGCTTGTGTTTTCAAATAAACCTGTTGGACTATAACCTGGTGTCGTGTGATTTCTGACTTTGTGGAATATGTGGAACATTCCTTGTTCCAGGCCCACTCAGGTCACTCCCCACAACTCTTTTTCTGGTATATCAGTTGCATCAATGATACAACTTCTTTCTCTTGTTAGGAACTAGGAAAATTATGGGGACAGACTGGCCACTGACACTCATGACAAAACCACCAACTCCATAGTTACCTTAACTATACATCCACACCCTGTCTACAGTAAGTACTCCATCCCATTCTCCTGGTTTTTCTGTCTCTGTTGCATCTGCATCAGATGCAGAAAGGCCTCAGACATTTCCACCTTTTTCCTAAACTGAATATTCCCTGCTACTGTAGTTGACAGTGCCCTTGGCTATGTATGACTCATTTCCCACACTTCTGCCCTCACCCCTTCTGTTTGGTCCCTAAACAATGATAGTATGATAGTGTTCCTCTTGTCCTCACTTTCCACCTCACCAGCCTCCATGTCCAAAAGTGCATTAGCTGCCATTTCCACCATCTCCAGCAGGATACCACCGCAAGACACATCCCTCCCCTCCCTTGTCAGTCTTCCACAGGCACCGTTCCCCCCAGGACACCATGGCCCACTCCACCTCCACCACCCTCCCATGCAATCACTGAAGGTGAAACATTTGCCTCTTTACCTCTTCCTCCTCACTATTCAAGACGCCAGTCACACCTTCCAGATGAAGCAGTGATTTACCTTCACCACATCCAATCTGTGTTCGCTGCTCCCAATGCAGTCTCCTCTACATTGGACAGCCAAAATGTAGACTGAATGATTGCTTCAGAGAACACCTCCACTCGATCAGTAAAAATGATCCTGAGCTTCCAGTTGTCTGCCACTTCAACACATCACCATGTTCCCATGCCAACATTTCCGTCTCAGCCTGCTGCAGTGTTCCAGTGAGGCTGAACACAGCTGGAGGAACAGCTCTTCACCTTCTGCTTAGGTCCCTTCAGCCTTCAGGTTTCAACATTAAGTTTAATAATTTCAGAGTGTGAACACCTCCCCCAGTGTTCATTGCCCATCCCAAGCCCTTTCCTCTACGTCTGTAAGACTTACTCCCGGCACAGCCAACCAAAGTTCAACTATTTGCAGTCCCTGTTATCACCTGTTTAGCATTTGCTATTACAAGCAATTCATTTGTCTGCTTGCCCTTTTATTTCTCTCTCTCTGGGCACTGTGTCCATCAATTCATCTCACTCCACTTCCCACCCCACCCCCACCTATCATCATTTCCCAGAGATAGCAAGAACTGCACATGCTGGAGTCAGAGTCAATACAGTATAGTTCTGGTGGTACACGGTAGGTCAGGCAGAATCAGAGGAGCAGGAGAGTCAACGTTTCGGGTCTGGACCATTCATCAAGACAGATAAAGGGTCCCGACCTGAAATGTCGACGCTCCCGCTCCTCTGATGCTGCCTGACTGCTGTGTTCCTCCAGCTCCACACTCTATTGATTACCACGATTTCCCAACACTCTCAGTTCTGACAAAGGGTCACTGGATTCAAAATGTTAACTCCACTTCTCTCTCCACAGATGCTGTTAGTCTTGCTGAGTTTCTCCAGAACCTCCTGTTTTTGGTTTAGATCGACATTCACAGTTCTTCATTTAGTATGTCCATCATAACTTCCTTATTCTCTTATTCAAAGCTTTGAGTAACAAAGACATTCATCACATATACCTTCTTGACCACCTTATGTCTTTGTCCTGCTGCTTCCATTGATCTATGGACAAGCACAGCAAGGTCCTTCTGATCCTCCGTACCATTCAACATATGCTCCTTTGCCTCGTTAGTCCTCTCAAAATTGATCACCTCACACTTTCCAGGATTAAATTCTATTTGCCACTGTTCATCTAACCAGGCCGTCTATCTTGACCTCAAGTCTCAGGCCTTTTTCCTAGCGATTTACCAACTACTAAATTTCATGTCATCTGCAAACATGGTGATCATACCTCTTACGTTAATGTCTAAATAATTGGTGTATATTTCAAACAATGTAGGACCTAGCCCCAGACCTTATGGTATACCACTGGACACAGGTGTCCAGTCTCAAGAACACTCTTCAAGCATCACCCTCTGCAACTAAACTAATTTTGAATCCAATTTGCCAAATTGTCTTGGATCCAACGGACCTTGTGAAAAACCTTACTGAAGTCCACACCAACTGCATCAACAGCATCACCTTCATTGAGACACCCAGGCACCTCTTTGTTAAATATTGAGACATAATTTCCCCCTGACAAAGCCATTTTCACTATCCTTGATTAATCCATTCTTTTCCAAGTGGAGTTTAATTCTTTTCCTCAGAAGGTTTTACATTAGTTTCCATACCATTGAAGTTAGGCTCAGAGACCTGTAGTTTCCTGGTTTATACTAACCTTTTTGAATAATTAGCTTGGCTTCCAATTCTCTGGCATCCCCCCCACCCCCCGACCTTGTCTATAGAGGATTTGAAAATGTCACAGACCCTGCAGTCTCCTCCCTTGCCTCCCAAGCAGCCTGAGGTATATCTTATCTGATCTTGAGGATTTATCAGCTTAAAGGGTAGAGAACAACAAGTCTGCATGGTCTATTGTGGTAAATGAAAACCACTTACTTGTCTAACTTGAGGGGTCTCCTGAAGTTAACAAGATATAGTTCATAAAAACTAAAAGAACTGTGGATGCTGTAAATCAGGAACAATAACAGAAGTTGCTGGGAAAGCTCAGCAGGTCTGGCAGCATCTGTGAAGGCAAAAACAGAGTTAACATTTCGGGTCCAGTGACCCTTCGTCAGAACTCAAGGTATAGTTCATTGCAGGTGAGTAACTAGTTACGGGTTACATTGATATGTTAGACATTGTAGTAGCAACTTTGGAAAGAGCCAGATGTTGTGTCTCACAGCTGAGAGATCCAAAAGAGCCAGCCTACAAATCCTCCATATCATCATTATTGTGTGTGGCGCTTATGTCCCTTTTCATTTTTATCCTTTAAGACCCATGTATATCATCAAGAAGGGTGTTCTGATGTAGTGGCGATGCTCTGATTAGGCTTTAAGTCCTGTCTGTCCCAGAGTTGTAATGTAACATGTCCAAATAAGTTAATTAGAATAAATAGATCAGTGAGTACCATTTTTTGTTTCATCCCTTTCTCCATTTCTCTTGGGAAAGCAAAAGATGTTAGAAAACCTAAAAGATATTATGAGGCAAGAATGGAAAGGAGGATAAAAATAGACAACAAAGGATTTTAACAGCTTACATAAGTTAGTGAATACTTGAAATAAAAGGTAGGTTCAATTTGCAAACATAAGTGATGTGGAGCATCAAGGAATGAGAATGATATTAGATGATCACTTTGCCTTAATTTTTACTGAAGGTTCAGGTGGTGGCAATGAAAGGGTACAAGACAAGGAAGTACTGTAATTAGATAGGATAGCTTTAGACAAGGAATTAGTACTGAAAAATTAATGGCATTCAATGCAGAAAAGGCCTTAGGCAAGCATTCTGGAGTCTCAAGGGATGTCAGTGAAGAAATAGCAGAACCTCTGAAGATAATATTTCAAACATCCTAGCATGTGAATGTTACACGACGGGGTTGCACCTCAATCTCTCTAACACCTCTGTTCAAAAAAGAGGGAATTTGGGTAAACCAGGTAACTCAGCCTAACAAACTTTAAGCAGAAATTACATGGGATACAATTAAGTCTGAAAGATATGGGCTAATTAAAGACAACTAACGCACTTTGTCAAAGTCAAGTACTGTCTGATCCCTTTGAGGAACTAACGAGTTTATTGATAAAGGATGTGCCATGGGTGTTGTATATGCGGGTTTAGCAAAAGGAATTTGTTGCGGCGCTGCAGGTGTAGCTTCTCGATAAAAGCAAAGTACAAATTGAGAAAGATTTAATGTATTTCTCTTAGTCATCTGCGTAGAAAGTTAATGAAAAGAGGGGAAAAAAAAGAGTAAAAAGGCTAAAAATGGTAAATATTCCATTGATACTTTTGCACTGGAGAGACAAAAACACTGCTTTTGCTCAGGGGTTAACTGTTAGTCTTAACACATGTAAAACACATACCTGACCAAAGCTTAATGATCAGCGACACAACATAAATGGCAATTTGAAGACACCAATGAAAGAGAGTGTGCATATCTATGAAGCAACTTCGGGACACATTAATAGTTTAGTTGGTAACTGTCATTTTGTATTTAGTCTGAAATCACATCAATGTTGGAATCACCTGTTGGGTTCTTCCAAAGGAGTCTCACAATGAAGCTCATTGTGAATCGGAGGCAGTCGCTGGCTTAGGTTATTTTCAGGGCCAGAGCAGCTCTCCTGCCCCTCCTGGCTTTACAAGGAAAATGAGCACTAGGGTCTGAACATTATGTTTGTTTTTTTTTTGCCTGAGTATCAGTCGCATTGAGATTATTGGAGGGATTCTTGCTGCAAGACCTATATTTCACCAAACCTGACTCAGCAAAAACCTATGCTGTCCCTATGGTGACCCTAACCCATTTCCAGCCCCACTTTGCCACACACAATTCCTAGAACAGCTCACCACTCGGTGGATATCTGCCAAAAGACTGGTGACCCTGGCCAATGTACCCTCTTTAAAAGGCCACAATGCACCCTGGCAATCTGGTGTTGCTGCTCACCAGCAACTTAATAGCACAGCAGCCACAAAAGCTAAACTGCTCAAGGTGCATAGCCAACATGGCTGGCATTTGCTCGTACCTGCATTCCTATTCTCTTTCTTTAGCCACTGTTTAATAACCATGCCACACAGTTTACATGTACTTGTCTACATTCTGTTTAAACACCCTTTCTAAGTCACAGTTACTCTATTCCAATGCCCATTGTAGAACTGCAGCTCGTCATTGTCATGTAAGAGAACACCACTTACAGACAAACAATTGAACAATTCTAAACATGAGCTTTTATTTACAGTCTGCAAATGTGAACACAAATAAAACTAATATAGGCTACAATTTGTCCCCATAATGCAAGCCATTTACTGGGATGGTGACCAATGACGACTTAACATTTCATGATGGTCTTCTGCACCCAGCTCCCATCTATTGTAACTGGGTGTCAAGCAGGTCCTGTGTGGCCTGTGATGCCTTTCACAGTTGAGCTCTGTCATGCACAAGGAGAGCTTTACCCTTACCAATTTCCTTATCTTCCTCTACCTGAAGATTGCTCCCGTTCTCCTAGTTTCTCAGCAACAATCACTTTACCTCGTTTCCTGCTCCAGTTGTGCACAGCACACCATGATGGATGCTGCATGTGCAGGCGATGGCTTAGTTGCAATGTCCCTATACTAGTCATCCAGAGCCTCAGACGAATGTTCCACAGGCATGGATTCGAATCCCAACATAACAGATTGTGAAATTTCAATTCAACACAAAATCTGAAATTAAAAATGCTTGCTTAATGGTGACCATGTAACCACTGCAGATTGTCATAAAAATCCATCTGGTTCACAAATGTCCTTTAGGAGGGAAATCTGTCATCCTTACTTGGTCTGGCCTTCATGTGACTCCAGACCCACAGCAATGTGATTGACCCTTAACTGCCCTCTAGGCAACTAGGGATGGGCAATAAATACTGGCCCTGCCAGCAACTCCCATGTTCCATGAATGAATGAAAAAGAAACACACTTTGTCCAAACAATACTCTCTGAGATTGGTCCAAGCAATAGAATTACATCTTTAGGAGCCCTGTTGCCTGCTCCTCCATACAGCTGCTTGGAACAAGGGCACCAACTTGATGCCACACTGGCTGAGTAACTAACACATTACATCAAAAAGAGAGTGCTTGCTGCTATCTGACCCCTTTCTTATCTCAGACCCACGTCAACCATTTAGCATTTCATTGAGTTCAGTAAAGTAATACTTACCTGATAGATGTTGCACAATGGATGGACACTTTTGACCAGCATTCAGTTCTTTTGAAGTTGCTGCTGCTAACTTCCTGATCATTGAGAATCCAGTGTTAGTTTTGCTTTTCCAATATGATGATGCAAATTGCCTTTGACTAGTATTTAAACCTTAAGCACTTTCATCTGCATGCATTGCAAAAGTGCAAAGAAATGTTTGCAATTTAAATGTAGCTGGAGTTTGCAAACACATGCGTCATGTATTTTCTCTTCAATGTCCAGCAGATGTGGAGCCCACAGTTTCACTCATCAAACTGACACTGAGTCTGTCCACCTGGGCATTGTCCCAGTCACTTTCCAGTTGTATTTCACATCTAGAGAATAGGACAGAACACAGCTCGTGGTGGAGACTGTCAGTACCAGGCTCCGGCTGGTTGACAGATAATCTCCCAGAGCCTTCAACTCTCCTGCAACCTTTCACTACCCATTTCCACTCATCACCACCTCCCATGTGGAAACCCAACACTTGAACTTTGCCTCTAACTATCCTCCCTGCAACCTGAATCCTGAAATTACATCTTAATAATCCCCCTACTCCTCTATGTTCCCCCTGTGGAGGCCCATTAGCGGTCACCTCCAATAACACCCAATCCCAGAGCCTTCCATGCCCTCTGATATTGTTCCATTTACTCCCTCTTATACCTTGAATTTCCTCTGTCATTATTTTTGACCCTACCTAAACACATGCTTCTCTTTTACCACCACCCCACTCACCCTAGGCTTTACTATCCCACCTCTTTTGCATTCCTCCCACAGAGCCTCATGCACATTCTCCATGATTAATGCATGGCCAGTAGTTGAGTGGCACTTTCTGACACGGCTACCCGGTTAAATAAATGTACTGTCTGATTGCCACCCAGACAGCTGGAACATAGGTGTAGGTGTTAGTTTGGCATCTCTGTATGCCATGCCTTAAGAGGCTCTCCTCCCAACCAGACACTGACAAGCAGGGCAAGTAGCTTGTCTGTATATCAGTGCAAGTGAGCACATCAATATGGAAGTACTGATATCCTTTAGCTCTGTCTGAAGCATCAAAATGCTATCAGGTTTGGCACAGCGTTGTAAGTCAATGCAATCCAAGGATGGAAGCAGTGAGCATGTGGGTAGGCTTAATTGCACAAGAAAGCAAACAGGCCCTGGGCTGTAACCTGGTCCAAACAGTGAGCTGGCTGCCTGTCCCTGTGTGCGAAGTACCCTTGCACAGTCTTTCTATGCTAATTGCTGGTGCAGCCTGCAATGTAGGTTTCTGTTTTCTAAGCATCCTACAAATGGATTGGAGAGATGCCATGAGGATCATGAGAGGTTGGCAACAATCGGATGCCAATATCTGTGGATGAGGAGTGCATGCAGTTGGTGCTGTAGTGCCCTGAGATACTGTTTTGTACTGAGCAACATGGAAGGCTGGTTGCAGCCAGTGGGAGAGCTGAAGTTGCCAGGTTCCTGCTCTGACTTCCACAGTGGGATTTCTCAGCATCTAGCTTGCTCAATTCATTTGGTAAGATAGGAAGCTAAATATTAATACAGCAAGATGTGCAGTTATTAAGGTGGTTAACGATCTGTAATCCCTCTTAATAAACAACTCAGCGCTTCCCAGCGAAAAACTCACCCCAGCACCTACCAGTTGGATAAAAGATGAAACAAGTTGCTGCTGATGTCAAGTTTAGCCTTGGCAGACTTCTCCCATGATTCTGCTCAAAATCCCACCATAAACCATGCCTTCCAGGAATATATGTGATTCCACTCAAATAAAATATTTACTCTTTTGGACATCTTCTGGGCATGATTCTCTTCCCCAGTGGATTCACCTGGGTTAGTGTAGTGTGCAGTCATGTTCTTATGCTGGGATGCTAAATTCACACATTAGAAATAAACTGATAGCTCTCTTGTTCTTGTCCACATAACCTTGAAATATGCCCATAAGGAGAAATCCAACTCGATTTTGTTTCAAGGTACTCATTAACTACTCTGTTAGAAAGAATAAAGATACAAATTGAGGGCGGGGAAGGGGAAAGAAGACAGATGAGGAAAAGGTCAAAATATAGAACCGGAAACAACCCAGGTTTCTTTAAGTGTCCAACAGTTATATATAGATATATTTTTGCCTCCCTCATCTGTTTGCCAAAAACTTTAGGAAGGAAATTCTTGGCAGATAAAAAAGATAAATTTTGTTATTGTACAACAAGATGTTTAATTGTTTAATGGAAATGTTAATTTGTTTCGTAATAAAATTATTGCGATGTTTAAAAGTAATTTTAGAGTGGAGTTTGTTTTCAATTATAACTATCGTTATATGTGCTTTGGTGTAGTCATTCCCTGTAAAATGTACAAATATGTGCATATAGTATATATAAATAGCAAAGGAAAAGGAATGTTATTTTTCCTGATTAAATTTCTTACTTGCTGGGTGTCGTTTGGCCTCAAGGATTTCTTTTAAAAGATTTCTTGATAAGTTGCCTGTAACAAACAGTGGGTTCTCTATTCCAATGCTCCAGCAACCAGACCAGCAAAATAAATTTATATAGAATGATATTTTTCTAATTAAAGTCCAGTGTAATACAGAGCCATCCAGGCTAGGTATGTTTTAGATTCAGTGCCAGACTGTGATAAATTAGCTGATCTCAGCTGTGCAGGCACTGGGCTTAACAACTTATTTCAATGCCTTAAGCTAGGGACAGGAAAAAACAACTCTTGATTGCTATCCAGTTACCTCTGCTAGAAAGCCCATATGAGTAGATACAAAGCCTGCATTAGACAAAATTAGGCTCCACTGTAAGATCCTCCAATGATTGAACCTGCTCACATTCACCAGCAACACTCATACAAAAGACTGATCAATCTGAGCAAAGTCCTGAACATCAATTGTTGCCTGTGAAACTATATTTAGGGAACTGGTGTTTTGTCTGTGATCCAATTGAAGTTCACCTCACTAAGGGAGCTAGTGAAATGCTCATTCTTAACAGTTTCCTGCATTTTACAATCCAAGCCTTTTTTTTTCCTTCAAATGTAAGCAGAATTTTTTTTAAGTAATGGCGGTGATGCCACCACCTCAGAGCAGAAGTTCAGTGTATGTGCGCTGATCTGGTTGGGATGGTAGGTCACACTTTGAGCTCATGTTCCAGTTGTGGAGCAAGTCACCACATCTTTCCTGACCTGTACTCAAATAGTTTTTCTGAAGCAGATTGAAAATAGAACTTCACATTGCTCAGTTTGTTTCTTGTGCCAGCACACATTGATGTCTGCAAGGAAAGCAGTCTTCCCAAAGACCACCACTACCTGTCATCTACCAAAGCACTTCCACTAACCATGTACCTCAAAATAAAACTGACACAACCATCTGAAATCCTGTAGCTCCTTCTGAGATATACTCCAAACTGTATAGACTGATTATAGCTGCAAAGGTTGACTACAAAGATCATCAATCACAAACTGGCAACTATTAAACCAAGAAAGTCATTTTATCTGAACACATTGCACCACAGTCACTGAGATAATTTCCTTTCACTTGCAGGAGAGGGTAGTGTGCAGATGGAGGTGGCAGTGGTTAAGTGAGCTGGGTAACAGGCATAGCTGCATGGCCTTGGCTCTGTAGATAAGACTTTGGTCACATGGGTGGTCATATCTAAGTCTGTGGCCAGCAGTAGAGCTGAAATCATCAAACATATCAAATATTCTTTCTCACATCCAACTTCCCAATAATCCTGCACTATTTACTGATTTACAAGTTTCTGATGGTGTAAGCATGCATTGTTGGCTTCCATCAATGCATAAGCAGAAGCCAGTCAATGTCTGAGTTCTGTAGTGGGAGCTCAGATAGTGCTCATAGAAGTTTAGCTTGTTGCCAAGCAATTCCAGTCTGCTGCCATCACACGAGTGTAGTAGCCTGTCCTCCAACATGCTATTAGCATTCCTGATATACTGCTGTGTGGCAGTGGCAGCTCCAGGCTGCATGAACCTGCTGGCCTCTGTCAGAACAATTGCATTTATCCTTCCTGTACTGCCATTTTATCAGCACCCATACTGTTACTTGTAAGTCTGTCATCCTAGTCCTGCCAGCCTGAGGGTGACATCTAAAGCCAAGCCTTTGAGGCCAGGAGCTGATTGGAATTATCCTGAAGACCATGTGCAATCTCCTGCAATTGAAGTCAACAGCCTTCCACCAAACATGCTCTAGCCACAGATGTATCTCAGTGCGCAAGAGCACAGGGATAAGCTAAAGCTCATGGAAAATAGGTGCAAAAGGAATGCAAACGAGTGATTAACTGATGTTTGTGTAGAATTTCAGATGGTTTGATTTATGAATTTGATTTGAAATGCTAGCTCTGTGGGGATTCATTTTTCATCACAGTGACTAAGTGAACACCACTCCGGTCAAGAAGATAGTAAAGGCAGATGAGAGCTTAATGGTGAGTGAGAAATTCTGTTTGTCTTTACAGATAGTGCAGTCAGATGCATCATAATCTCAGAATCATTAGGACATAGAAGGAGACTTTTCAGTGCATCTTGTTCAAGCTAGTTCCCTGTAGAGCAACTGTATCAGTCCTATTCCTCCAATCTATCACAATAACTCTACAGGTTTATTTCCCGTCAGTGACTATCCAATTTCCATTCAAAATTATGTATTGTTCCACGGGAACAGCGGATACAGTATACCACAACCGCAGCAAGTGCTACACCTGCCCCTACACCTCCCTCCTCACCCCCATCCCAGGCCCTAAGAAGACCTTCCACATCAAACAGATGTTCACCTGCACATCTGCTAATGTGGTATACTGTATCCGCTGTTCCCGAAGTGGCCTCCTCTACACTGGGGAAACCAAGCAGAGGGTTGGGGACCGCTTTGCGGAACACCTACGCTCGGTTCGCAATAAACAACTACACCTCACGAACCATTTAAACTCCCCCTCCCACTCCTTGGACGACATGTCTATCCTGGGCCTCCTACATTGCCATAATGATGCCACACAAAGGCTGCAGGAACAGCATTGCGTGTTTCGCTTGGGAACCCTGCAGCCCAAGGGTATCAATGTGGACTTCACAAGCTTCAAAATCTCCCCTCCCCCAACCGCATCCCAAAACCAGCCCAGCTCTTCCCCACCTCCCCTAACCATTCCTCCCACATCAAGCCCCACCCCCACCTCCTACCTACCAGCTTCATCCCACCTCCTTGACCTGTCCATCCTCCCTGGACTGACCTATCCCCACCCTAACTCCCCACCCACACTCACCTTTACTGGCTCCATCTCCACCTCTTTGACCTGTCTGTCTCCTCTCCACCTATCTTCTCCTCTTCCATCTTCTATCCGCCTCCCCCTCTCTCCCTATTTAATTCAGAATCCCCTTCCTCTCCCCCATTTCTGAAGAAGGGTCTCGACCCGAAATGTCAGCCTTCCTGCTCCTCTGATGCTTGGCCTTCTGTGTCCATCCATTTCCATACCTTGTTATCTCATTTTCCTAGCTACCATCAGTTCTGAGGAAGAGTCACCAGACCCAAAACTTTAACTCTGATTTTTCTTCAGAGCTGCTGCCTGACCTGTGAAGCTTTTCCAGCATCTTCTGTTTTTGTTCCTGCTTTACAGTAACCACTGTTCTTTCAGTTTTCATCAGGCAGATAGAGTATCCTGTTGAAATTCCTTCTCCATTTTCTCTTTCTCCCTGTTTGAAATAACTGCACAGAGGCTGGTATCCCATCACCAAGTCACAAATATTTACAGATGCACAGTACACTGGCTGTGGTCAGCCAGCTGGGATTCAGTCCTTGAAGTGAGGAGATTCTGAATCCCTTGTTTATATTAGTCAGATTGGTCCAGCTTAACAACCCCAACCAAGGTCTCATAGTTGATAAGATCCACCTGGTTCCAATCACTAACTACACTGTTCCAACAGCTTTTTCTTCTCTATGTTGCATCTGCTCATTTTTCTATGAATATCACTACACTCATGTTTAGGATCAAGTAGTTTGTGCAGAATCCCTGAAATCATAATCAAGGTTTCAGCACGTGCCATATTGCTCTTTGTAAGCTTCAACAACTTTATTCAACGCTGGAAATACCCAAATATATTTACAACTGCAGCAAGAGTCAGTAGAAATCAATTATAAATAGAGATGGGAATAATTAATGATTCCCTTAAATAGCTCTTGTAAGGATGCATCATTCCTGATGCTGAAAGTTAAAACAGAATGTCAGCTGCAGCACAAACTCCAAAAATGACAATGCAGGCATCAAATCAGCAATAATAAACAACTGGTACTGAGGGTGTAAGATTAATCTCAGTGTATGTTTCTGTACAGTTTTAATCTTGATGCATGTATGAAGCCAGGGTGAATACTGGCACAGTGTATTCAATCAAGGAATAAATGCAACCGATGTAGATCAACAAGTCACAGACAGCGAGTCTGAAAGGAATGATAGATTGGAGGATGAACATTAATTTAATTTTTTTTTTAGTGGACTGTCTACATTTGGCAATCCGACTTCAACTTAGCTTGATTGAGTATCTTCAGGACTTTCATGACTATCACCTCTGTCAGGCTGTAATTATCTAACTTTATTTCAAGAGGCATTTGCTTGTGTCCACTGAAATCTACTGGCATGGAAATACGTTTAGTAACATTTTCCACACTGTTTTTCCACAATATTCAATAGAAGTGCAAAAACTTTCTGACAATCTTCATTGATCACATCCCATGGCCTAGACTCAGAGACAGTCATATCATCCAAGCATATCTGAGGCCAGAAGAAAATGGATCATTAACAAGGATTAGGAAAATAACTAGTCCTTGCCCAGAGCCCTGAGGGGCATCTCTTGTCAATTAAATGTATGAAAAAGGCAGACATCTTGCACTCTGACTGCAAGTCAATGAGGAACTGTTTGACTCAGAAGCAAGAACACAATGAGCCACAAACTCTTGCCAAGAGCGTCCTACTCTGTATGCTCAAACCTAACTTTACCAACTGACCAAACTCGGAAGTCACTGTTCTATTTGCATGCAGATTTTAATTGATCAATATCAAAATAAATTTGCAGTAGCTGTTAGGTAAGGATCGTTTTGCCTCAGTTTACCAAATCAGAATTCAAAAGTTCAGTGATGTCCTATAATCTCAACGGCAACATGTTATGCTTGCTTCCATCAATACATGCCAACTAATTAATAGACATGTTGAGAGTCGTAATTACAAGATTTTCTGCTGGTTCAAAGTTATACAGGAACAAATATTCCTGGAATGAAGGTACCAACACCAAGTGCTTGGGCAGATGCTGACAGCAGACAGGTAACTGCAGCGAGAAAGCATGACTTTTCACTTCAAAGTCCATTTAGGGTAGCTGGAGATGGTGTGGAAGACTGTCTGTTATTGTAATGACCATAGAATAGTGGGGAATGTAAAACAATATCTGCATCTGTGACTGCCAGGTGCTATACTCAAAGATGGCAACCAGCCCAGAAATACCAGCAGTCAAGCATTCTTTGAGAAGTCTGTGCTTCCTGGAAGACAGAAGACTTTGGCGCAATTCCTGATTTTGTACTCATTCTCCTCTCAAGTGTTAGCATGTTGCTGGGATAAGACCCAACGGATAGGATATGTTATATAAAATATATTTACTTGATGTTTCCAGGAGGGTGTGCCAGGTACTACGGCAGTGCACACTTAGCCATGTGTGAGTGAAAATGTGTATTAATGCTTGAGAATGCACATATTCGTATATGTGATCATGTGTGTATGATAATACATGTGTAAGATTGAGTCTGTCTGTGTATACAAACCTTTTATCTGCAAAATTCAACAAGCTGAATGCCAATGCACTGGCGTTGCAGTTTCACATTCTACCTTTTGTGAAGTGGAAGCTGTCAAAATCTCTGCTGCCTGTATCGCTACTTGTACCAAATCCCAATCACTAATCACGCCTGTCTCTACAGACTTATATTGGCTCCATTCAAGCGACGTCTCCACTTTTAAATTTGTAATGTTGTCTTCAAATCCCTCCATGTTGTCCCTGCTCCAATACATCTCTATGATGTCCTTCAGTTCCTCTGATGTCTGTGCTCATAATTCTGACCCCTTGAACATCCCTGATTTCTTCTCACCCTCTGCAACCTATTCCTTAATCTAAATGGGCTGTTAGCTCTGAAATGCCGTCCCTACATATCTTTGCTTGTCTACATTTCTTCCTTCAAAATGCTTCTTGGAACCTAATTCTTCAGCCAAATTTGTAACCATCTTCCCTAATATGGCCTTAAGTAATTAGATGTCTAATGTTTGCTTCATAATGCTCCTTTGAGTGTTCTGTGGCATTTTATTACTTTAAAGGTATTACATAAGTTATTACTATTGTTACTGCTGTTGATCTGAAATCTTTTTGATCTGCTACCATTATGCTCACAGCATTGCTCCCTCACCAGTGGAGATTGATACATTCTTCTTCTTTGTTGAAAACATACTAATCATATGTCACCATTAGTGAAACGACAACATGGGGTCTATATTTGAAGACTAGATACAGACATTGGTCACTGGAAACTAGGTATCGTATGTGATTGATATCTTGTTGTTCATAGATAGATGCATTAGTCCTATGACTTATAAGCTATCATATCATGTCTCAGGTTAATTGACACAATTTAAAATACCCCTTAAAGATACATGCATACGATATCACAACATTTTTTTTCTAAACTAAAGATTACATTTAAAGATTTAAACTCTTTACAATGACCTCAAAAGAGAAGAACAATGTGTCTGTGTGTACTTTAAAAAAGACCAACTTACAATTCTCTGAAATGTATTGGCAAATTGTTTGTCCGTCAAAAATTAGCTATGATTACTTTTGGTATTTTATGAATTCTGGCTAGGGGTGCTTTGTTTGTTCTAGTTGTAATAGAATCATACAATGTTTCTGGTTGTAGTGTTGCCCTGATTTGGTGTCTGTTTTGTTGTAATCTCATGCCATTTGGTGTTTCTGCTTGATATAAATCTGATTCTGGGAATGTGCTGATGATTTCTGCTGGATTTGAGGTGCCATCAGTTGGGTGTTGTATTCAAAAATTATGTCTGATGTTCAGGTTGGCTAATTCATTCCTGAATGCTGATCATAGGTGTTTTTATCTTTGGCTGTTTTTCAATCAAAGCATGACATGCTCCTGGGCATATCAATGAGTGATGGCTGGCGGGCTGTGTCTGCACTTGTCTGCAATTCCACAGGTGAGAGAACGATCACACTGAGCAGTATTACTCTAAGATGCAGCATAGCTACATGCCCTCTTAAAGGTATGTGTCCATTATATCACATCAGAGATGAGCCAAGATTTATCTATGCAGGGCATGCGGTTCTGAGGAAGGGTCACAAGACCCGAAACGTTAACTCTGATTTTTTTCTTCACAGTTGCTGCCAGACCTGCTGAGCTTTTCCAGTAACTTCTGTTTTTGTTCCTTTATCTATGCAGGGGCAATTACAGCAAAAGCTTTCCAACAGGTCATGCATTCACCACTTAGTGCCCTACTAGCATATCTCTGAAAATAGTCAGTTTGCTTGGGATCTCTGTTAGCAACCAGCCCAGGGTGGTCAAATGTGAGGGAGGAGGGAAGCAATTGAATGTTTTCTTAAAAGAATAGTTCATCAAGATCGGAGAGATCAGAGTGGTACACTGTCCATTCCAATTTATCAAAAGAGTACCGCCTGCTGATTAGTACATGTAATACTCAAGTATTCTGAGCTCCATGAACATGCCAACAAGTACTTTAGTTACAAATATTTTAAAACATCAAGGCTAAAAAATAATAAGTGAACTGCAGAACTCTCTTTTCATGAATAAAGGATATTATAGAGGAGCTCAAAGTGGTGAGTACCCCTGCATTAAATGCCTAACTAGTTACCACATAACCTTCTATACAATCACACAAGGCTGAGGCTTACTCTTTTTTGGATGTGTTCATTTCGTTGATTTTCATAGATGTTTTCTTTCTGTGGGGTTGATTGAGATCTCTCACTATTACCTGACCAAAGCCACCTCGTTAACTATCTTACCCATCCCATAGAACACCTCATGCCCATTTCTAGCCCTGCTGTAACACTCATCAAATTGAGAGCAACTCATCATTGCGGGGAAATTCCAGAATGGATCAGCATCCCTGGAGCCCACATCATCTTTAAAAAGCTGATGTGTATCCAAATAAGCACTGTTACTCAGAGCTGCCCAGCACAGTTCCTGATAGTTGCCTCAGATAGGGCAGAAAAGGAAAACCTGGTGCTGCACTTTGTAGGCAAGGACTGGAAAGGTTCTTGTAGATTGGGTGGTGCAGACGTAGGAAATCCGCTACCCCTAGGACTGGCAGTGGAGGCTATAACACCAGACTTTGCCAGCTTGTTTGGAGGTTACACCCAAGTCAGTGCAATCTCAGCCATCTGGATGAATGCCCAGCACTGTAGAAAGAAAGTTAACGACCTTCTCCACTCTATCAAAGTAAGGAAGACCATCTTCTTTCTAATACCTCAAACTCACTCTGCCACTGCACCCACCTTCCGCCAAGGCTCTTGCTCCACCATTCTCACTATTGCCTGCAACATCTTCCCCACTCACTCTCGTCCACACCAAACCCTGACTAACATTAACCCTGTGTACCCTCAGTGCTGCCCATTTGCTTGGGACACCAGGTCAACTGCACGAAAAATAACTGCTGGGCAAATCACTTTCATCTCCCTCAATACCCACTTCTCTCAGGAAAACAGTCAACAAAAGACCAAAAAGAGTTAAGATGGATGGTGAGCTGTCCAACATTCAGCATCTTATCCCTAATGAGAGGGGGATCTGGCCACCCCGAGTGCCTGACTGACTGCTCATGCCGCTAGACTGGCAGAGGCTGCCCTTGACTTACTGTGCCAGAACCTCCTGAGTGAAACCTGTCTCCCTTGAATTGACTGAGGACTACTGACAACCATGCCAAGCTTCCTGCCTTTGTGTCAATGCTAAATGGCAAGGCAGTACAGCCTGGTATCTCTGGCTGAGAAGCAAGGCAAAAAGGGCAAGGCAACCCAAGTATGTGATGATCATCCAGATAGGCTCAAAGTGAGTGAGCATGAAAAGAGCCCAGAGATGCAGCCTGGTCTAGTCCATGCACTGGGTACATGTCCTAGAGGTCAAATTATCCATGCTGCAGCATTATAATGTTAGATGCCAATGCTAGTGGATGGAATATGCATGTCAGCCTATGGTTGTGCCTTGGGATTCTTGTGCCTCATGTTCAACATGGAGCATGGAGCAAGCACCAAGCTGAATTCACCAGAATATGCACACTAACTTCCATGGCATAGTCATTGAACTATACAGCATGGAAACAGACACTTCAGTCCACCTCATCCATTCTGACCAGATATCCCAAATTAATCTAATCCCATTTGCCAGCATTTAGCCTATATCCCTCTAAACCTTTCCTCTTCATGTACCCATCCAGATGCCTTTTAAATGTTGTTATTGTACCAGCCTCCACCACTTCTTCTGGCACCTCATTCCATACATGCAACACCCTCTGCATGAAAAAGTTGCCCTTTAGGTGCCTTGTAAATCTTTCCCCTCTCAATTTATACCTATGCCCTCTAGTTTTAGACTCACCCATCCCAGAGTGTTGACCCTATTCATGCCCCTCATGATTTTATAAACCTCTATAATGTCACCCCACAGCCTCCAAAGCTCCAGGGAAAACAGCCCCAGCCTATTCAGCCTGTCCCTGTTGCTCAAACCCTCCAATCCTGGCAACATCCTTGTAAATCTTTTCTGAACCTTTTCAAGTTTAGCAACATCCTTCCTATAGCAGGGAGACCAGAACTGCACATGGTATTCCCAAAGTGGCCTAACCAATGTCCAATACAGCTGCAACATGACCTCCCAACTCCCATACTCAATGCATTGACCAATAAAGGCAAGCATACTAAACAACTTCTTCACTGTCTTGTCCACCTCGGACTCCACTTTCAAGGAACTATGAACCTGCACTCCAAGGTCTCTGTTCAGCAACACTCCCCAGGACCTTCCCATTAAGTGAATAAGTTCTGCCACTCCTCGGCCCATTGGCCCATCTGATCAAGGTCCCATTGTACTCTGAGGTAACCATCATCGCTGTCCACTATACCTCCAATTTTGGTGTCATCTGCAAACTTACTAACAATACCTTCTACATTCACATCTATATCATTTATATAAATGATGAAAAGCACTGTACCTAGCACTTATCCTTGTGGCACACCGCTGGTCACAGGCCTCCAGTCTGAAAAGCAACCCTCCACCACCACCCTCTGTCTTCTACCTTCAAGCCAGTTCTATCCAAATGACTAGTTCTTCCTGTACTCCATGACATCTAACCTTGTTAACCTGTCTACCATGAGGAACCTTGTCAAATGCCTTACTGAAGTCAATATAGATCACGTCCACCATTCTGCCCTCATCAATCCTCTTCGTCACTTCTTCATGTCGGGAATTCTTGGTATCTAGTTTGGTTGCGGCAGGTGGTACGACAGGAAGGGCCAGATTAATGAGGTGAAATGTGCAGTTAGTAAGGCTGTTAACCAGTAACGATCCCCTAAATTGCCAACGCATCACACATTTGCAAGAATCTTGCCTTGATAGCCAGGCTTTAGTTAAAAGATGCGTTGAGTTTTGCCCAATGTTGAGATGGGCCTCATTGGATTTCTTACATAATTCTGCCACATTTCTCACCACAGCCCATGTCTATCAGGCCACTATAGGATTGTATACATAGTGTCAAACAGGCATTTCTTATAGCTATAGGTGGAGTTAAGGCTGAGATGAAATCAGCCATGATTGTATTGAATGGCAGAGCAGGCTCCTGGGGATGAATTGCCAATTCCTGCCCTTGGTTCTTAATGTTCTCTTATGGTATTAATGACCACTTAACAGTCCCAACTATTCTTTTCATTTCTTTTCAAAGTGCCATGAAACTTAAACTAAAATGCAAATTTTGGATGTCGCCCCCCCACCACACACCCCCCGCCCCCCTCCACCGGTACACTGAGGCAAAGGACTGAACCTTTCCTAAAGCAGGTTTTCTAAGCAGCAGGGTGGGATGCTGAAAGGCTGCGGAGTCTCCAGAATGTGTAAAACATTTTCAACAGGATCCCCACCTTCAAATGGAGAAATTGGCAGGAGGACCTGTAATCCAGAAACAGTTAAGTTTCTGCTGTTGGGGTAAAGCTCATAAGAAGGGAGTTTGGGTCCAATGTGTTTTGATATCAGGCAGGGGAGGAGCGATTGAGGTGAGCCGTGGAGAGTGCGACAGATACTTAGTGATCATGGCAGAGGCAGGAGAATGTGTTGGAGTGCATGAGGGGCACTTGATCATTGTAAGGAGGGTTCAGTAAACACACAATGTAATGAGTGCTCACAGGGAACCACTGGTGTTTGTTGCGATATCCAATTAGAGTGGGTGTCCAATGAAGTTGGAATGTGGGGAGAAGCAGGTTAGCTTGGTATCTGGAGGATAACGTTCTTGTTCCTCTGGCCCAACAGCAGTGTTGAAAGGGCACTTATCTGTTCCGTGCAGTGCTCCTCTGGCTATCATCAGGTTTCCAGATGTCTAGCTGGCAAGATTTAAAACTGGGAGGGAGATAAAATCTGAGGTGCACTGTGTCAGTAAAACATCTGAATGAGCAACTCCCCTTTGGGGGTCAGTTTTGGAGGGAGTTTGTCTGCTTGCCACTCAGCTATCTCACACCTTTTAAAGTGGGATGTGGACAGGCTAAGAGTTGTTTCAATTCAGGTTCAAGATTTTTAAAATTTTTAACTCTCCACCCAATCCAAACACATTCAGAGTTTGGAATTCAAATTAATTCCAAGGAATATCATGATCTGAAATAACAAACAGCAAGATTTTGTGTGAGGAGAGAACAGTAACTAAAGTTATCTTTCTATTTTAAGTAAGAGGTAACCAGGTTCCAAGAAAAGTTGTCTCACCTCAAACAATCAGACATGCAAAAGTAATAAGTACATAGTAAGCTTTGACAATTGTAAAATGTACTGATTTACAGCCTCAATCTGAAGTCTGCAATTTCTATGTCATACATGCATTCCGAGAGTTGCTCATTGTGCAGAGTGAATGACAAATTGGGAAAATAAGTATTTATTAGAGTGTGTAAGTATAGATCAACCATCTGAGATGTTAGAGCTAAAACCTCTTCTCCATTATCCAAGTTTCCGGTGAGTGGGTGGGTGTCAGATTCTGTTGAAGGAAGGATAACATCCCATGAGGAAATGTTGATGCCAACTTTTCCCGGGTGTTTCAGAGGTTATCAAATTTCATCAACTTTGTCAGCCTCACAAAAGACAAATTCCAATTAGTTGACTTGAAATGTGAAAAATTGATTAGGATGAACATTCAATTATTCAGGTTTTTAGAACTTGAGAGAATCCACAATCATCAAAAGATAATTGAATAACTGTAATAAAACAATTAATGGTAAAGCCATATTCAAAACAAGTGTATTCAATTTTTTAAGAAGTTTCTAATTCTTGAATCTCCAATTCATCTGATCATGCCTAACTCAGTAGAAAGCACAACATATCATTGAGAGATAGTAGGAACTGTCGATGCTGAAGTCTGAGATAACAAGGTGTGGAGCTGGATGAACACAGCAGGCCAGGCAGCATCAGAGGAGCAGGAAAGCTGACATTTTGAGTCTGGGCCCTTCTTCAGAAAAAAGGGTCCAGACCCAAAACGTCAGTTTTCCTGCTCCTCTGATGC
>NC_063345.1:34001286-34021416 GCF_021869965.1 Rhincodon typus | reverse complement strand
GTTGTCCCTCCGGAAAGCAGATAAGGGTGGGGAGGGAAAGATGTCTTGGAAAACCTTCCATTCATGCCTCAGCTAAAAAAATGCAAGCCAGTCTACAGGAAATAAACAATCTCAACAACTTCAGACCCTTTGGAGCCTACACAGGTATCAACCCATTCAATTCCAAATCAGTGCTCAGGCACAAAGTTACTGAACATTCCACACCATTGTGTTACATGAAACCCTGTTTCACCTTGGAGCTTTCACACCACTATGTGAACTGAACAAATACCCATCCAAAGGAAATGTCGGACATTCCAAACCCATCAAACCATTTTTTCCAATTGAAAAACGATTATCACCCACTCCAGTGCTCAGGAAACATTTCAGCCCTGAAAAGAGGAACAATAGCTCACAGATTTGGCAGAAGATAAGGGGGGCCTGCAGTGGGGTATAACTCGAGACCCCGAGCCCAGCACAGCAGTGAAGTGGAACGTGCAGTGAAAAGGAAAAGGAGAGAGAAGCAAGAAAAGAGAGCGAGAATCCTGCACTGTGAGTGAGGCACCTCAAAGCCAACACAGCAAGGCCAGCTACTGAAAACTAACTGCGAACTTCCACTCGACGTCCAGAGGCGCCTGAAGGCATCCCGAGACACAACACACCAACTGGGGCAACTCCAGCAACATTCTCCACCAGCCGCAACAACAACCCACTCGCAAAACCACCAGGAAGAGGAGAAAAACCAGGATACGCACCAGGCCTGTCCCATGTGTCCAATCGCATTGACAGACACCGCCCAACTGACATTATTGGTACCTTGTTTCATAGAATAGAATCCCTACAGTGTGGAAACAGGCCCTTCGGCCCAACAAGTCCACACTGACCCCTAGAGCATCCCACCCAGACCCATCCCCCTATAAGCCACCTACGCTACACATCCTGCAGCCATTTGTGGAGTCCCTGCTACGGCAAGCAACTACAGACAGCCAGTCAAAATCGTGGTTTTCACACCAGGGGTGAGCCCAAGTCATCGAGACCTCTAACCCAGCTGGGCTAGTCATAGACAGGGAAGTGGGGTTTGGGGTCAACGGTGTAGGGCACCTCTGAGGAAGGGAAGTGGGTTAGAACAGATAACTCTCTCTCTCTTTTTCTCTATAGTATCATAACAGTCACCCACTGTAGTAATTAACTGGGAGACAGTCTTAGTCAGAGACGGGGGGGGGCGGGGGCAGGGTTTCAATTCGATATACACTTTCTTGCTTTGTAAATATATCAATTTTGCTTGTTTGTTTAATAAAATCAGTTTTCTTGGCCTCTGAAACATCTGCCTCCAGTGTTTTTCCACCACACCACATCACACACATGAGCTCAGGGAGCTGGTAAACCGTGAACCAGGCAGCACTCCCTACATCACCTCACCTGATTTATTGTGTCCATCAGAATGACCCCAAACACTGGATTCTTTTTATCATGTGGTTTGATGCCACACAATGAGTTGGGAGCCAAAACAGACTATTCAAAGGAGAAGACAAAGTCAAGAACTGTCTTCAGGCTTTGACATTATTTATGATACATTAATCCTAAACATTGCTATACATGGTATTCAGATATATGAGGCTCTAACTTATACATTAGATAAAAACTAATTTATTTTCTTTGAACGTTCATGTCCACGTACTCTCACTTTCTTTCAAATCTAATATAGCGCAATTTAGTGTAGTAGTGACAATCTAAAGTGGTGTCTTCTAGCTCAGCTGTTTCTTATTTATGTTCAGTGATATGCAGCTTCAAGTCATCATTACAATGTTGCTCCATGGTGCTGACTGCCTTACACAGCAAACAGAAACAATGCCACAAGAAAATCAACAGCGAAGGCCTCAAGATTCCAGAAAGGGGCCCATCTCTGTCAGTTTCTCGCTACCATTTTGAAAACTCATTGTGCTCATTGTTCCTGGTTGACTGTAAAGCCTAGCATAAATCACAGTTGTGAAGAGCTCCTTTATATCTCTTCCACAAATATCATAATTGTTTTCATGAAAATGAGCAAAAGATACCAGACAGTAGTGAGTGAAATCATGAAGCTTTTGTGAAACTAGAGTGGAAACTTTACCATGGCACATGTGAAAAGCAGCAATCCTGCAGATACCTGAAGGAATCAGTACAGCATAAAACCTGTGACACAAAGAATAAATAACAGATAAGAACATGGGCGATACAATACCTCACATACATCAATGACATGCAAGGTTTCTTCAGAGCCATCAAGATGCTCTATGGCCCAAACAACCAAGATCAGCTCCAAGCATGGAGGGGAGCTCATCAATGGTAGGCAGTTATTCAGGAGACTGCAAACCCTTCAAATTAAATATCTTCAATTCCATTCCTCAATACCTCATTAGATTTAGTCTTGGCCCTATCATAGTCCAGGACAAAACTTTAAAAAATTCTTCAATAAATGAAAAACAACAAATTCCTTGTTGAAATTCTGAAACACTTTTAACATGGCTGACAACCTCAAATCCCTCACTTGGGGGATATCAGGAATGTTGCAACTGTGACTATGTTGAAGAAGAGAGACAACTTTTATAGAGATAACCATAGGGGAACCTCCCTGTGTCTGCCACTGGGAAGAGAAGTGCCATAGAATTATTTGCATTGGGGCATTAGTGGATTCAATGAAACATCAAGTTTATGTTTGAAGTTAAACCGTGCATCTGGGCAATGTTTTTCTTTGTAAAATCTTAAGATCCAAGAACTATCTGAAGCAGGAATGGGAGTGGAACACTCTTACATAATAATAAGTGTAACGTTAAGGGAATATATCCATGTAGCTCAGTCGCCCAGAAAGCTACTAAGATCCTAAGCTCTGAAATTCCTATCACACCTGTCTCTGTCTCTTAACCTGTCTTTCCTTATCAAAGATATTCCTTAAAACTTCCTCTTTGATCAAACCATTAGATTTTATGTCTCCTGATATGGCTAGATTTCAAGTTTTGTAGGATAGTTCTTCTGTACAGCAACTTCACATTTTAAAACATTGAAAGCATTTTTAAGTACATATGGTGTTTTTGATGTTATTGTAATGTATATTGGTCTGCAAGCCTACTAGACCAGTGCAAGGCGCAAATAACAAGGTGTAGAGCTGGATGCTGCTTGGCCTGCTGTGTTCATCCAGCTCTACACCTTGTTATCTCAGATTCTCCAGCATCTGCAGTTCCTACTATCTCTCTCAAGCCGCAAATAGATTGTCAGCTGGGAAATGCTGAAATGATAGACAATTTTAATGAACTGTAGTTTATTTCAATTCCTTCAGAAAATACCAACAAGATATTTTATCTTCTTGATTTAAAGAGACACATATCTTCAGAACTGCAATTCCAACTGGACTCCGTATCAGTATTCCTGAAATTAAATAATCTATTTGCAATGTGTCATGAAAATTGATGTGCGTTAAAATTAAACTAATTATTTGCAATTCTATTTTGTTAAAAAGCTCAAAGGTAATGCAAGATTGCATATGATGCTGATTGCACAATATACTTTCAACAAATTCAATTTTTGATATATGAACTACATTTTTCTAAATTATGTAAACCATGTATCAGTATAAACCAGCAAACAAATTGAGAATGTAACTGCCATTACAGTTCAACATTATATGCAACTGTAAGTCAACTCTAAATGACATTGAAATAAATAGTTAGAATACAACATAGTATAAATCACAGTTTGTTATTGACAGAAGATTATAGAGGAGACAAAGCATCACCTGTTGCAATCATTAATGTTATGAAATCTACTGATATGTTATATTACATTGAAATGGTGTATTATATTAAGATTTTAAATACTGACATTAAGCACTTTAACATTAATGTTGATTAGAATAGATAATAATGGTTAATTTTAATCTATATCTGCTGTAACATTTTTCTAAATTGTGTAAATTTCGGATCTGCTGTTGCTTTTCAGCACTTCCTACAAGTAATTCAGATCATTGAACAGTTTGGTTTGTGTAAGGAAATCTGCCACTGTCTCTTACAAAGAAGCATTCTACTAATCCCTCCCTCCCCCCTATCAACAAGCAACACAGTTGTTCCCATAGAGAGTTACAGGATTTGAAGGACAAATGAGGCTGGTTTTGCATTCTGGGGTTCAAAAGGACACTCTGTGGGTCAATGTCAATGATATCTCATTCTCTTCTCTACCAAAGGAATTTGTGTTGAGTGTACGCAGCAATAGTAAAATGTGGTTCCAAATGTACCCACATGGGCATTCGAGTCTCAAGAGAAGGACCAGGTTTAGCAAAACTCCGATCTTTTCTTCATAGAAGAATATGGGTTAATTGTTAAATTAAGGTACATCAATTGTCCATTTGATAAAAGTGGTGATAAAACAAACCTTTTCTTTCCAGACAAGTCAGTTTACAATAAAGGAAAGCAAACAATTCTACTACGAATAGGAGTTAGGCAGGTAACTTAAACTTAATCTATTTCTCAGCCTTCCAGGATTGTGAAACCTATTCATCACTTCTGAGGAAGGGTCACTGGACCCGAAACGTTAACTCTATTTTTTCCTTCACTGATGCTGCCAGACCTGCTGAGCTTCTCCAGCAAATTTGTTTTTGTTCCTGATTTACAGCATCAGCAGTTCTTTCGCTTTTTATTGTGAAGCCTGTTGTCTTGTTCAATCTGACTTTTTCCTCATTTAAGAGCAACATTGGTTTATCTAATTATTACTTTCTGATCTCATCTCATCTTCTTTCTTTTGTTTTCTGTCTCTATACACTGTGCAAAAGGAATTTGATTCATTATCTTGGTTTAACTGTTTAAAATAAATTCCTAATGATAGGTTCCAGTAATCCTTCCTGTGCAACAGGGATAGTCTTCATTTAGGATTTAATAAAATCAGAACATGCACAGCTTTCACAGAAAGCTTTATTTGTCTGTTTTTGCCACTGGGCCAAGGTCTCATTTGCTGAAACCATCTGGTAGATTGTGTACGATGACCACTCCTTGTTGAAAAAATTCACACACACGTATATTACCTTCATCTAATGAAACTATTAACCTGGAAGGTAGAACCCTCATGGATAACCTCAACAGGAACAGACCTAAATGCTGTACTGCAATCATTGCTCAGGAACTCAGTTGTCTCGACATAGACAATGTTGCCCTAAACGAGACACAACATAAACGAAAAGGCTCAATTCAAGGAATAAGGCAGTAGATACATCTTTCTTTGGAAAAGCCATCCAGAAAAAGAATGATGCCTTCACAGGCTGAGCTTCACCATCAAAAATGAACTTCTCTTTTCTCAACGACCCTGGCTGTGAGATAAACAAATGTCTCATAAGTATCTGGCTCAGCCGAATGAAAAATCAGCTTACCACTATCCTCAACATATATCCCTCGACAACTGAATCAACAGATGTGACAAAGGAGGAATTCCAGACTTCACTTACTAATCCAAGTGTATGCCAATCCAGTAAGTAACAAACTGATCCTCCTCAGAAACTTCAATAAGTTGGAAAATATGTGAATCTCTGCAAGTGTGTGAAATGTAAGGAAGGAGCAGTGAAAGCAAACTCCAGTGGAGTCCATCTCCCAACCAAAGATTTAGAGCATGACCTTGTCTCAACCAAAATTCTGTTTTGCCAGTTAGTGCTTTGAGCACCTTTAGCTTTAATGCTGTGAATATTCCCATAAACAGGAGATTACATAGAATTTGGAAGGTGCTACCTGAGGAGCCTTAGTGAATTTCTGCAGTGCATTGTGTAGACAGTACACACTGCTGCTACTTGGCATTAGTAGTGGAGCAAATAAATACTTATGGATCTGGGTTTTTTTGTCCTGAATAGTGTCAGGCATCTTGAGTGGTGTGAAAGTTGAACTCATCAGGCAAATAGGGCATATTCTCTCACATTTACAACTTGTGCCTTGTAGATAGTGGACAGCCTTTAGGAAGTCACGAGGTGAGTTATTGCTTCAGGATTATTAGTGTCTGACTTGATCTCATAGCCGCAGTATTTATATGGCTAGCCCAGTTCAATTTCTGGTCACTGGCAACCCCCAGGCTGATGATGGTGGGAGATTCAATGATGCTAGTACCATTGAATGTCGATGAGGCAATGGTTAGGTTCTCCCTTGATGGAGATGATTATTGTTTGGCACTTGGGTAGTGTAAATACTACATGCCTTTTGTGAACCCAAGCCTGAGGATTGTTTGATCTGCATCCATCGAGGCAAGTGGAGAGTATTCCATCACATACTTTTTTGTGCTTTGGAGTTGATGGGTTAGCTGATTTGGGTAGTCAAGATGTGTGTTACTCACGCCTCAGAATTCCCAGCCTCTGATTTGTTCTTGTAGCCACTACATTAAATTATCAGGTCCAGTTAGGTTTATCATCAACGTAATGGTCCCTGGACATTAACAGCAGTGAAGTTGGTGTGAACAATAACATTAAACATGAACAGGATGTGGTTTGAATCTATCTTGTTGTAGCTGAAGTGTTATTCTATATTTATTAGGCCAACCTTCAGATTGCGCAGGAATAGTTGTGACCGAGTAGGCTTGAGGGGTTAAATGGCCTGCACCTGTTCCTAATTCATACACATATACAAACTGCTTCAGTAATTCTCTTCATTGCTGGATGGAAGTTGGTATTGTAGCTGTACTGGAATGGTGTTGCTAAGGGCAAGGCTAGTTCCAATGCACCAGTCTTCAGTATGGCAGCCAGCACATTGTCATGTCCTATAGCATTGTTGCATTCAGTGTGCTCTGCTCTTTTTGATATCACAGCTGGTAATTAAAATTGGTTAAAGACTTGCATTTGTGATGCTGGAGACCTCAGAAGTGGGGCTAAGATGGATTATCCATTCAGCACTTGGAGATGAAAATGGTCAAAACCATGGAAACACAGAAACCAGGAGCAAGAGTAGACCATTCGGCCCTTTGACCTGTTCCACCATTCAATATGATCATGGCTGATTCTCTACCACAATGTTATATTCCCACTCACTCCCTATACCACTGACGCCTTTAAAATCTAAAGATGTATCTACTTCATTCTTGAATATATTACGTGACATGGCCTTCACAGCCTTCTGTGGTCGACAATTCCACAAGTTCAGTACTCTTTGAGTCAGGAAATGGTTCCTCATCTCAATCCTAAACTGCCTACTCAATATCCTGAGACGGCAAACCCTGGTTGTAGATTTTCCAAACAGGAAAAACGTCCCCTCTGCATTTAGTCTATCTAACCTTTTTAGAATTTTATACATTTCAATCAGATCCCCTTTCATCCTTTTAAACTCGAGTGCATTCAGGCCCAGTCAAACCAATTTCTCCTTATAGGATAGGCCTGCTATTCCTGGTAAAAACAGAAAGAACTGCGGATGCTATAAATCAGGAGCAAAAACAGAAGTTGCTGGAAGCTCAGTAGGTCTGGCAGCATCTGTGAAGAAAAAAAATCAGAGTTAACGTTTCGGGTTAACGTTACTTAGTGTAAAAGACAAAGTTTCAGTTTCCCAGCACAGCCATTTCTGCTCTTACTGGGAAGCAAAATATTCAGAACCACATTAGAAAAAAAAAATTAGTTGCAAGAGTTAAATGTGGGAAAATATGGAATAAGATGGATCAGCTGCTCCTGGGACCAAAATATATATTTACACAACAGTAAAATTCAGCTGGAGTGATGGTTGATTCCATCATTGTCTCATTTCCATGACACAGAGCCAATTTCAGCGCACAGATACAAGTGCTGCAATAGAGAGACAGAAGGAATCCATCAGTTTCAACATGATTGGACCCATGTGGCTTTGATTCTGTGGCTTCCTCCAATGCCTGCTACCTCATCAAAAGAGAATTTCTCTCCTCAAGAAGCAAAATGTTCTCTGTGCTTCAGTGTTAGCTCCTCGACCAGGAATAGCAGGCCTATCCTATAAGGAGAAATTGGTTTGACTGGGCCTGAATGCACTCGAGTTTAAAAGGATGAAAGGGGATCTGATTGAAATGTATAAAATTCTAAAAGGGTTAGATAGACTAAATGCAGAGGGGATGTTTTTCCTGTTTGGAAAACCTACAACCAGAGTTTGCCGTCTCAGGATATTGAGTAGGCAGTTTAGGATTGAGATGAGGAACCATTTCCTGACTCAAAGAGTACTGAACTTGTGGAATTGTCTACCACAGAAGGCTGTGAAGGCCATGTCACGTAATATATTCAAGAATGAAGTAGATACATGATGTAGTTTCTGTGATCCCAATAAAAGAGAAATTGCGCTGACTGTTAGGACTGATACAGCTGCATGAACACAGCACTGAACTTTGTAATGAGAGCCCGCTCCCTACCTGCACTCCTTATTTAAGTTGGCTGCTGACATAGAAAAAAGTTTGCCCAAAGAGCTTGGGTGGTACCAGACTTGGCTAGGTAGTGAAAAACATTTGCACAGCAGTGATTCTTAAAGACCGCTTAAAAGGCCAATTCTGGTGGTGCAGAGAGGTAGACAAATTGTTGCTGCAGCACAGGCGTACAGAAAATACTACACACTTAAGGTAAAGTTGCTACTCTCTCATCAGAGTAGGGTGCTGAGTTTAATGTAAGGGTCACCACCCCTCAGGCAAGAGGCAAGACTGAGAAGGCAGGACATTCATGGTGACCTTAGCCAGTGCAGAAATGAATCCATGCTGTTGGTGGCACTCTGCATCACATCCCAACTATCGAGCCAACTGAGCTAATTAATCCCCACTGAACCCCTATATTGCAGAGCTGAAGATGTAGCTGCACCATATGTATCAAAGGTGGTCAATCTTATTATTGTGCCAGTGAGGTGAACAGCTCTGGATGCAGAAGATAACTCTGATCAATGGTGCACAATCGACCATGTATTTTGTCTCCATCAGGCATTTTGGCATTATTTACAATAAATAACTGCTGCCACATTAGTGTCCATTGACAAGCCTAATAATAATCTGTGGTCAAATAACACATGGCTACTAATTCAGCACAAACCTTTTCTTTGCATGACGTTAAGATCCACATGAAAATCAAAGTACATGGTTTTGTGTAGTAGAGGCAAAGCATAAAGGCATTCTCTGAAGGTGGGTTAAATCCTGGGTTAGTGACAGGTGACAAGTGGCAAAATGACTCAGGGATAATTGGATTCACTTGCTGATTTCTTTTTTCTAATTTCAATCTTCTGTAAATCCCCAAAAAATACTCATCCTGTTCTGGTTGGATTGTGTTTCTGTTTTGGATTTTGTGTTCTGAAAGATGGCAGATACTAAGAATAATAAATTGCTGGGATAAAATGGAGATCAATCCAATTATTGCCTCGAGAAAAAGGCAGTGATTGTTAAATTAATGCATCAAGGAAAAGCCTTTAAGGATGGACCATCTCCCTATGAGAAGCCTTGATAATACTTTCACGTACATGGTTAACAATTGACCAAAAACAAAACTCATGCAAAATGTCCTATAACGAGATTTTGATATTTAAAGGAAGCTATTAGGCCATTGACAAAACCTTATTCTGTGTTAAAGCGCTCAACAGAAAAGCAGGTACTCAGTTCTCCAACTATTATACGCTTGGCCTCACTCTGCAGGGTGGATGCTACAAAATCAGAACTACATGTTAAACCCCGACCAAAAGCGTGCTAATTTTAGGGGGAACAATGAATCTTGATGAGCAGTTAAAATGATTAAGGAGTTGATGGATTCAGGAGCCACATATTAATTATGTGCATCAATTATATCTTACTCATGACTTGCAGTTTCTACATTTCAAATGCTCCAACGGCAGATTTTCTATGATTTACACAGGTATCGTAATGCAAACATCGTGATCAAAATCAATTAAGGTCAAATTAGCATAGGCATGAGAGTTTTCCTTCATTGAAAGTGGCGGTCATCTGTGAGCCCACAATGTTCTATTTTCCCTATTACAATGCATGTATGGACATTACCAATTATATCCTGAGTTAGAGATAGTAGGAACTGCAGATGCTGGAAAATCTGAGATAACAAGGTGTACAGCTGGATGAACACAGCAGGCCAAGCAGCATCATAGGAGCAGGAAGGCTGACGTTTCGGGCCTCGACCCTTCATCAGAAATGCCGGGTCTAGGCCCAAAACGTCAGCCAATTATATCCTGGCACTGCTTTATTTCTCTCATAAGAAATGTTATTTTTAGCAGTCAACTTGCACTACAGTGATACAGTCAAGGTAGTTATTCATCCATTTCTACATCTTCTCACTCTCAAATTGATTGCTCGGCAAGTTTTAAAAATGAAAGGGAAGTACAGATACAGAAAAAAGACAACAGGATAACAGAATGGAAGTCCATTTATTGGTGCATTTTATTGCTATTAATATTTGCCATTAGCCTGAGATTTAAAAATTCACAACTTTGGTTTGTCAGATTGAGAGAACTTAGGGAGGCACCAAGTTTGGAGTAAACTCTATGATAGATTGAAATGTCAGTAAGGCAGATACTCTACATGAATTTATGTACATCTAAGGGGCCACAGTGCTTACAGAACCAACGCAATCAGGAGCTAGTTTATCAGGGCCCTGTAAAATGGTCTGTATATTGTCTCTGTGACCAGTATGCTGAAAGGATAGGCAAAACCTAAAAGAAAAGGCAGCAAAAGGTAAATTACTTTCAAATTTCTTAAAGAGAAAAAAATGGAGAATAAATCATGACAGTACAGCTGGGCAAGTAATCAAACTAACAATCTATCATGCAGATGAGGATGTTGACACTCAGTTTATTTTGCAGTAACTTTATTAGCGTAATTCTACCAATTTAACTCCAATTAAAGTTAAGCACAGCCAGCTGAGTCATCGGTTAATTTTGAAACAAACGAATGTGCAAATAACACCTTTCATGTTCTGAGCAGAATCATGGAACATGTCATTCAGCAAATGACAGACCTGAGACAAACAACCGTTCTACTCTGCAGAAATGGGCAGCACAAAATCAGGAGTCAAAGCTGCTTTTTCAATTGATGCAGGAGGTATTATTTCTAAATAAACATATTTTATGCGGCACTATTTTGGTTTGTTTTATTCCTTCCCCAACCCTCTTCAATCCACTCTGTAAATGTGAGGAGGTTTCTCCAAAAGGATTGGCCCCTGTGCAACTGTACTAGAAGCTTGAGGATAAGCCAGAATCCACATTCCTGATCACCACCCAGTGACAACTAATCAGACATCCACAGACAACAGTGTTGATTTTGAGAGTGATGCTACCATTGTTGAAAAGCCTACTAACCTTCATATACAAGGCAAGCCAGTGATTAACAAGCAAGCTGTAAGAAGGAACAACAAACAACAAGAGATGGGACTAGAAATTGAGTAGTCCTTTTTTGTGGTACAGGTTGGTGATTCACAATGTGCCTGCATCAATTCCAAACACCTAAATAAGCGCAGCCGCATAATTTTTGTGATTACAGCATGGCCACAAATGGATCTCACTTTGCACACTTAGCTGTCATTCTGCTGGCCTCCTCTGAACTCAGGAGGGCCCTGAATAGTGCCGTGAGCGAACCATGTTCATTCGTTCATTTTGAAAGGGACAACAAAAGAACAGAGTAATATGTAAATGTGGAAAAACTGCAGAAAGCTGCAACACAAAGGGACTTGGCAGTAGTTGTGCACGAAACACAGCACGCTAACACACAGGTGGAGCAGGTAATCAGGAAAGCTAATGGAATGTTCGCCCTTGTTGGAGTATAAGTGTAAGGATGTCTTACCACAACCGTACATGGTGGCTGGTGAGACCACATCTGGAGTACTGTGAACAGTCTTGGTCCTTTTATTTAAGGAAGGATATTATATCATTGAGGAGGCAGTTCAGAGAAGATTCACTAGGATGATCCCTGGTATGGAGGGTTTGTTTTGTGAGCAAAGGCTAAACAGATTGGAACTCTACTTGCTGGAATTTAGAGGAATGAAAGGCAATCTCATTGAAACATATAGGATTCTTAAGGGGCTTGACAGGGTGAATGCTGAGAGGATATTTCCTGTCGTGGGAGAGTCTCGGACCAGAGGGCATAGTCTCAGAATAAAGGTGTGGCAATTGTAGGATAAGATGAGGAGGAATTTCTTCTCTGAGGGTCATAAGTCTTTGGAACTCTTTGCTACAGAAAGCTGTAGGATCAGAGCCCTTGTGTTGGCTAGGGCTGGGATGGTTAGATTCTTGATCAGTAAGGAAATCAAGGGTTATGGGGAAAGGGTAGGAAAGTGGATGTGAGGAATGTCGGATGATCCATATTCCTATTGAATGGTGGAGTAGGCTCAAGGGGACAAACAGCCTACTCCTGTTTTTATTTCTTACAGCCTTATGTGCCCCCACAGCCTCCCCTTTTCTAAGCACAATAACTATAACATGGAAGTTTTATTAATGCATAGCAGGCAACTGCATAATAATCACTTTTGAGTATTTAGGATCAAGAAAGATGTCACACCACCTAGATGAAGGGCTTTTCACTTCTGTGGTGGGCCATAGAGGGACGGTAAGAAAGTGGAGGTCAGGAGAGAGGCTGAATTCCATTAGGAAACAAGAATCTTTCTCAGAGCCATAGATGGCAATGAAAGCAATCGCAAAGTTCAGTCATGTACAAACTGCCATAGAATGATAGAGTCAAAGTTATATAGCATAGAAACAGACCCTTTGGTCCAACGCATTCATGCCGACCAGATATCCTAATCTAATCTAGTTACATTTGCCAGCATTTGGCCCATATCCCTCTAAACCCTTCGTCTTCTTGTACCATCCAGATGCCTTTTAAATGTTGTGATTGTACCAGCTTCCACCACTTCTTCTGGCAGCTCGTTCCATACACACATCACCCTTGACGCAAAAATGTTACCGTTCAAGCCTTTTTTAAATCTTTCCCTTCTCACCTTAAACGTAAGACCTCTAGTTTTGGATTCCTCTGCCCTGGAAAAAAAAAACTATGACTATTCACCCTAACCATGGCACTCATGCTTTTAGAAACCTCTATAGGTCACCTCTCAGCTTTCAACATTCCAGGGAAAAAAAGTCCCAGCTTATTCAACCTCTCCCTGTTGCTCAAACTCTCCAATCGCAGCAACATCCTTGTAAATCTTTTCTGAATCCTTTCAAGTTTCACAGCAAGGAGATCAGATTTGAATGCAGTATTCCAAAACTGGCCTAACCAATGTCCTGTACAGATGCAATATGACATCCCAACTTCTATACACAATACACTAACCTATGAAGGCTAGCATACCAAATGCTTTCTTCACCACCCTGTCTACCTGCAACTCTACTTTCAAGGAACAATGCAGCTGCACCCCTATGTTCCTTTTTTTAGCAACACTCTCCAGGACCCTACCAGGAACTATAAGTCCTGCCCTGATTTGCGTTACACACAGAACCTAGCAGCAGTGCCAAAAAAGTTTGATATATCAGTACATCACATCACATCTATACAAACAACACATATTCTTACAATGCTCAATGCACTGCACTCCAAGTACTCAGCATATGGTCATCAGCTCAGGTACTAGCACTGTTCAATTGTTTGAGGCTAATGTAGAGTCAGGATTATGGAGTGAAGGGTTAACTGTACCAACATTAATAGCTACTGAGCAAAGAGAACTTTGTCATGACAATGTTAGATCACATGGGACTAAGACCTAATGGAAGAAGGTACAAGTGAAGCCCAGTTCACCCATGTTTCTGTATATATTTGATGGACAATCAATGTCAAATGTTTGCATTAGTCTTGGGTTCAGGCCTCATGTGTCACTGGCTCCTGAAACCCTAAATTATAATCCTACATGGTAGCAAGCAGTGACCAGCCTCAGAAACAACAAGAAGAATAAACTCTAGGTAGAAACTCAGAGCAACAGAGAGCAGCAGGTGAAGGACTTTGAGGCCAGGTCAGCGATTGAGCCACAAGGGAAAAACAGCCAGGACAGTTGATCAAACCACAGGAGACACAGACATCAATGTAGGTGAGCAATGAATGTTAACCTACCTCAACCAAAAGCTTTCCAGAACATAGAGAAACGTGGACAGGAAAAAGTGGATGTAAGTCCTTTCCATTCTTTCAGCTTACAGGGTGCAAGATTGAACAGGAAAATGTGAATACGATCCACAGGAAGAAGACTCTGCACATGCTACCAAAAGCAATGGCTGCAATAATCATCAATTCATAACAGAAGATTGCTTACAAAACCTGTGTTTATAAAACACAAGACAACTATCTTCAAAGGAAGCCCCACACATCAATAAATTTTCAAGACGAAGTCACTGACAAGGCAATTCAATATTGTAGTGTTAACATCAAAGTTAACAGAGATTACACCGACTTTAAATTGGACTCAAAGGCAGGAGTCTGTGTATTAAATGATGGACTTAAATTGGTGCAAAAAAAATGTTTTGCTGCCTTCATCCATCAAATTGCTAGGCCCAGGAGGAATTAGCCTCAACGGTGAGACACAAAAGAAGGGAAATCTCAGAAACACAGTATGTTATGCACAAACAGCTGTGCTCACTACAAAGCAGGAAAGCCTTTATAGGTATAGCCTCATCTTTAAAGTGAAAGAAGTCAACAAACAGGAACCAACACATGAATTTCAATAAGAATTTTGAAAACTGTTCTGAAGTCTGGGAAAAATAAACACTGCATGCCATATCATGCAGAGAGCAGAGGCCAATACATCTGCTTGATCACACACAGGATAGTTCCTCATCCACTTCAACAACAAGATAAGGAGTGTAATTGATCAGATTCTTCAACAAGGTTGTTGCAAAGTTGGGTAGAGTACTTGTGGATTGGGAGGCAGGGAGTTAGAAATTTGGTGTTTGTAAAATGCAAGGGGGGAAATCATTGTGTGGCCCCTTTCAAAGATCATGTGCTATTTCTGTGCTTGGAGATTTAAAATAGATATTTTGTGAGCAGCAGCTTGAAAGTTTGCAAATACACAGAGAGCATCCGAATTGAAACATTTGTATCAAAAGGCCCTACAGTTAGCAGGCCAAGTAGCAGTTTTTACCAAGAAAACAGGCTTTTGAATTTAGCCAATCAATTTGAGCCTGGTACTTAGAGATACCAAAAACCTATTAAATTTAAGTCTGATGGTTTTGACAACATAGAACCAATCCTATTGTAAGAAATATTGATATGTCATCAAGGGCATAAAAGGAAGGGGGCAGTTGGACAAAGACCTCAGAGCTAACTGCCATCCACCAGAGCTAATGGCCCTCAGCTCTCAGGAGAGAATCACTGCCTGTCACAGCCTCCACTGTCCCTGAGGGAAAGCACCATCTAAATAACAACAGCACCAATGACACAACTAGTTAATATTCCTGGCAGAAGAATTGACAGTGAAGGCATAGAACATACTGGAAGACACATAACCTAGCTGTAGTTTCAACAGCCTAAACTCTATTTTTTTAATATGTAAGTGGAATTTATATTTATTGGAACAGCATATCACTAGAATCTTGATTTATTTGGGAATAGTTAGTAGTTGGAAGGGATTTTTCAGTTTATTAATAGTTTAGTTAATTTGTTCGTTGCTAGAGTTAGATAAATAAATTGTTATTTTTTATTTTAAAAGGGAATGTCAAGGCTTTATTTTATTTAACTAATAAAAGTTGCTGAAAAGCAGGTCACACCACTTTTCACACTCCTTTTACAGATTATAGGGTGAGGTGCTCCTCTTTGGGTATTTCGGTTTTAGTTCTCGGGCCAGGGGTGTGAGGGGTGTGGGGAATCAACCCCCGCTTTATAACAAGGGTATTACTTCACCAACCATATAGTGCTCTGCTATGGTGCCAGTTTTGAAGATAATTGGATCTATTAAAAAGACCTACATCCAATGGTGTCTGGAGACAAGAGTCTAACTAAACTCATAAACAGCTCAATCTTCACAAAGCTGGATGGCAAGAGCAGATTCTGGTAACTTGCATTAAATAAGCAGTGCAACCTTCTAATCACTTTCATAACACTGTTTAGATATTGTCATTTTAACCATCTATCTTTTAGAATCACCCAAGATCAAACAACAGACAATGTCCGACATAACAGAACACTGACCGTGGCAGCAGTACAGATCAAGCTGGTCAAGTCCTAAAGGACATTGCTGCCACACAATGTCTGTGACAGGTTGTGAGGGAACCATGAGGGAAAAATATTCTTCACCTTATCCTTACCAATCTGCTTGCTACAGAGTATCTGTCCATGGCAGTACCATTAAGAATGAACACTGCACAGTCGTTTTGGAGACAAAGTTCCACCTTCACATTGATAATTCCTCCCATGGGCTGGTAAGGGCGAATCAGTTAGCTCAGTTGACTGGACAGCTAGTTTATGAAGTAGAATGACGCCAACGTGTTGAATTCTCACACCAGCTGATGTCACTTTGAAGGTCCTGCTGTCTGAAACTTGCCCCTGCTGTCTGAAACTCGCCCCTGCTGTATATAATAATGTCTAATTAGCCAGTATACCTATTGTTACTGTCCAGTATAATACATCTGGTTATTAAGAAAAGTGCAATTGTTAAAAATCACTTGTAGGTCATAAGATAATAAGATATAGGAGCAGAATTAGACCATTCAGCCCATTGACTAATAAGTTTCTCAACCACATACTCCCGTAACCCTTGATACCCTTACTAATCAAGAATCTATCCATCTGTGTCTTGAATACGCTCAATGACTTGGCCTCCACAGTCCTCTGAAGGAATGAGTTCCAAAGATTTACTACCCTCTGGCTGAAGAAATTCCTCCTCAACTCAGTACTAAAGGTTACCCCTTCACTCTGAGGTTATGCCCTCAGGTCCCAGTCTCTGCGACTAGTCGAAATATCTTCTCCTGTCCAATGTGTCCAAACCTCTCAGTTTTTTGTACATTTCATTCAGATTCCACCTCATCTACATAAACTCCATAGGGTATAGACCCAAAGTCTTCAACCACTCTTCATATGACATAGCCCTTTATCTCGAGGATTTTCTTGTAAAGCTTCTCTGGATCCTCTTCGACACCAGCACATCGTTCTCTAAATCTGGGGTGTAAAACTGTTAACAATGTTCCAAATGTAGTCTGACCAGAACTCTATACAAGACATCAGCAGGACATCTCTATTCTCATATTCTAGCTTTCTTCGAATAATTGTTAACATTGCATTTGCCTTCCTAACTGCCAACTGAACCTGCGCATTAACCTTAAGAGAATCCTAAACTAGGACTCCCAAGTCCCCTTGTTCTTCGGATTTCCAAAGCCTATCCCCATTTAGAAAATATTCCATGCCTCTATTCTTCCTACCAATGTTCATAACCTCACAGTTTCCCCAAATTGATTTCCATCTGTCACTTCTTTGCTCACTGTCCTAGCCTGTCCAAATCCTTCTGTAGCCTCCTCACTTCTTCAACACCACCTGTCCCTTCACCTATCTTTGTGTCATCTGTAAACTTAGCAACAATGCCCTCAACTTCTTTTTTCAGATTGCTAATGTATAACGTGAATAGATGTAAGGTTGTAGACTTCCTTGCTGAGCCAATGTGTTTTGTTGCAGACGTTTCATCACCCTGCTAGGTAACATCGTGAGTGTGCCTCTGTTGAAGCATGGGTTGTTCTGTCCCGCTTGTTATTTATATGCCTCAGTTTGCTGGGGTGATTGACATTACTTCCGATTCTGTTTTTCAGTGGTTTGTATATCGGGTCGAGTTCATTTTCTTTTGATGGAATTCCAGTTGCAATGCCAGGCCTCCAGGAATTCCCAGGCATGTCTCTGTTTGGCTCATGCTATTGTGGATGCATTGTCCGAGTTGAATTTCTGTCCTTCTTTATCTGTGTGTATTGAGACCAGTGAGATTTGGTCATGTCTCTTGGTGGCTAGTTGGTGTTTGTGTATCCTTATTGTCAGTTTTCTTCCAGTTTAGCCTGCATAATGTCTGTCACATTTCTTGCATGGTATTTTGAAGATTACGTTAGTTTTACTGGTTTTAGGTATGGGATCATCTATGTTCGTCAGTAGCTGTCACAGGGTGGTTCTTGGTTTGTGGGCTACTCCGATACCTTGTCCTGTGTTCATCTTTGAAATATGGTAGGGTGACTACCTTTGGGGGTGGCACAGTGGCTCAATGGTTAGCACTGATGCCTCACAGCACCAGGACCTGGGTTCGATTCCACCCTCAGGCGACTGTCTGTGTGGACATTCTCCCCATGTCTGTGTGGTTTTCTTCTGGGTGCTCCGGTTTCCTCCCACAGTCCAAAGATGTGCAGGGTAGGTGGATTGGCCATGCTAAATTGCCCGTAGTGTTCAGGGATGTGTAGATTAGGTGGGTTATGGGGGGATGGGTCTGGGTGGGATGCTCTGAGGTTTGGTGTGGACTTGTTGGGCCAAAGGGCTTGTTTCCACACTGTAGAGATTCTATGACTAGTGTGTCTGGTCGTGTTGTGTCTTCTTATTGTGGTCTGTCACGGAGGTTACGTAGATTGTGCTGTTTGGGTGTCCATTCCTTTCAATAACTCTGTGTAAGCGCTCCTGTTCTACTTTGCGCAGTTCCAGATTGCTGCAGTGTTTTGTGGGCCATATGAATAATGTCCGTTTATGGGTGTTAGGGTGGTTGCTTGAGTAATTAAGTATCTGGTCCGTACGTGTGGTCTTTCTGTATACGCTAGTCTGGAGTTCCCCTTTGCTCTTACGTTCCACCAAATATATCTAGGAAGGGTAGTCGGTTATTGTTCTCTTCTTCTTTTGTGAATTTTATTCCGTTGAGGTTGTTGTATACGTGTCGGTGGATTTCTTTTAGTCTTGTGAATAGTTGTAGTCCCAACGCTGACTCCTGTGAAGCTCCACTAGTCATTAGCTGCCGACCAAAAAAAAAGACACCTTTATCCCTACTCTCTGCCTTCTGCCAATCAGTGAATCCTCTATCCATGCTAGCACCTTGCCCCTAACACCATGGGCTCTTATTTAACAACCTTCCTGTGTAGCACCTTGCCAAAGTCATTCTGGATATCCAAATACATCATGTCCACTGGCTCTCCTTTGTCGAAGTTGCTCATTACCTCCTCAAAGTATTCTAAGAGATTTGTCAGACATGACCTCTCCTTGATGAAGCCATGCTGCCCTATTTCGGACCTATTTCAATTTCTACCACATTATTTATTTATTTAGATTTATTTATTTGTCACATGTACTAAGTATAGGAATACATAAGTACAGTGAAAAGTGCACAAAGATGCCCCAAGCCTTTAGACCAAGTATAGCCAGGTGGCCTGAAGGCTGGATGGTAGTGCAGTGGTAATGTCACTGAAGCAGTAATGCAGAGAACCAGGTTCAAGTCCCATTGGTGCAATATATATTCCTTAGTAAATTTGAGGTACAACTGGAAAAACAGTCTGGTGGTACAACTATTAGCAGGCATTGGTTCAATACATAAGACAACTACGCTTCCTCTTCTTACTTCTCCTCATCCTGATATGGCCTTTGGATCCCAGGTGTTCGTGACCGGGTCTTTGGAACTGCAATGTTGTAGAGGATACAGCATGCTCCCATACATGTGCACACTATCTCAGACAGAGATAGTAGGAACTGCAGATGCTGGAGAATCCGAGACAACAAGGTGCAGGGCTGGATGAACACAGCAGGCCAAGCAGCATCATAGGAGCAGAGAGGCTGACGTTTCGGGCCTAGACCCTTCATCAGAAAAGGGGGAGGGGAAGGGGGTTTTGAAATAAATAGGGAGAGAGTGGGAGGCGGATAGAAGAGGGATAGAGGAGAGGATAGGTGGAGAGGAAACAAACAGGTCGAAGAGGCGGGGATGGAGCCAGTAAAGGTGAGTGTAGGTAGGGAGTTAGGAAGGGGATAGGTCAGTCCAGGGAGGACGGACAGGTCAAGGGGGCGGGATGAGGTTGGTCGGTAGGAGATGGAGGTGCGGCTTGAGGTGGGAGGAGGGGATAGGTGGGAGGAAGAACAGGTTAGGGAGGCAGGGACGAGCTGGACTGGTTTTGGGATGCGGTAGGGGGAGGGGAGATTTTGAAACTTGTGAAATCCACATTGATACCATTGGGCTGCAGGGTTCCCAAGCAGAATATGAGTTGCTGTTCCTGCAACCTTCGGGTGGCATCGTTGTGGCACTGCAGGAGGCCCAGGATGGACATGTCG
>NC_063345.1:33973844-33991286 GCF_021869965.1 Rhincodon typus | reverse complement strand
CCTTGTTATCCCAGATTCTCCAGCATCTGCAGTTCCTGCTATCTCCGATACAAGACTAGGTGAATGGGCTGTCTTTGCATTGAGCATGAGGTCAGCCTTTTCCAGTGAGGGCATTGTTCCTCATTGTACTAACTGAGTTTTGTATTTTAACTCCTTTAAAACAAGACTGCTGATATGCAGTCTGCTTCAAACATTCAGATCATATTTCTTGTATCACTGAGATGTGGCAGAAACCACAGATTCAATATTCTCTCTAACTCTGTTCCTTATCTCATCACTAGTATTAGTCTTTCTTTAATATGGCTGAAATAGTTTAGTCAACAGAATGGAGCTCAAACCTGAATCCTTCCTCTTTTTATTTCATAGTGTTCAACTAGTGCCACATTTAAGAATGAATTTGCATTAATGTCAAAGTTTACAAACACAATGTTGGCCATAAGGTGAGTCTTTGTGAGTGTTGTATTCTCTTGTGCAAAGTACTATTCCATTTTATTGAAAATCTTTCTGCTTAGAGTGTAAATGTGAATAGGTGGCTGTGATAAATTTCCTCCATTTCCAATTGTCTCTGTTGACATACAAACGAGGAAGTTCAAGCAGCCCAAGATTAGGAACCAACAACTAATGGAGGAAACCTCAACTGTCTTCAGCCTGAAAAAGCCACAGAAGCCCAGGATTGGCCATGCTAAATTGCCTGTAGTGTCTGTTACCTGTTCTCGCGGCTATCTGTCTATTGCTATTGTCCTTTGAAGGTTCTCACACCACTCAAGAGTGGAGCTCTTCCCTCACAGAATTAAACCCTTACCCCTATCCTGTCAACCCCTTATTATCTTTGTCGTCACACGAGATCACAGTCAAGCAGAAGTTTTAGGTGTTACATCCCCTACAGAACATTTTCTACATATGCAGTTATCTTGTCTGTAGCAATCCTTTTTGGAAACAAATTTTGGAATTCCTGTAGTATTTTGAGGTTCTGACCCTTTGTTGTAACATGGACACAGAAATATAAGAAATTATAGTGGTAGTTTAAAAATGGCAGAGATGGCAACAAATGTCCATCTTCTTGCTGGAGGATAGAAAAAATATGCCAGAAATAATGGGGAACCAATAGGATTGAGAAATCTTGAAGAAGTTAATATTAGTAAAGAAACAGTACTGAAGAATTAAAATCGGACTAAAGGTAATCCATTGGAACTGATGGTCTCTGTCTGGAGTTTTCGAAAGTGCAGCTACAGAGACAATGGATGCATCAGTTTTGATCTTCTAGAATTCCTTAGATTCTAGAACAGTATTTATGGATTAGAAAGTGGAAGACGTAACCTTGCTTTTTAATAGAAGGGAGAAAATAAGGAACTATTGAGTTAGATGGTGGCCTCAAAGAATCATAGACAGGTTGAGTGAGTGAACAGGAACCTGCCAGATGGAATATAGAGTGGAATTTAATGTCCTTATACTGGCGAGTTTGAAGACAAAGTGTCTTTTAGTCAGACAGGATCGTGAGAGGTGGGAAACTTACCATCTTCCCTCCTCGACCCAATTAAGCCTGAAGGCTTGTGTTTGACCTTCTTAAATTAATACCACTGGGAGAGCACCCAAAAGAAATTCATCCTTTTATTATGGTACAAATTATTGCAATTGAAATTTATTTTATTATTCATTCATGCGATGAGGTCATCACTGGATAGGCTAATGTTTATTGCCCATCTCAAACTGCCCTAAGGGCAGTTAAGAGTCAACCACGTTGCTATGGGTCTGGAGTCACATGTAAGCATGGCACTTTCCCTCCCTGAAGAATATCAGTGAACCAGACATTTCTACAACAATCGATTCATGGTCATCATTAAACTCTGAATTCCAGAATTTTATTGAACTCATGTTCCAATATCTGCTGTAACACAGTGTGGAGCTGGAGGAACACAGTAGGCCAGGCAGCATCAAAGGAGCAGGAAAGCTGACGTTTCGGGTCAGGTGATGCTGCCTGGCCTGCTGTGTTCTTCCAGCTCCACACTGTTATCTCAGACTCCAGCATCGACAGTTCTTACTATCTCCACTATCTGCTGTGGTGGGATACAAAGCCAGGTCCCCAAAACGTTATCTAGGTCTCTGGATTAACAGTCCAGTGATAATTACACTTGGCCATTGCCTCCTCTAAGTAGCCATTCTTCAAATATGAGTGAGTGTCAGCAGGCTATTTAACTGCGGTGGAATCTCACCTCCATTTGAACTTGTTCGTAATCAATGTCCACAGATATGCACTTTCCAGCAGAGGTCACTGATCATGAGCAGGAGCAGTGACAACCCTGGAAGATTTTGCCCGTCCTCCCATGGGGTCTAAGAAAGGTTGTCATTCCAATCCTGTCAGTTTTCCACTCAGAAACTGGTTAAGTTTGAACTTCTTTATTGAAGAATAAGCATCTATTAAGATTAACTAACACAGCACAGTCTGGAACTTAAAGTAGTGCCAAGTTATACCTAACAGTATACAGGGAGATGCATTTACCAGCTGGGCCAGCAGAGCAGTCCCCTAATTGGTCTTGAAATGAGCATATTCCATACACCAGCAGAATTGTATTAAAGATACAGCCAAGCATATTATTAAGTAGAGAGAGAGAGAGAGATTGTGTGCATGTCCCAGAATGAGAAACAAAACTAATATCCTGCCACTGCGGAAATGATAAAATCTATCTCTGCATTTGAAACCACAAAGCAGAGTTTGAGAGAAACTTGGCACCAAGTATTAGATATTAAAACATACTGCCTACTGCAGGTTTACTTGTCAATTTCCCAGGCAAGCATAGTACTGTCAGTTGCAGTAGAGATCAGTGCAACCCCAGATAACAAGGTATAGATCTGGATGAACACAGCAGGCCAAGCAGCATCAGAGGAGCAGGAAAGCTGACGTTTCGGGTCTGGACCATCCTTCAGAAATGGGGGAGGGAAAGAGGATTCTGAAATAAATAGGGAGAGAGGGGGAGGCAGATGGAAGATGGATAAAGGAGAAGATAGATGGAGAGGAGACAGACAGGTCAAAGAGGTGGGGATTGACCCAGTAAAGGTGGGTGTAGATGGGGAGTTAGGGTGGGGATAGGTCAGTCCAGGGAGGACAGACAGGTCAAAGAGGCGGGGATGGAGCCAGTAAAGGTGAGTTTAGGTGGGGAGTTAGGGAGGGGATAGGTCAGTCCAGGGAGGATGGACAGGTAAGGGGGCGGGATGAGGCTAGTAGGTAGGAGAGGGGGGTGGGGCTTGAGGTGGGAGGAGGGGATAGGTGGGAGGAAGGACAGGTTAGGGAGGCGGGGACAAGCTGGGCTAGTTTTGGGATGCGGTTGGGGGAGGGGAGATTTTGAAGCTTGTGAAGTCCACATTGATACCATTGGGCTGCAAGGTTCCCAAGCAAAATATAAGATGCTGTTCCTGCAACCTTCGGGTGTCATCGTTGTGGCACTGCAGGAGGCCCAGGATGGACATGTCGCCTGAGGAATGGGACGGGGAGTTGAAATGTTTCGTGACTGGGAGGTGCAGCTGTTTGGTGTGAACCGAGCGTAGGTGTTCCGCAAAGCGGTCCCCAAGCCTCTGCTTGGTTTCCCCGATGTAGAGGAGGCCACAACGGGAACAGCGGATACAGTATACCAAACTTTTTTTTTAACTTTCTGTTCCTTTCAAGCATCCACAGAGGATATCAGTAATATAGACAAATGTGTAATACCAAGGAATTGATCTGCACACTGGAGCAAACACCAGTCACTATTTATCATGATTTTTGGAAAGAATGCTGCTATTTTTTCAGACTCCAGGATTTCCAAAACCCAGGGTGTTACACAGAGTACATCTGTTTCTTGCATACTTCTGCCTGCAGTGCAGCCTCCACAAATCACAAAGGCTTCCACACCATCCTATGCAGTGAATCTGTGACCAAGGACACAAGATTGCATTTAAGTTACTATGAGGAGATATAAGTGGAACTGTAATTTTTGATCCAGAGTGGCCAGTTAGAGGACTGGATCACTTCCTGAGCAACAGGAGGAAAAAGATAGCAATGTCTAGAACAGTGGTGGCAGCAGAGTCAACAATTGAGTGTTTAGGCTGGTGATGAGTGAACAAAGTTAACATGAAGAATAAGTAACTCAGAGAGAAATTAACCTTTGGGGATTTTTTAAAAAAAAAAAACAAAAAAGCTCCAAATGCTGGAAATCAGAAACAAAAACGGAAATTGCTGAGAAAACCCAATAGATCCGGCAGCACCAGTGGAGAGAAAACAGAGTTAACATTGAGTAAACAAGGTGCAGGGCTGGACGAACACAGCAGACCAAGCAGCATCATAGGAGCAGAGAGGCTGACGCTTCGGGCCTAGACCCTTCTCTGCTTAACATTGAGTAACTCGAGTTCTGGAGAAGGGTCACTGGACTATGCTTTCTCACCACAGATGCTGCCAGACGTGCTGAGTTTTCCCAGCAATTTTTTTTTTGTCTTTGGGAATGTTTAGTTTCTTGGAAAAGAATCATGACCTGTGTCATTAACTGTGCATAGAAGAACAGTTTGAGGATAGCTAATAAACGAGCTTTGGTGGAAGACCACAACAATTGTGTACTGGTCAGATCATTTTTCAATACTGTTAGGGAATTCCAATCTTGGCCTAACATTTAAATGAATGTTTTTGAGTAGACACAACATATTTTTGGCAAACTATTAGTCTGGCTAAGTGAACTAAATAGAATAGCTTCAAATTAATTAGTTCATGTTGCTCGAATATGGTCAAATTTTATGGAGAGATTCCCACAGGTGACTACTAATCATTGTTTACAAAATGATGTTGCAGAAAAATGTTCTTCTGAAATTGAAAAGAAGATCTCCCACTCATTACCCATTCAACTCCGGTCTTCAAGTGAATGTTCTGAAGCCTTTCTCTCTGCCTTTCACAAACCACAATCCTTTTTTGTATGAATGCTAGTACACTGTTTTGGTGAAGTACTGACTACCAATTGTCAGACTCACGACAAACATACATTTTTGATGCAATTTTAAGAGCAATATTTCACAAAATATTAAATACAAAATAGAACAGCATTGTGAGGATGCTGCGCACAAAGGGACAGTAGAATACAGGCCAAAGATCACAACGCTGCAATTGTTCAGTTTCTCAGTTTCTCTTTGCTGTTGCAGAGCCACATAAGTGTATAAGAGTACAAAAAGGCAAGTAAAGCTTATTCAGAGAACAATTCAAATTGATAACTGCTTATCTAATCCAGAAGCAAACTATTTCTCAGGATATAGTTAACAAAAAGGAAAACAATCGGTTGCCAACTCAGGAAAACTCTAAGATATTCCAAAATATCAAGCAATCTCTGGATGACAATGATAGCACACATTGTTTGCAACAAACTATTAACTACTTCCTTTAAATGGCAAAGTAGTATGCTTTCAGAAACTTGTTAATTTCACTTTGAAATCACTCTGATCACTCTATACTCATCACTTATTTTTGCACATTATTCCAGAGAGTGATAACTTCCTATGAAAAGCAATACTGTCAGATGTCTAATATTTCAGTGAGCTTTTATAAGCATAACCTCTAATCCTACCATTATATCCTTCTTCAATAACTTTAGTGGCCCATTCCTTTTATATTTTCTTCTAGTAAAACTTCAGTCATACTTGGCCAGACCAAATTTCTCCAAAATAAATTGCCCTAACTTTTAAAACCCAATTTCAAAGATAATAGTCATCGAGACATAGAGTCATACAGACCCTTCCGTCCAACTAGTCCATGCCGAACTAATCCCAAAATAAACTCGTCCCACCTGCCTGTTCCTGGCCCATATCCCTCCAGACCTTTCCTGTTCATGTACTTATCCAAATGTCTTTTAAACATTGTAATGGTACCCACATCCACCACTTCTTCAGGAAGTTCATTCCACACATGAATCACCCTCTGTCTAAAATATTTGCCCCTCATGTCTTTTCTAAATCTCCTCTCAACTTGAAAATGTGCCTCTAATTTTGAAATCTCCATCCTTGGGAAAAGACAACTACCATTAACTTTACCTATATTTCTCATTTATTTTATAAACTACTATCAGGTCATTTCTCAACTTCCTATCCTGAGAAAAGTCCCAGCCTAACTAGCCTTTCTCTATAACTCAAACCTTCCATACCCAGGAACATCCTGGTAAATCTCTTCTGAACCTTCTCCAGCTTAATAATATCCTTCCTATAATTGGGCAATCGAAACTGGAAATAATATTCCACAAGAGGCCTCACCAATGTCTTGTACAACCACAACATAACTTCCCAACTCCTATGTTCAAATGACTGAGCAATGAAGTCAAGCATGCCAAATGCCTCTCTAGCCATCCTGTCTATGTGTGATGCAAACTTCAAAGAATTATGTACCTGAACGCCTAGGTCCCTCTATTCTATAACACTACCCAAGGCCCTACCATTAATTTTATAAGCCCTACCCTCGTGTGTTGCACTAAAATGCAATACCTTGCATTTATCCAGATTGAATTCCATCTGCCATTTTTCAGTTGATCAAGATCCGTTTGTAATCTCAGAAAACGTTCTTCACTGTCTATATGGTGGCTTAGTAGTTAGCACTGTCACCTCACAGTGCCAAGGAACCAGGTTTGATTCCAGCCTCAGGTGACTGTCTAAATGGAGTTTACACATTTTCCCCATGTCTGTGTGGGTTTCCTCCAGGTGTTCTGGTTTCCTCCCATAGTCAAAAGATGTGTGGGTTAGATGGATTGGGCATGCTAGATTGCCCATAGTGCCTGACGCTGTGTAGGTTGGGTGGATTGGCCGTGGGATGTGTAGCAATGGGGTGAATTGTCCTTCAAAGGGTCAGTGTGGACTTGTTGGACCAGGTAACCTGTTTCCACACTGTAGGGATTCTACTATGCCACCAATTTTGTTGTCATTTGCAAACTTAGTAACCATGGAGATAGCAAGATCTGCAGATGCTGGAGTCAGAGTCTAACACAGTGTGGAGCTGGAGGAACACAGCAGGTCAGGCAGCATCAGAGAAGTACAGAGAACTTCAGTTCTGAAGAAGGGTCTTGACCCGAAACGTCGACTTTCCTACTCCTCTGCTGCCTGACCTGCTGTGTGCCTCCAGCTCTACACTATGTTAGATTTAAACTTAGCAACCATGCCTTCTATGTTCCCATCCAAATCATTTATAGAAGTAACAAACGAAAGAGAACCCAGAAATGATTCCTGTGGAATACCGCTGGTGACATTGATTTGATTTGATTTGTTGTTATCACAGGTACCTAAGTACAGTGAAAAGTTTTGTTTTGCATGCAGTATAAGCAGATCATAACATACAAGCACATACAGATCATATTGTGTTCAGACAGAGTGAGGCATACAGAGTTACGGCTGCACAGGAGGTGCATTAAAGTAAGATCAACATTAGATTTGAAATTAGAGATGTCCATTCAGCAGCCTAATAACAGCAGGGAAGAAGCTGTTCTTGAAACAGTTGGTATGTGTGTTTAGGCTTCTGTATCTTCTGCCTGACTGAAGAGGTTGGAAGAGAGTACAACCAGGGTGGAAGGAGTCTTTGATGTTGCCTGCCTTTCCCCCACAATGAGAAATGTAGATGGAGTCCATGGGTGGGAGGATGGCTTGTGTGGTTGTTTGGGCCATGTTTACAACCTTTCCTTATGATTCTGGGCAGAGGAATAGCCATACCAAGCCATGATGTACCCAGATAGAACTCCTTCTATGGTGCATTTATAAAACTTGGTGAGGGACCTTATGGACATGCCAAATTTTGTTAGATTCCTGAGGAAGAAGAGGCTTTGTTGTGCCTTCTTAACCGTAGCATCTATGTGGGAGGACCAGATCAGATTATTGGTTATCATCATTCCTAGGAACTTGATGCTCTTCACCCTCTCTACCTCGGCCCCATTGATGTAGTTGGGGGTGTGTTCTCCTCCTTTCTGCCTGAAGTCAATGATCAGCTCTTTAGTTTTGCTGACACCGAGGGAGAGATTGTTATCATTGCACCACAACACCAAGCATTCTATTTCCTTCCTGTACTCTGACTCATCATTGTTTGATATCCAGCCTATAACAGTGATGTCATCAGCAAACATGTAGATGGCATTCAGATGCAATTTAGTCACACAGTCGTGAGTGGACAGGGAGTACAGTAGGGAGCTGATTATGCATCCTTGTAGGACTTCAGTATTAGAGGAGGTACTGGTGTCTATCTTCATTGGTCTGTAGTCTGTGGGTCAAGAAGCTGAGCATCCAGTTGCAGAGGTCAAAGCTGAAACCTAGGTCTTGGAGTCTAGAGGTTAGTTTGGTTGGGATTACAGTGTTGAAGGCAGAGCTGTAGTCGATAAGTAAAAGCTTGATGTAGGTATCCTTATTATCCAGATGTTCCAGGGATGAATGTCGGGCTACGGAAATAGTGTTTGCTGTGGATGTGTTGAACTGGTAGGCAAATTGCAAGGGATTGAGGCAGGCTGGGAGGCTAGAGTTGATGTGAGCCATGACTAACTTCTCAATGCACTTCATAGTTATAGAGGTCAGAGCTACTGGACGGTAGTCATAGAGGCACGTTGCATGAGTTTTCTTTGGTACTGGAATAATGGTGGTCTTCTTGAAGCTTTGCAATACTGTCTATGCAATATGTAAGTAAAAATCAGAGAAAGGTTCATCTCAGAATGTAACTCCATATCTGCTCACATCAGCAGGAAGGCAGTTTGAAAATTACAGGCCCTACTTGAGTTAAAAGCAAAGTCATGCTTTGAGATTCAATACACTGACAGTGAATGGGATGGAAATGCATGCATTGGAATGCCATGTAATGTGAAGATTTTTGGTTCATTGAAATTCCACACAATAAGAACAAAATAGTCCTATCAGTTGAGAGGCTTAACAGCTATTGAGTTAAAAAGAGCTGAAATGCCTCTAACAGATAGAAACCACATCTTGCACTATAAAAAGAAATATGTATTTTTTCAGAATAATATTCTTTCACAATTGAGCAATCATGCAATATCATTTTCTAACTTGACATAAAGAAAATTAGTCAGCTTGTACTTTTTATTAATTTCCTTCCCTTCTTGTTTTGACATAGGCTAAGTTCCACTAATGTTTATTGTTCTGAAGAACTAATTCAGTTTAGAACGAATTAGTTCAGTTCACACTTTCACTGCTGATCATCAGCCAGTTACCCATGTCAAAAAGAAACATTAAGTGAGAATAGCATCAGGCTTGGTTACTACTGTACATGGTAATGGTTTGGAAAAGGTGAATGTTGAACACTACATTAAGCTATGCCCAACTTGATGATGTTATGCAGGATTGGGTAAGGGTCAGGCAGAATTCCTATAAACTCATGAGGTGCAGACCTATATCTGTTAAATGACGTAATGGTTCTAAAAGAGTTAATGTTTGAGCTATGCTGAACTCCAAACAATTCAATGACGTCACACAAACTTTGGGGAGAGAACCAGTTGGAGTCTGGCCCAGTCTCCTGATGGAAGCACACGAGATTTCTCTATCTTTGTTTGTAATTATTAATCCAAAGAGTTCATGCAACCTGCATATAATTACAAAGATGTCATAATCTTATTATCTAAGACAGGAAGCATCTTCTGTTGAGACTTACGTATAGTCCAATGTCCATCATGGATTACTGAACAGCTCCTCAGACTAGGAACACTGGCGGTAAAATTCTACCCTAAACACAAGCCATTAGTAGTTGGTAAACGGGCACTACAACATATTATAACAATATCCACAGATTTCATTATATTCTTAGTAACAATAACAGGATTTGCTGGTGAAACTCAGCAGATGTGGCAGCATCTGTGGGAAGAAAGTTGAGTTAGTATTTCAAGTCCAGTGACTCTTCATCAAAAAAAAAGGATGGTGGTAGCATTTGTTTACTCAAAAATGCCAGTTATGGTGCCTCACATACTAAAATAAAGTGATAGTATCACATCATCTAGGCTCATAGATGAAAAGTGAACAGTTAATGGCATAATCAAGGATTGCTGATAGCAAAAGTGCTGTATCCCAGCAAGACCTAGTGCCTACACTTATAGGTAGAAAATCCAAAATAAATGAAGACAATGAGTTGAAAGACTTGTAAACTTAACATAAATGACATTTATGAATCAATAATCACAAAGACAATACACACAAAGTTGTGAACTTTATTTCATTCCCTCTGGAAAGTGTATTGGAATATTTTTGATACCATCAGCATTGCATAAGTCCAGAATTGTGCATTCTATCAAGTCATCATTGTTTAAAATGGTTAAAAAAATGAGTGATTGCGATTAGGATCCAAAAGTCAGGTAGACCATTTTGATATCTCAAAACTATGCTTCAAAACCGGGCCAAGCTGTGTTGGACCCAATCCTTTGCAGAGTAACAATAAGTACATTGTACCCTGCAGGACAATAGCTTGTGAGTTGAGTGCAGAGGAAGCTGTTAGTGGAGCCTAATTAGAGGTTAATCTGCCACTATTTCCTCAAATGCTAAATGATTTTCCTCTGGAGTGACTGCAACTTCATTAGACTGCAGCTGGAGCCATGGCTTACTCTCTCCAAAACAAAAGCAGCTTGGAGTCAGTAAAATAAAGTCTTTATGTTCTGGAGACAGTGAAATTTGTGCTTGTTAAGGTGATGGATAGTAGTATGGAAAGTATTTCCACATTTTCAACTTGTATGACAGAATCAGCCACTGTCAAATCAGATACTTTATAAGATTCAGAGTAAAGATCTCTCTCTACTGTGCAGGGGAGCCAGCAAGGTGTTAATATTTCCTTCCAATATAAGGTAACAACTTACAAGTCTTGAACAGATGGGCTTTTTGGAGAGTTAACAGTTTGAGAAAAAAGGAAGTGTTTGCCGCAATGAAGAAATTAAACCTTTCAGAAGCGGCTTTAGGAATGGAGAAGATTTGGAGTCATAACAGTCTATCTTTACGCACAACAGCTCATTTTGTCTTGGGCCAGGTTTTTACACATTTAAAACTAAAGAATGGACAGATAAATAACCAGGTTCACTTTTTGACCTACGTGATTACCACTTTAAAGTTGATCATTAGGCAGAGTGAAAATCATGTGTAAATCAAATACAGCAGACAAATTTCCTTTACAGTGGTACAAACATCCCAAGGCTCCTCACAAAAGTACTACCAGACAAAGTTTGGCACCTAACCACATAAAAGAGCTTCAGAGCAAATGACCAAGTTGTTGTAGAATAAAAATCTCTTTACAATGTATCATCAGGCATTTCCAGATCAGCTCTGATATATGTCAGTTGCTGAGTAAATTGCCTACTGTTCAACCAAAACCTCAGACAAGCACCTCTAACTATAATCTCTGTGAGTTTCATTACCCACATCATCCATCCTGTGCCATACCGGAACTCAACTGCAACTTCTTAGACAATTAATTCGTATTGTATTGTTACCTGTAGAATAATTAATAGCTAATAAAAGGAAGTGAATTTATTTTACTAATCCGGAAGGATTCAAGTCGGACTTGTCTTTGGTGCGAGTACCACAATAATTAAAAGACTTTTATTTCTCTACAACACTGACTACTTGAAGCCCAGCCAGCATGAGTAAAATTGAAAGATAAGCCAAACATTCTGTCAGAGGAAAGATTGGTAAAAATACAAGCCTGAACTGAAACTAAGTTTTCACTCTGCCTAATGATCAACTTTAAAGTGGTAATCACGTAGGTCATAAAGTGAACCTGGTTATTTATCTGTCCATTCTTTAGTTTTAAAAGTGCAAAAACCTGGCCCAAGACAAAATGAGCTGTTGTGCGTAAAGATAGACTGTTATGACTCCAAATCTTCTCCATTCCTAAAGCCGCTTCTGAAAGGTTTAATTTCTTCATTGCGGCAAACATTTCCTTTTTTCTCAAACTGTTAACTCTCCAAAAAGCCCATCTGTTCAAGACTTGTAAGTTGTTACCTTATATTGGAAGGAAATATTAACACCTTGCTGGCTCTCCTGTACAGATACCAAGAAAAAATATCACTTCTTATTTCCAATTTTTAATCTGTTCCTCTCCATCACCTTCTTGTTTTTTTTTCCATTTTACAGCCATTACGTTCAGAACTCTTGTCAATTTCCTTTCAGTTTTCTCCAAAATTCAAGATGTAGAATTCTACATACATATATTCCTTGTATGTTTTTTGTTTTGAAATAAAAACTAATTTTACTGTCTCTTTCTGTACCTGCTTGTTCTTGGAACTCAAACCTGCAGAATTCTTTCTCTCCATCTGTCCTTCCTTCCATCCTTCTACAGACACTCGAGGGAAGATTGTATTTTGATGCTCCCTGTATATTCACGCATACTTCAGGAAATGCACACAATCCAGCTCATTCTGAGCTGATTTATTTAATTGTTTAGCTAAGCACAGTTGGGAGTGATGATAAAGATATATTAATACTTATAACACAAGTTTATCATTATTTAAGGACTCCATCTTTCCTTACCAAACATCTAACATGTGATGAACATGTTAACATTAAACAAAATATTTTCCTGGGCCTCGATGTGCCAGTTAAACAGAAAAAGCAGCCATGATATTAGTGAATGACAGAGCAGGCTCAAGTTCAAATGGCCTACTCCTGCTCTTAGTTCATAAAATTGTAGGTAAGAAAACACTATGGACAGCTTTCATTTCAATAATTAATCATAGTTCTAGACACAAGCATATTCACAATCAAAACTCCTTCTGAGGTGAAAATCATAGAGCCAGGCCTTTAAGTGGAAATTCTTTGCATTAAGATTCCCTTAAAAAAAATCTGCGACAGGATTTTCCTGAATCCGCTGCTGGAGGATCCGGTGGGATTTTATACCTCCACAACCAGCTGTGACTGGTACCGTTTCAGAGTCACAGTCATCAGGTAGGTAGGATAGCGCCCAATGGGATCATTATGAGTAAAGAGCTAAGTGGGAAAATGTAGGCAATGCTACAGCAGAAACCATACTACAATATGAAATGGAGAAAGTTACTTTAAAGCAACAGAGCCAATGCTTAAAAATGCATATCCCTTTATATGGTTTGGTGTCACCTTTAGAATGCTCCAGTGACGTGTGTTGGACTATTTCATTAAGTTATAAGTGCGATGTAAGTATAAGCTACTTTTGTTGTCATTGAGCACCACTAGATCTGAGTGAAGGGAAAGGTGCTTTATCCCTAGGAAAGAAGCATGGGAAAACCATACAGCACTCCCTCAGGGATACTACCAACACTGTCTTGAAAATGCTGGAGGTGATGGGATCAGTAATGTAAGTCAGAGAAATAGGGTGATCTGTCAGAATTTGCTTGACTACCATTACTTATAAATGGGAGATAGGGGAGAGGCAGCATGTGGTCTTCTAACGCATGGGGACGGACAAAGAAAATAATATTCTGAGCAGAAGTGTAGTCATGGATTGCATCTTTCAATATTCGCATCTTCTACCACTACCACATCTATTTTAAGCCCTTGCTGTTGGCTTTATTCTACTTTTCAAACCAGTTGTCTAGCCAACTGAGCTAACTGACCCCCTAAGCCCATCCTTCTCAACCCTTCCCCTTTCCTGATGCGTGGTGACCATCAGGTTAAACCGCCTCTGGTTGTGTCTCTCAGAGCAGCCCTATGGTCCAGTAAGACAATGGCAATTTTACTTACCTTTATCCATTTTAAGGTGGGAAATTGCTGGTTAATCTAGGCTCAAGTCTCCTTTAAGGTAAAATAGAATATCCAGTGAAAACACATTGCATATGTTGACCTGACTGTGCATGAATTCACATAAGCTTTTATTCACTCACACTTCAATTAGATTAATCCTTGTGGCTTCTTGTTTTTGCACATCGTTTCGAGGAGAAAAAGTGACAGATTAGACAGAACAAAAGCCTACTGTGCCAATTAATTCTGACTCTAAAAGAGTGAATCTGAATTTATAAGAAAGTCAATTAAGACTACTCATTTGTCTGATTTAATTTCTTATGCAATCCCATGTGATCTAGAAATCCGTTGTTTGACTGAGCAATGTGGAATTACAATAGTGGCAATTCTAATACAGTGAGCATGTGACTTTGGGTATGGCTTGAGCAGTGACACCTGAAAAATACATGAGCATCTTGAGAGCAGGCACCAACTTGCCAATGTCCATGTTGAACTGCAGCAAATTAGGTGTGACAAACTTTCCAAATATGTGTAGGAGCCAATTTCAAGATATTACTAGAACAATTGCATCAACGTTAATGTGAGTTCTGGGGTTTAACTTCACCTCCATTGGTCTCCTAGTTTCTTGAAACAAGTGAGAAGAAAGTAGTGATTGTTGAAGGCATAACAGGACACACTATTACTAACTGGTGAATACTCACAGCTGCCTCTTTACCTGCTTGCGTGAAAGGATCTGTTCACAGTGCATGTGTTCTGAAATTACTTTAAACAGTTCGGAGGTGCCATCTACACTTGAGACTCTGAGGCCTGATCTGCACTTTGAAACTCTATCAGAGCAGCATGGGCGTTGCTTATACCGTATTACTTTGGGCCTCAGATGAGGATCAAGGCATCAGGAATAGTAAGAACTGTGGACAGAAGCACCAAGTCCAAGTACAAAGGATGAGAAATGGAAGACTCTAAGTTGAGTATCTGCTTCAATAACTTCTTTCACCATAATTCCACTCATGGATCAGTTACAGATCCCTCAAAGCAGGGAGGTGGAAAACACATTTATGCGAACCAGCGGGGTCCTGAAAACTCAAGACTAGGAATATTGAATCAGGAGAAAGCTGTTTGACCATCTGAACCTGCTTCAACATTCAATAAGATCATGTCTGATCTGGTTGTGGTCTCAGTTCTACTTGTCTGTTTGCAACCCGTAACTCTGGACTCGCTTGCCTATCCAATTCTATTTGATCAGCTTGAAAAATTTAAAGACCCAATCTCCGCTATCTTCTAGGGAAGTTAATTTCAACCACTAACGATTAACCTTTAGCGAGAAACAAATTCTCCTAATCTCACACTTAATGGGAGGGTTTATGTTCTCAAATTGTATTCCTGAATTTTAGTCTCTCCCATTGGAGAAAACATCCTCCCATGATCCACCCTAACCAGTCTCCTCAGAATCAGCAATAAGGTCACCTCTCATTCTTCTAAACTCCAGTATAGGTCTAACCTGTTCAATATTTCTTCATAAAATAAGCCCATCATCCCAAGAATGAGTAATGTGAACCTTCTCTGAATTGGTTCTACTGTAATTATATCCTTTCTAACAAAAATGGAAGCCAAAACTGTACATAGTACTAGAAGTGGTAGACTAACAGCCTGCACAACTGTAGCAAAACCTCCCTACTTTTATATTCCATTCCTCTTGCAGTAAACATCAACATTCCATTTGGATGAGGGTAACTGCATGCTATTTGTGATTCATATACCAGGAAACCCAAATTCCTCTGTAGCAGCAATAACAAGGTGTAGAGCTGGATGAACACAGCAGGCCAAGCAGCAGCAGAGGAGCAGGAAGGCTGACGTTTCGGGCCTAGACCCTTCTTCAGAAAATTTTTGTTATCTTGTTATCTCAGATTCTCCAGCATCTGCTGTTCCGATTAATTCTTCCTCTGTAGCATCAAGTTTTGCACTTTCTATCTAAATAATACACTGTTTTCTATTCTTTCTATGCCAAAATGGACAAGTCCCATTTATTATTAGCTTCCACTTCCAAATTTCTGTCTACCCAGTTAAGTTGTCTACATCATACTGCCAACTCTTGGTCTTTACCTGACAATATTTCTCTAACTATCTTAGTGCCATTGATAAATTTAGTTAACATATGTTTGGTCCCCTCATCCAAATCTTTGATACACATTGTAAATAGTTGAGGACTCAGCCTGATCTTTGTTACAGCATCTCAACCCAAAAAATACCCATTTACCTTCACTCTCTGCTTCTTCTCAGCTAACATATCCTTTAACCATCCTAATATATTAAAGTCTACAACTTATACTCTTATACTTCAAGTATCTTCCCTAGTTTTAGTTTTGCTCACAAGAGGAAATATCTGAACTATGCAGCAGCTTTTGCTGTGGTACCTTATCAAATGCATTTTGAAAATCCCAGTACCTACTTGTTCCCCTCTATCCACTCTGAATATTTCTTTATTAGATTAGTTAAACATGACTTCCCTTTCACAAGCCATGTTGGCTCTATCTGATCACGTTGTGATTTTCTCAGAATCCTGCTATAGCTTCCTTCCAAATGGAGACTAGTACCTAGCCTGTGACACATGTTACGCTAACTGGTCTGTTCGTATAGTTTCTTTCTTTCTTCCTTCCTCCCTCCTTTCTTGAATTAAGGTTATCAATCATTCTGATTAAAGTGATATTTGTAATGTTCAACCTAGTGTTGAAGGCCTATGTGCATTTGTGTAATTGTTATGTTGGTTGCTGTAAGCACTCTTTCCATGGACAAAGATATCATCACAATGACCTGTTGCATTCTGCCATCATTGCTGAGACAGATTCCTCTCTTTCCTTGGAACTGTGCACTGTATGGCTGGAATTCCTGCTGGTACAACACACATTCTCTGCTCCCATTCCAGTAGTATCCCAGTTGTTGATGGCTCTCAAGCTACTGCATTTAAATCCAACTGAACAGAGCTTGGAGCATCCTGCAGCCTCCAACACGTTCTCCCTGTCTCCACTCTCGTCCCCAAGCTCATTTATGATATAGGAGTCACCAGGTGAAAATCAAATTATCTGCCTTACTGGTCTCCCTGTCAGGCAAGTGTCTGAGTCAATCCTTGGTCTGCATTGGTCCTCAGATAATGTACTTCAGAGGGATTGACCTCCTCGCAGGAGTTGTAACCTTAGACAAGCTGGACTAATGTGGAAAAGAAGAAATTACATGTGAGTACTCCCAAGATATGAAAAGATTGATGTCATAATTATGCTAATCCCTTTCAATGGCATTGCTTAACTGGCCACATGTGTGTAGTCTGCAGAGAAGACATAATTTTTGCAACAAAACAACACCCTTAGTGCTGAAATTGCAGATGCGACAGTATTGAGATTCGCAACCAAAGCTTTCTCCCTGTTTAGAATACACATGTGACAAGATTTCAAAGCATTTTCTGCTTGCTGTCTTATAACTCACATCTCAGTATTTACTACTCCACTCAATTATTGCAAACAATTGTTGAAATTCAGTTCAGATATATGGATTACTTGCACTTGAAGGTATCATGTGCTTGGGTTCAGCTATATTGTGATTCTCTTTGGAAAAAGAAAACAATGCAGTAGTATTTGTTTTTTTAGTGTCTCTGATAAATAGATATTGCTGCCAGATAGGGATATAACTTTGTTAGAGTTAAAAAAAACTGCAGATGCTGGAATCCAAGGTAGACAAACAGGAGGCTGGAAGAACACAGCAAGCCAGGCAGCATCCGGAGGAAAGGAGCAG
>NC_063345.1:33931402-33973444 GCF_021869965.1 Rhincodon typus | reverse complement strand
GGTATGGTCTGGAGGTGAGGCCTGGTATGGTCTGGAGGTGAGGCCTGATGTGGCTGGAGGTGAGGCCTGGCGTGGTCTGGAGGTGAAGCCTGACGTGGCTGGAGGTGAGGCCTGGTGTGGTCTGGAGGTGAGGCCTGGCGTGGTCTGCTTGAAGGACTGTAATGCTGAACTTTTTATTTCTTTATTTTTCTAATTTATTCCTAAGATCCTGTATCTAAGATGGCGCTGTAAGAGGCGATTTTGTAAACTTTTCACTGCACAGATGTAAGTACATGTGACAATAAACCTAATTCTAATTCTAACTTTCCTGAAAATTCACAATGTTAATCTGCCAGGATCTGGAAGAGAGAGAGAGCTATAGCCAGCAAGCTGTTGTGGACCACCATGCAGGAATGTGAGTGAGAGATAATGCTCAAATTGAAAGAATTGAATTCATGAAGAGTTGAAACAAGGCTAAAAGATTTTTCTAGCTTGTGCCAGCAGAATAATCTTTAAAGAAAAACCTTCACTCTGAAAGATGGTTCAGCGATCAAAGTTCTGAGATCAAAGAAAGGAAAAGAACAGAAATAAACCCTCTGGAACAGTATAACAATGTAGAAAAATGGATTGTTCTATTTTGTTGTTTAAAGGAGAAGTTGTCTTACAATGATAGTGTTCAATCAACAGTTTTTATACTTATAAGTTATATTAAATGTCTTGAAATGGTTAGTTTGTATCATCCTTTCAGTTATTAACTAGAAGTTGAGCCTTCTTTTTAAAAATTATCTATCCCTATGGAAATCATGACATGGAGACCTAAGAAAAGTGTATCCATCATTAAGTAACCAAAACTATACACAGTACTCCATGTCTTGCCTCACCAAGGCCCTACATAACTGCAATAAGATTACTTTGTTATTCTACTCTAATCGCTTTCTAATAAAAATATATAAAACATATTTACAATAAAACATATTACACATTTACAATAAAACGTATCTTTGTGTTCCTAATGGCTTGCTGCATCACCATGTTAATTTTTAGTGATTCCTGTAAAAGGACATTCAGATCCTTACTAACGTCAACATTTCCTTTTCTCTAAATATTAAAAAAACAGTCTGCCTTTCCATTTTTGCTAGCAAAGTAAGATCTTCATATTTCTACACATTATATTCCATCTGTCACATTTCTGTTCATTAACTTAACCCAACCAAATTCCTTTCCATCCTCCTCACAACTTATTTTCCCATCTAATTTTGTTCCACCAACAAACTTAGTCCCCTTATCTAATTCATTGGTAGAGGTTATAAAGATCTGCTATTTGCTGATTCCAGCTACACTCTGCCAGCCTGAAAATCATTCATTTGTTTCTCTCTGTTTTCTGGATGTTAACAAATTCTCAATCCAGGATCATCTCTCAATCTCATAAGCCCTAAATGTGTGTAATAACGTCTTGTGTGGCAACTTATTTGCATTTGTTTCCACATAACTATTGCACGGCTTACACAGTCAAAAATCTGTTCTAGATGATTTTTCATTTTTTATTCAAACATGATTTTTCTTTCATAAATCTATGTTGAGTCTGTCTAATCATACTATGAATTTCTAAGTGCCCAACTAATTCTCTAAATAATAGATCCTAGCATCTAGCCTTTATTAATGCCAAGCTAAATGAAGTGTAGTTCACAGTTTTCTGCCTCTTTCCTTACTTAAAAAATGGATTTACATCAGCTACCTTTTAATCTTTGAAGAGTGTTTCAGAATCTAATGAATTCTGCAAGATCGAAGCCAACATAACTACCATCGCTGCAGCTGCCTCTTTTAAAATCCAAGTACATATGCTGCACTTTTGGCTCTCCTTATTTAATGAAGGATGTAAATGCATTGGAAGTTGTTCAGAGGAGGTTTACTAGATTGACACTTGGAATGAGTGGTTTGTCTTTTGAGGATAGGTTGAACAGACTAGGATGATTCCACTGGATTTTAGAGGGATAAGGGATGACTTAATTGCAGTATGTTAGGTCCTGACCGGTCCTGACAACATGGATGTGGAAAGAATGTTTCCATTTGTTCGTGAGTCCAGCATTAGGCAACACTGTTTAAATATTTGGAGTTGCTCTTTTAGGATAGGAATGAGGAAAAATATATTCTATCTCAGAGGGTTTTTCAAATAAAGAACTCTGCCTCAGGAAGTATACAAATATATGCACGAAGAAATGAATCAGGAGCAATAGTAGGCCATTCAGGCCTTTCAGCCTGTTCTGTTTTTCAAAAAGATCATGGTTATCTCAAATACACATTAGTTAACAAGAATCCATCTCTACTTTCCAAGTCCAGCAAAAGCAATATTAACCTAGTCAATAACTCCTCATACATCAGTCCCACCATCCCTGGAATCAGCCTGGTGAACCTCAGCTGCACTCCCTTGAGAGAAAGAGCACCTTTCTTCAGAAAAGGAGACCAAAACTGCACATAATATTCTAGGTGTGGCCTCACCAGGACCCTGTATAACTGCAGCAACACATCCCTGCTCTTGTACTCAAAACCTCTCGCAATGAAGGCCAGGGTACCATTTACCTTCTTTACCACCTGCTGCACTTGTATGCTTACCTTCAGCGACTGGTGCACAAGGACACCCAGGTCCCAATGCACACTCCCCTCTCCCAATTTACAGCCATTCAGGTAGTAATCTGCCGCCTTGTTTTTGTTTCCAAAGTGAATAACCTCACATTTATCCAAATTATTCTGCATCTGCCATTGATTTGCCCACTTATCCAACCTGTCCAGATCATGCTGAAGGATCTCAGCATCCTCTGGCCCTTGAAATGAAGCAAGGACGTGAGGGTTCTCAAGGTTGTAGACTCATGGCAGCCTCCAGCGTAGCTCAATCAGGCTTCTAAGATGTGGTACTAATGATCACAGTTGACTTGCATATTGATGAACAGAATTATTTTCTGTTGATGAAGTTTATCATTATGATATGGTGCTCTCAATGCAAATATACGTATATTCTACTATCTGCTGCATCTGGGGCATATCAGCAACATTAGCAAAGCCTACTGTCCAGGTACAGCACTGAACAAATCACAGGAAATGAGCTGAAGTGATCTGGCACAAATTGCATCAGTAACAGACTGGATCCATGTCCAGATTGAGAATTGAAAGATCCCACAAAGCTACCCAGTGGTTCATTCGGAACATCCAGCTTCATACATCTTCAATGTAGCTGTCACTTTGACAGCCACTGGGATAAAATGGCCACCTCACTCTTCAGATCACAGATCCTTCTCCAGCAGCTGGCATCATTCTGTGATGGTGTCCCAGGACATAGCCTATCTGGAAGAAATGGCATCAAAGATGACATGCCCTGGGCCTCCTGTACCTCCTGAGGAGATCTTCAGCTGTAACCATTTCATTACGAGGCTATTCAGCAGCTGCTGGAGTTTCCTGCTGATCTCAAGATTGCTGACTCATCTGTTCCTCCTCAGTTAGTCTGTGCCTTTGTTACATTGCAGCTGGAGAGTTCCCACTGTGGCTAGATCCATTGGTCACTGTTCCAATGAATCTGTGTGAATATTACAGAAAGAAATTGGTAGGTTAACTAAATGATAAATGGAGTATAATGTGGGAAGCTGTGAAGTACTTCATTTTGGAAAGAATTCTTACGAGGCTTGACAGGGCAATGCATGTCATGCTTGTCACAGTGAGTTGGAGGTTCCGCCTGGTAAACAAGGACTCCATTAAACCTCCATGTTCCTTTTCTTCCTGACATTCCTCATTGAACCCAGCACCGAGCTTCCACATATTCCGACTGGCTTCATCTCTCAACATTACCCCTGAGCCCCAGCCCTACCGTTAGTCATGCCAACCATTATTCTGCAATCACTCCATTGAAGCTGGGGTAGTTGTGACTGTTGATAGCCCCACTCTTTTCACAGTAACCCATATTCTCCAATGCATTACCAAACACCCCTCACCCCCACTATCCCATTATGTGTTGAATTTCCCCCACTTCACAATTATTGTCCCCTCTGCATCCCAGCATGCAGATCTAATTTCCACAATTGACTACTCCGACTTCCCTACCATAGGTCTTTGATAACATTCCCTGCCATTCACTGAGCCAGCCCTAGGAGTGACCATAGCCCACACCCCTGGCCAATCTGGATGGGCACTCCAACTGATGTGTTACCAACCTCTATGTATCTCCCCATCTGACTTACTATGAACACCAGATTAGTTGCACCAGGTTTGCAGGATTTAACTGTAGTGATATGGATTTCCAGACCCTGGCCACCTATGTAGACAACTGACTGTGTTCAAGTTCTTGTACTGGTGGAGGATGCTGCTTTTGACGTATCATGCTGGGATCCCCTAACTGTCTTTCTTGGCCTGATTGAGGATTACTTCCCTTAGACCTTGAGACATGGCTATTTGGTTGGGACAGTGCATTTGTTTCATTAGCTACTTGTGCTATACAGCTACATGGCTACGTAGCACTAGCCGGCAAAATACCAACTCCCCTCACTGCACACTGCTCACAACCACGATATGATGCCTGGCTATGTAACTGCACTAAAAGACAAAACAGGACAGATATACTGTGAGCATTTAGCTGTAACTGTGGAGGCAAAATGGGCAACTTTCAGTGTTGATTGGTAGTTAGTTGAAAATTATTTTTTGTTTATGTAGTTGTGCTACAAGTTGAGGCCTTTGTTTTGTATTTCAAGATTTTGACTTCTAGGTGTTTTAACCTGAAACAGTCTAACTTGCAGCAGGCCTTAAAGCAATCAAAGAGTTTAAGAATTACTTATTGGGTAGGGTGGAGGGAGGAGGGGAGTTTTCTCTGGCATTCTCATTTTCTAAAAGGCAGAGTGGATAAGGTGACAAGAAAGATGGATGCTGACTAATGAGCACATTTTCTACTTTGTGCGGAGAGTCAACCATTGGAAGTGGGCACAGCTCAAGGTCTATAAATCTGGACAAAGAAATTTGCTTTAAGGTGCGTCTTGACAGAAGACATGGAGGCGGAAAAGATTTAGGCTTGGATTTCTAGAGGATAATGGCACAGTAATTGAATGCCTTTCCTCAATGACTAAATGAAGGCAATTAACAGTGCAGAACAGATAAGAGTCAATAGAACAGAGAGATTAAAGGCTTGGAGAACATCACAGATAAAAAAGGAAATGTTCCAAAAGGATTTAACATGAAGATCCTAATTTTAAATTTGGGTTTCTGGGGGCCGGGTGTAAGTATAGGCTAGTAAGGAAGGGATTGATGGTTGAGCAGAATTTGGTGCGGAGTAGTGGTGTACTGGATGAACAGTAACTATAGGTCACAGATTGGTGCTTGGTCAGGAGACCATTGGAAGAATTGAGTCTGGAGATGAGAAAGATATGACCCATGAAGACGGCCTCACCTGTGATCTTAGGTTCATGTTGCACAACAGGTGACCACACCACACTGTTCTGTATCTGTAAAATCTTCCTTGCTGTCCTGTTTTGACACCATCACCTTGATAACTTGTTAAGATCTCTCCACCTTAATTAGTTTGTATCATTTTGGATTACTTCTTACTTTGGTTAGACCCTCGGCATGTGACTCTTATACCTGTCATGTATTTCAGACATTTGTTTGTCTTCAGCACCACCTTATTTTTAATTTTTTGTAATAATCTCTCTGACTCATTTAATCAAATTATAGGTCATCCCTTTGCTTGTTATTCAGCTGTTGACACTTTACTCACACCAACTGACAGTTTTGATCACCTGCAGAAACTTATTATTCGATACTCCACTCACACTATTTGTATGATCCTTTGATCTCTCTGCACTTGATCTGTCTTCCTATAAATTCTGTGTCTGTGTGCTTCTCTCTCACTTCATCTGATGAAGGAGTTATGCTCCAAAAGCTTGTGATTTCAAATAAACCTGTTGGACTATAACATGGTGTTGTGACAATAGTAGTTAATATGATAGTCATATTTCAGAGATGTTTAGCTATTTTTCAGTGAAAAGATTTGAGAGAAACAGTCAAATAAGGCTTGTGTTTTAAAGCAAGGTATCTTCACAAAAGTGTTTTTTTAAAGGCACTGATGGCAAATGAATATTAAAACTGTTTCTGAAGAGTCTAAAAACAATAATGAATTTGTTATCTTGTATCAATTATTTATAACCGTCTCAACATGTCTCTGGTCCTTGACACGTGTTCTACATGATATATCCACATCTTAGGTTGTGAACACAGAGGTACAAAGACAAGGGCAGATACACAAACAACCCAAACGTAGAAACAAGAGACTCCAGTTATAAATGGTTTGGTATCTTCACTAACTATGGAATGAAATGGTGTGATGACTTATACTTAGCCTTATTTTAAAGAGCATTAGCAATTGATCTTGATTCAATCTTGATTCAGATCCCATGGGGGTACTGCAGGGTTACATTGTTGCATGAGTAGGTATTGGGCAGCGCAAATCAACTCAGGCCAACTCTGCTTCACTTACAGAAACTATTGACATCATTCAAATCATGAAGTCAACTGTAGTGAATTTGGACATGCAACTGCAGTCTTATTGAAATATTTGGAATTGAAATTGGCAGGTTCTCGGTTTTAAAAAAACATAGTTTAGGATTACACCTAGGCTACAAGAATCAGGTTCTCCAGGGTGTTTTAAAAAACTTCAACTCGGTAAGTGTGTCACCCAGTATGGCTCTGAACTGTATAACACGGCAAGATCATGTGTTTTTGTCTGATATCAAAATTGTGAAAAGTCTTTGCATGTTAACTGATAAACATGTTATACCACTGTTTCAGATCAATAGTGACCTATACTAAATTAGTTAATCCCTAGTATGATATTCTACTGTTAATGCCAGAGTCGTCAGCCTACATAAGGCTGAAAATTGAGTGTTTCAGTTCACAACCCAGTAAATTTTTGCTGGAGAGGACAGTCCTCAAAATTGCTACCTACAGACAGTTATTTTTATGCAAGTGCCCTGACTGAAGCTTCAGTAACCTCCTACACCCCAACCTGAAGACATATAGGGAGCAACTCTAAACCATTCGAGTAGATAAACAAGAACTGAAGGCAGTATAATTGGGATTAAATCAAGGGAAGTAGTAATTAATGGGGTAAAGATCGATATAAATGCCATATTTTGCAAAATCTTTATTATTCCAGAGTTAATCTGAATGTGTCTATCTGGGCAGTAGAAGCATGACTCTGGAAAAGGTTGTTCCATAAAGGCTTTGAGATCAATTAAACTGCATCTCTATATCTGTGCTTGCGTCCCTAAGAAGCAATTAGCAAGGTTTCAGGAGGCCTGGTTTCAAGTCCCACCTGTTCCAGAGGTGTGTAATAACATCTCTGAACAGATTGACTAGAAAATAACCCTTGAAGTTTCTTGCTTTGAGCTCAAATCAGCCAAAATGATGTGGAGGATCAAAGATTAACACTGGATGAAGCAACAGGGCCGCTGCCAGAAAAACTAAGAGAAGCTGTATGATGCATCGCATTTCAATATTCATCAGATGAAACTTCAGCCTAAAATCCCTTCCAATTCAACCACAGATCCTCTTGGATAGGGCAGACTATGGGCAGAATCTTACAGGGGTCTGAGTAACATAGACCATGATGGGACAAGACTTCTCTCAATGTCAGGAGTTACTCGCTACATCTTCTATGATTTTGTTTGCTGAGCAGCATTTTTATTTTACTTATGCGTGGGACTGGGCAGCACCGGCTGGCAAGCATTTATTTCCCATCCTCTGTTGCCCATGAGAAAGTGGTTGTGAGCTGTCTTCTTGAACTGCTGTAGTCCACATGTGTGGTGACTTTTTTGCAATGCTAAGTTGGAACAAATGAGGATCATAGCTTGCTACATGTTTTATTAATGCTGCAGCTCAACTCATTAATTGTACCTTACTCTAAACAAGATAGACGTTGAAAAATCTCACATGGAAGTCAGCACAGGTACCTGGCAACTTCAGCTCACCACAGGCTGCAAGGAGCCTCCATGTAGTTTAGCATCAAACTGCATCTCAGGGCACAATCCTGCCCCTTGTCAAGGAACATTGCCGTCTAGCTCTTAGCAAAGCCCTCACAACCATCTTAGCACCTCAACGATCCACATTCAGGATGCTTAGGAAACACAGACATGCAACGCTGGGCACACTGGCAACTAACATTGAATGATTGATATAAGTTCACTTCACACGCTTGGGTGGGCACCCAGCTCATGCATTGAGCCAGGCTGCAATTCGCTTACTCTCGTCATGCTTACTCACGTAGCACATACCTGCATGTTTGCAACGTTTATGCTTTGCCTTGCCATTCCAACTCGTGCATGCACACAACTAGGCAGCTTGATTGCTAATGAGCAATCCATCATAGAATCCCTACAGTGTGGTAACAGGCCACACTGGCCATCGAGCTCACATTTACCTTTTGAAGAGCTTCCCATCCTGACCCACCCCTGTAACCCTATACTTACCATGGCTAGCCCACCTAGCCTGCACATCCCCAAACACAGCGGGCAATTTAACATAGCCAATCCACCTAGCCTGCACATCTTTGGACTGTGGGAGAAAACCAGAGCACCCGGATGAAACCCACGCAGACACAGGGAGAATGTGCAAACTCCACACAGACAGTCATCCGAGGGTGGAATTGAACCCAGATCCCTGGCGTTGTGAGGCAGCAGTGCTAACCACTGAGCCACCATGCTGTCCCTCCCAAGGAAGCATATATCTTGCTATGCGGCAGTGTGATACATCAATCGCACGCCTGCTCCAAGTGCCAGCAGCTTATGTGGCAAACACACTGCATGTGCAACAAGCAAGCAGTCATGGCTCAATGTCTTGGTGGCATAATCATCACTAAAATCCATGGAGGCATCCGTTAGCCAGGGGATCCAAGCACAGAAGACAAGGGGAAAATTCAATATCCACCAAGAAAACTGGCTATGGTCACATGTCTAGTCAGGGTGATTGCAGTGAGAGAGTTGGAGTGGATCATGATATGTGCTGTGGCTCCACAGAAGACAGTCCGAGGAGTTAGGGCCATTATGGTTGGGGAAAGGGACTGGTATCAATTAGTAATTTGGGCACTTCTCATTCTCGGCTGCCTGGGTAGGTCCCTCAAGGGAGTGACTGCAGTCAGTCCATCAGGTCCATGAACAGAAACTAAGGGCAAGGTAGATGGGGTGAAAGAGGGCCAGCTGCCACAGGAGAGCAAGTCAGGAAGCTATCCTTTACTACTGGCGGCTGCAGACAGGGTGACAGGGATAGGGAGATGGCAAGTGTGAAGGAGGGCAACAGTAGTTGTAAGGGGGAAATATGTCAAAGCATGGATTGGAATATGTCTATGCAGGAGGGAGGATTTGTCCATGGTCAGGAGCACTCTGCCTTCAAGGGGGCATTAGTGTATGACCACACCTGCATGATCACCTCAGGGGGCGGGATTGGTTATTAATGAGGTACATTTGGTAAGATACAGCAAGAAATCTCATGGTGAGACCCACAAAACCCAATGCAACTTGTGCTTGGCTAAAAGAAAACAGGATTCAGCCTATGTGTTCAGTCTATGAAGCTCCATGTTTGAGGAATGCATGTTATCCAGACTAAAATGAAGGGCTTGTTTCACTGCTTTGCAGCTTCTGTTAGGAAGTCAACAGTTTTTGTAGAGTACACCTGTCACTTGCTGGATACAAGCCTGCACAGCCAGTTGTCTGATTTTGCTGATATGGCCTGCTGCAGGCTGAAACGACTTTGAGGCAATAGAAGTTCAGTGCCTCAGTGACTTTGACAGTCACAGGCAGGAATGTATGTGACCTTATTTTTGGCAGCATCTGGTACTGGAGAAGAAGATGACAGCCTCCACATACATTGTACCTCAATGCAATATTGGCAAGAAGTTCTGAACCTGTCGAGCTCAGAGGTGTACTGGGAACTATACTCCTGTATCATCACTCTGTGGCTGGAGTTCTCTGGGCACTAGCCAGCGGCCTGTCCTCCTACAGGTGTACTGGCCATGTAAATTGAAAATGCATTGAAAGCAATCAGGGGTTTGCCTAAAACTCCAGGTCAAGGCTCCTTTGGTAATTTCCTGCATTACTTTAGAAACAACTACTGTCATTTCCAGCATCCAGAAGTCCCAAAAAGTTTAAAATCAGCAGTCCAAATAAACTAACCAGTGATTTATCCAGAAGTAATTGATGATAGCTTTAAATGTTGTTGGAAATAATATCCTCCAGGCCATTTTCCAACTAATGGTTTATGTGACTGATTTATAATTGACAAATAAGAGTACAGAGTTCTTAACAGAGGCTTTGGGTCTCTAAACAATTGTTAGACCCCATTTAGCAACTGTAATTAGGTGTAAACATACTTTGGCTAATCATACTGGATGTCTGAAAGGAGCCCAAGTTCAAAATGGCTAAAATTACACACTGGGCTTGACATTGGGTGTGCAAGATTGAAGCCTGACTTTCAGTGCTTTAGTGGTAATTTTTTGCAAATGAAACGGGTGTTGCCAAATTGAAAATTTGCCCAAAAATTCAAAGAAAAAAACATAGAATAAAACAATAATGCATAGTCTGCTCACAGTATAGTTACCGTAAACAGTAAGCTGGCACAGAATGGAGAGATGAGGTCAATGATCCGTGAAAGTTTGATTTTCTGCACCGCTTGGCACATGCAGAAAGCAAATCATTGCGTACTTGCAAGAAGTCTTGACTAATTTTGGTCATGGTCGACTGACGCAAATGACAGAAGAGCGTGATATCTATTTACGTAAGGGAGGGCTCTGGCATTGAGTAACACTGCTTAAACATTCAGCAACACAAGGGAATTATCTGTACATTAACCAACATTTATCCCTCAACCAGCACCTAGAATTAGATGATCTATATATATTTCACTGCTATTTGTGGGATTCGCGTTGTGCAAATTGCCAAATGTTTCCTAAATTGTATCAATGATCACATTACTTTGGCTGCAAAGCGCCTTGTAATGTTCTGCTGTTGTCACCGCATAAATGCAATTATTTTTAGTACCTCTTTTACACAGGTAAGCTAAATGAATTGAACATTCTTGGACAGTAACATCCAGAGTCAGCCCGACAACAAATTACATGAAAAAAGAAGTAGTTCAACCATTATAGAGACAGCAAGAAAAACAGATGTTGGAGTCAGTGACAACATAGTATGAAGAATTTTCCTGCTCTTCTGATGCTGCCTGGCCTGCCATGTTCTTCCAGCTCCACACTGTGTTATTTCAGCCAGTATCTTGCATTCAGTGCTAGCACCTGCATTACTGATATGTTCCAAACTTATTTCACACAACCAGAAGACAAAATCTCCAAACACATTGTTTATTATATAACTTGTGTAAATTCAATGTGAAATTATATCCTCTGATGTTAGTGCATGAATGTTAATTTGAGATGAAACTCTTCCTCTGTTACTTGAACAGAAGTATTAACCCAATTATTATGGGGTTAACATTTCTATTAAAATAGTTGGAAAAAGAATTTCCAACATGTTTGTTAAATTACACAGCACAATTTAATCTCATACATTACTATTCAATAGTTTTCTATTTGGTCAAAGTTTCAATACTAATTTCAGATCAATTATTCGATCCTGGCAATTTTTTTTTCAATCTTGGCTACATGAGCCTACAATTTTCTGTCCTCCTGTTGAGCAGCATAAAATTACAGATTAGCACAAGGTTTTGATTGATAGAAATGATGATCATGTATAAACATACAAATTAGAAGCAGGAATAAGCCACTGCACTCCTTTCTTTAACTTCATTTGTCTGTGACATGTCTAACTTTCTACCAACCTTGAAATAATAACAAATTCAATGTCTTCAATATTTGTTGGAAAAAGAAAACCAAAGGGGAATTCTTAGAAGGGCCTGAATGGTGACATGATTTTTGGCAAGAAAAATGAGAGAATTGCGTGAGAATTCAGACGAGGCCTTTCTTTATGTTGGGAACAACTCATTTCATTTTCAATCAGAGTTCCAGTGTTGAGGCAAGATTATAAATAAGCATCAAGTGAGATATATATTCAGAGGATTGTTATTTATTAACAGACTCATACACAATGAATCTGACCTCATTAACAAGCGCTTTCTGTTCTACCACCTGCTGTGAGCAAAGTAAATGTCAACATTCCTGACATGAAGATCAGAGGGTACCTGGCAACTTCAGCTCACCACTTGCTCCTCTGGGCAGCCATCTTAGACACCCTGCAAAAACACCTCAGGGCACACTCCAGAGCATGAGCCACACATGCCCCACATCCACAAACCTTGGCAGCCAAAAACTGTCAGAACACTGACGTCACCTCTCAGATTAATTTGCAGGATGCTTCTACACTTTAAAGCTGCATTTCTGGGGGCTACTGGCCACCAGCATTGAAATGCTGCTGCGAGGATATTTTGAGCACAGGGGCAGTCATCCAGTTCACAGATTGGATCAGACTGCATCTCAGGGCTATTTGCTTGATCTCACTCACTCACCTAATGCCTACTTAATGCTTACTGCATCCCTGCCTTTTTTTGCTTTCCCACACCCTGACAGCCAGACCTGCCAGGCTCACATTGGTTCGATCTTGCCTTGCAGTTTCGTGTAGACCAAAGCTCATCATAGTAGCCAGTAGCCCTCAGGCAAGTCGAGGGAGACAGCCTTCAGTAAGGAGGTCCCAGTACAGTAAATCACAAACAATTCTGACTAATATCCAGGAGATTGGGTACAGTCAGTTGACAACTCAGGACGGTCAGGATCAGCACCCTCTCCTCATCCGGTGTGAGGAGTGAATATTGGGCAGTCAACCTTCTGCCTTGGCTCTTTCTGGTCTATAGTGGGCAGGAATGTGAAAAAGGGAGGGATTGAGTGAGATGAAAGTAGCTGGATTAGCTGTTAGACCCTATGCTTTAGGGAGAAAGGTGGTGAGATGTTCTGAGTGAGTGAGTAGGAGTCACAGAGGCCATGCAGGGCCAGGAAAGATGGGGAGTTGAATGGTTGAGAGCAAGTGAGGGTAAATGCTGCAGATTAAAGTGAGAGTGGTGGAGAGTTGGCCACTGTACCGGATACAGAGTGAGTGAGATAACAGAGGGAAGGTGGTGACACTTACCCACTTACCAAGCAAAGAAGGTCATTGACTGCTTTGTTCACTGTTGGTGTTCCTCCAGATGGATGCGACTGCAATAATCCAGGTGATGACCTCGGACTAAACTGGCAGGTTCTGGTGTCATAGCCCTATCTGTCTGCACTGCACTGTCCACCAGAACCTCCAATTGCTTGTCTGCAAAGTGGGCCATCAACCTCCCTTTATCTGCCATATCTGGGGTAAAAGTGATATACCATGCAGTGTAGCTCCAGACTGACTCTGCTTTTCTGAATGCACAGTGGTTTTTTGAAAATGGTCCAGGCAAGAGGGATACCAATCTATTCTGGGATATTCTAGCAATGGTGAATTCTTCCAGGTATGGTGCCTGGTAGAATCCGGTTAGCATCAGACAAAAGGGTGCCATGGGGGAAGGGTAGGTAGTTAATGAGGTAAGTTTGGGACAATACGGCGAAAAATCTCATTGGGCCTCACACAGAGAAGCACTCTTCGACGAAACTGACATTTAGCGAAAAAAAACATAAGATTCAGCCCCAAAATATCTTGGTAATCCTGCCAGAATTAAGTAAGGTAACTGAGGAAAATGATGAAACATTTGACTACAATACACCCTAGGAAACAATGTTAATTGTTCTAAGGTACAGCAAGCATTTAACATGTTTTGTTGATCTTCATTGCCATATGTGCTACAGAGGCACTAAAAATTTTGTATTTATACCGTGTCTTTCACAACAACAGGACATCCCAAGCTACTTTGCAGCCAATGAAGTACTCTTCGAAGTTTATTGACTATTGTAATGTGAGAAACACTATAGCTAATTTGCATAACATGAGGTCTCACAAATAAAATAATGGAGATAATTTATTTGTAGATATTTGTTGAGGAATAAACATTGGTGAATATACCCCGTGAGCTCCTGAATGTATATGCTGTATGATTCAATTCTAGGGCCTTTCTCAGGTATAGTGGCAACACACTCTTGTCATTAGTGTCACTTGACCATGATGAATATTGATCAATTGTTCTGGAAACTAGTCAATGATTTGCTTTCTGAATGTGTGAATCAAACTTACAATGATTTCTACACCAATGTAGTGTACTAATTTGTATTTGTCTTTCCATGCCCGACAAAGCACAACACCCTCTCGTGCAAACCCCATCTCACCCCTCATCATATACAAATAGCAGAGAAATCCTAGTCCCTACAAACTGCTCACTTTCTGGTCCCCCTTGGTGAGACCTTGGTCCTCTTTAGACCTTGGTCTCTGTCAAGGCGTACTGGCTGCAAATCTTCTAAATACCTGGGTCTTTCTATTTCTTTAATGTCTAAATGCCTCTTCTGATACTGCAGTTACAGGCTGTTAATATTTGGGGGTCCTTCTTGGCAGCAGAAATCTGACTACAATGCTGAAATGTACCTGTAATAAACCCCAACCAGGAAATGGGTTCAGGTCCAGTGCCATCATAGCAACAGGCAGCAATCCCACTCTGCCTGAATTCCATTATTGGAAGGAGGATCCCAGCCTTGACGTCTGAAACAAATAAAACCTGATTGATAGTTCTTGTGACTTGTCCAGACTATGGAAATTATAGTTGCTACTGATTTCAATCAAGTTTTATTAGCTAGTTTTCAGAATTCACTGATGAATTCCATTGATCTTGACAATGACGAATTGATTAAAATAAGAATAGCACAGCAATTTCCTCCCCTCTTCCCCTGCAGGCACCGATTTTTGTTTAAGTACAGTTCCATGGTGCTAGTTACCTTCCAGTGCTTCATGTAGATAGTCAATCTTCATATGTGAGTCTGGGCACTTGAGTCTCAGTTGAGGGTGAAATTTGGAAGCACATCAAAACTGAGTTCTTTTGATCCCCATGGGAGTTCAACAAACATATTTTCTCAAAACAGTTGCTGGATACGGATTAGAAGCAGGAGCCCTGATTGATTTTTGCCCATTGTAGCATTAAATTAGAAACCATGAAGCTAATTGGACTTCCCCAGCTGCTGAATAAGAGAATGCACAGAAAGTGGCTATTTGGTCTGTTGTGTCTTTCCCGGTCCTTTGAAGATGTATTTCATCTACTGCCACTCACCCTCCTTCTCCATGTAGCCCTGCACATCTTTCCTTTTCAATAATAATCCAATTTCCTCCTATTCCCTCAATAGAAACTGCCTCCACCACACTCCTTCGGCATTGCAATCCAGAACCTAACTGCTTGCTATGTAAAAATAAATTTCCTCATGTTGCAAAATATTTTTTGTCAATTACCTCAAATCTGTGCCTAATAGTTCTCAATTATTTCACTATGAGAAACAGTTACTCCCTACCTACGCTCTGGACCCCTCATGATTTTGGAAACGTTTACCAAATCATCTGTCAATCTTCTCTCCTCCAATCTTCACTTATCCATTCTTACAGAGCTGGACTTCCTCACTTCTGGAATTATTCCTATGAATCATTTCTACAATTTCTCTAATGTCTTCACGTGCTTCCTAAAGTGAGGTGCCCAAACTGATCTCAATTATCCAACTGAGATCAAACCAGAGTAGTATTCAAGTTTAACAAACACTCCTAGTTTTAGGAGCAAATTACTGCAGATGCTGGAGCCTGAACTGAAAACACAAAATGCTGGAGATCACAATGGGTCAGGAAGCATCCATAGGGAGAGAAAGCAATTTAACATTCCGAGTTTAGATGTCTCTTCGTCAGATTATAGATTTGATGCCTCTATTGATAAAGCCCAGAATGCCGAATGCTTTATTAACTGTCCTCTCAACCTGCTCTGCTATCATCAATAATTTATGCACAGATGCACAATGCTACTGCACTTTCTGCAGAATTATACTTTTTCGGTTATACTGTCTCTTTGTGTTCCTCCTACAAAAATAAATTTTTTCTTCACTTCTTTGTGCCAATTACCCAGCAATTCTCAGCCTTTCTATTTCCTTTTGAATCTCTTCAAAACTCCTGTTGTGTAGACCTTTATCAAATATTTTTCTGATATCCATATACACCACATCAACAGCATTACTCTTTTCAACTTCTCTTTTACCCCAAAAAAACTCCAACCAATTTTATAAACACAATTTGGTTTTAACTGGTCCATGCTGTGTTTCCTTCACGTTTAATTAACCTGCATTTGCATAAGTAACTAATAAACTGGTCCAATTGTCATTTCCAGAAGTTTTCTTACTACCAGAGGTCTCTTGTGGTCTGGTAGTAGCCTCCTACCTGCTCCAGAAATGTGCAATAGCATCTCTCATCTGTTCAATTAAAAATATCCTAAACTGACTGATCCATAGTTGATGAGTTTATAGCTACAACATTTTTTGAAGAAGGGTGTAATGGTTGGAATTCTCCAGTTCTCTGGCACCATCACTGAGTGTAAGGAAAACTGAAAAATTATACCCAGTGCCACCCTGATTTTAGTTCTCCCTTAATACACTTGAATACATCGCATCCTTGATGCCTTATCAACTTTAAGTACGGACAGTCTATGAAATACCTCGTCCTCTTTCACCGTGCCTGCATAAAATCCTTTTGCTTAGTAAAGACAGATGCAACTTATTCATATAATGCCTAAGCCAAACCTCCTACTTCCATGTTTCAGCTCTCATTTCAGTCCCTAATCAGGCTCATACCTCCATTTTCTGCCCTTATCATTGTTACGAGCATATAGAAAACTTTTGGATTTTCCTTTATGTTGGGCATCAGCAGCCAATGATGATCTGACTATTTTATTAAATATGAGCCTATATAGTGGATTTGAAACAGCTGTTCAACTGCAGAAAATATCACAGGCAAGCCAAAACTGGCCCTCATCAAATGACTACAATTTTTTTCAGCAAAGGTGACTGGATAGAAATTAGGATCAGGAACATTCACAGATATTTCTCCTCTCTCAGCAGGATACTGAGGCTAACTACAACATTCTTAAACTGATTTTCTGGCTGACATCAGCTAATCCAGCACAGACCTCCAATTGGACCTGGCACCTTGTCATATAAATCACAAACACAGTGGATGTGTCTTTACCCACTGAGTCACAGAAAGAGGTATTTATGAAGTAGTTTATAATAATCAAGTCCTTTAATGTATGAAAAATTGCATTATGGCTCTAACATGCTCTGTGTGAGTTCGCTGAGAAGATGAAAGGTATCATTTTATTGGTGCTTCTATTACATCTTTAAATCAAATGATGTTTCAGCTGGTTGTGCTTATCTTCAATTTGAGTAATTTGGTAAAATTGCATTAACGAGTAGCTGCAAAATAAACGGAATGTCAGAACCCCATCTGCACCTTACAAAGAGAAGGACATTTTAAATTACTGTGGGAAATCTTCAGTTAGAAGGAATTACAATTTGCAAAAACCAGGGCATTAACAAGGACTGTAATACTCCCTGTAAAACTAGAACTAGGCCAATGGAGGCAAATACACAGAATTAGAGGAAAGCTGAGAGAGAGGCATAGACGTTAAGAGCTGGAGAGGCATGCATATTTCTGAAGAATATACAGAACTACATAGATAAATATAATTGAAGTCAGACAGAAGTAGACAAAGGGAAAGAATGAATGAGCTGACAACACGTACAATAAAGAAAGATGCTCATTGACAGAGAGAAATGGGAAAGGCATGGAAGAAATGGCAGACAGAAGGAATGTAAGAAAAAGAGGCACACACCACGAATTAGGAAAAAAGGACATTATTTAACCGAAGCAACACAGTCCTCACCCATCTGCTAGGGATTGAGAACCACATTGGAGGGAATGGGAGTGAAATTCCATATCCCAAGAACTATCTGCCAGTCAGAGTCTGAGAATTATTTGTGGTCCATCCTCCTCCACAGACTACTGAGCAGCCCAACCAACATAGGAAGGAGAATTGGTAACAACACTCTACACCAATCATAAGCCATCAGTAATTGGTACCTAGAGATCACACTGGAATACCTCATGGAATTAAGGGTGTACATAATTGCATAATACCACATGATTTCAGGGTGGGGATCTGACCTCCACCAGGTGGCAAAAAAATACAGAAGAACCTGAAGAGAAAGAATCACAATTTTTTTCAGGCATGTCAATTGCCACTTTAAGAGCATTACCGTGTTAAGGAAAGATCAGCTGGCCAGCCAGCAGCTGGAAAAGCATTCAACAGACATCAGTCAACATAAGCTTTTGGAATCTGTAACAGTTTACTATCCATGATCTGAAGCAAAAATACTAGGGGAATAAAGCGCAGTTAAGCACAGCAGAAGACTTCACAAGCCTTCCAAGCTTAATAGTTGAACCTAAAAAGGAAAATATACTTGTAGAAATCAGTTATGCTGGTGTCCAAAATCGGCTTCTTAAAAGAAGAAAGCATCTGTTAAGATATCCCCTGTTGCAGTAGAGAATTACTTCATACCATCAACAGAAAGAAAGTCACTGAATTTACAAGAATAGTGGAAATGGTTTCAATTCCTATCATGGCTGAAGAACCTTCAGGTGGGGATCCCCAGCAACGTTTGGCAGAACATTTGAATATTGAGAACAAAAATGAACAGTGTATTATAGTGCCAGGGACCTGGGTTCGATTCCACCCTTGGGACTGTCTGGGTGGAGTTTGCACGTTCTCCCCATGTCTGCGTAGGTTTCCTCCGGGTGCTCCAGTTTCCTCCCACAATCCAAAGAAGTACAGGCTAGGTGGATTGGCTATGCTAAATTGCTCGTTGTGTAAAGGGATGTGTAGATTAAGTAGGTTATAGGGGGATGGGTCTGGGTGGGATTCTCTGAGGGTCGGTGTGGACTTTTTGGGCCAAAGGGCCTGTTTCCATACTCTACGGATTCTATGATTATACCCAAGCTCATTGATCAATTTTCAATTGAAACTCCACAGACAACACAAGTATCTGCTGAACACACTGATGAAACAGAACTGTGAATGCCAACAATAAGAGTTTTAGCTGAGTGAATACGCATCTTTCAGTAAAACAAATGAGAGTCTGAAAAACTCCACAGTCAATCACAAAGAGTGATAGAAATCAGCCAATATGATCAACAACTTGAGGGAGAAAAGCTGCATATCCAGGACAAAAAAAAATATTGTCCACAAGAGAAAATTGCCAGATCTAACCATCCAGGATACCACAAAAAGCGACCACCTCTTCAAATTTGAGACAGATTGTCTATCTGTCTGTCTGTCAGTCTGTCTGTCTGATTTGAAATCTAAGGCATTGTAAAGAACAAATTGCTTGCTTCACCAGCATAGCTGTCTTCCATTATGGACACTGATAAGATTAAACATCCTTCAGATAAGCTAATGGGCCATCATCAACATCTCGAAAGAATGGCATCAGCTGCATGAATTAAAGGATCCTTCAGTAAACATCAGAATCAAGGTCAACATTATTTCAAAACAAAAATCTACAAATCTTCAAACTCAAAAATGAAAGCATTGTGGAAGAATTGTGAAACCTCCAAACTAATTGAATTTGTGGGGCCAGAGACATAGTGGTAAAAGTAATGTAGTTATATACATGTTTGTATGAAGGGAAAAAACCTTGTATAAGGTAATGGTTCTGGAAGTGCGAATATTTGAGCTATGCTGAGCTCTGTCCAGCCTCTGGTTGGAGAATCAGTCTCCTGTCCAAGAACTTCTCTACTTCTTGTCAATGATTATTAAGATCGCCAAAACTAAACAAACCTGTGTATAGTTACTAAGATGGAATCAATTGCATCATGTTCTCTAAGACAACAATGTCTTTTGCTGAGGCTTATTCGCAGTTCACAGTTCATCCATGATCACAGACTACTGAACAGTCTCTTAGATTAGCATCGGAAAGATGGTGGCAACACCTTACCCTAATCACAAACTACCAGAGGTCAATAGCAGGTTGATAACTCTCATGTTATTAGTGTGTCCATCATTACATTTATACCACATGACACAAGTCATGGTGAGTCATGGCAGGATGATGGTCATAGGGTAGGGTTGGGGAGGAGATTCAGTAGCCTGGGCAGATGAGTGGCTTTCAGTTGCCTCTTCCCTTTCACATACACCACCCACCACAAAATCCGACCCCCCACCAGCACCCCAAAAATCAGATACTAAGTGCCTTTAACTAAGAGATGCTCTTGACTGTCATCCCAGACCCTACAAGCAGCCCCCATCAGGATTTGTGTTTCGAGCCTCCCTCTTTGTAAGTCTTCTGCTTGCCCGTGGGGTAAATACCCTTTCCCTACCCCATTCAGTATCATTCAAGCATCAATTACAACTCAGGAGATTATGAGTTTTAAGGCCGAATTGAGTTATAGGATACCTAAGCTTGTAATTTGCCCTTATGAAAGAGGCACCATGAAGGCACTAGTATTCCTTAATCACAAATGGTGACATATCACAGGGCTCATTTTAAAAGGCTTGTGTTATTAAGTATTACAAACAGGAAAGTCATTTTTCATTTTATATAAAATAACACAAAAGTAACATAATTAATTGAAGTCCAGCTCATTTTGCACCCCTTTACTTTGCCAGACAGCAAATATGGTATGTAATGCCATTCCACTAATTGACCAACAAAGCAGATCCAGTGTTTGAATTTTAATACCTATCACTGGATTTTAGCAGCTATTCTTTCACCGCAATGGCTATTACAAAATTTGAATATAAATTGAAATGTCAGTAATTTTATCAAACTGGTTCCTCTATTTCTCACTGGAGATTAAAATTGATCCCCTCAACTCTGTCCACACGTTCAAAGGTGCACCCATCCCTTACTGATTTTTTTTAATCTTCAGCGTTCTTTGCTGTATTAACCAAACTCAACAGAAGTTTCAGGGGTGATATCTCAACTTTCTCTTGGATATTCTGCATGTCAATTATCTGGACAATGACTTTAGTAAGTTCTGATTTCAGCTACACTCCAATTTGTTTGAAATGAGGGTGTTGAAGACAAGAATGTGTTCCAACAGTGGGCTGGATTGTTTTTTAAAATACAGATCTTTAGTGAGAATACAGTTTGGTAAAGGGAGAGATCACACTCAAGGAACTGGCCTTTCTGTTGTTCTTTCATGGAGCATGTTGACTTGTGTAAATCTGTTTTTATTTCAAGTGTCCAGCATGTTTATTTTATTTCTCCATTTTTTGCTTCCAGCTTAATTTCCCAAAATTCTGAAAAGTCAGTATCTTTGGAAAGTGCATATTCCTGTTTTTCAAGCTGCCGGCTACCTGTATATGGCAGGAGGCCCACCAGATTTACCACTCTCACAGATAGAGATTTGCCTATTTGCAGTACTATTAGCACTGTCGACATAGTAAATTTTAGTTAAATGAGACCTAACCACTGAGACTGAGCAGGGCCCAGCAATATCATCAGGAAGGCAGAATGGATATCGCATCCAAATTACCATGACGTCAGAAATATTAAAACCTTTTGCTCTAGGCTATTATCTGATCAGCTCACTTTCTTTACTTTGATCATTACTGAGGGATTTGGCTATCTTTCAGACCAGATAAAGAGGAGTTGAATTACCTCAGCATTTCTAATCCCACTACCAGCACGACTTTGGTGAAGGTTCAGTGGCAACTCCGTTTACACATGCAATCAGATATTTACTGAAATTACAGCAGCAAAACAGCAAAATACCCAGGGCAATTCAATCTATGCTTTACAGTTTCTTATCTCTTTTGAAGCTGAGTGCCCCAGCTGTGTATTTCCATTATTTTAGCTCCTGTTCATTTTTTTTTTGCCCCCAGTTAAGTGAGGATTACCAAGAAACCATGCCGTAGGACGTGGAGTTCTTTTGAACTTTAGTTAGTGCTGATAAACAGTTAGTGGTAGCCCAAAAGTAACCTATCAAGTTCATTAAAGATGGCCTCAGGGAAATCCAGTATAAAACATGTATGTTGGAGACTGGGTCGCTGACACCGAAAACAGCTTGAAACATTCACCTGAGTCAGCAGATATGCCTAAATTTAACATCTCAATTGAAAGGCAACACCTTCTACAAAGCAGCACTTCCTCCATATGTCAGGCTAAATTATATGTTTGAAATCCAAAACTTTCAGATTCAAGAGGCAAGAGTGCCAGTAATTGAAGCAAGCCGCTCCAATGGAAGTATGCGTAGGCAATGAAAACATGCTTAGGAATGGGGAGGGGGCAGGGATAAAAAGGTAAGCAATTATTTCTACTCCTGGAACCTCCTGTCATAAGCAACAGGTATCAGTATTTGAAGAACCCCACAGCCATTCACCTTCTGCTTTCTAAATTGCCTCATTTATTAATGGTCATAAAGATAGCCCATAAACACCAGCAGGAACTTGTCTTGCAGCTTTCAATTTCTTTCCCAATTAACTGAGTCCAACACAAGGCTAGCTGTCACATCCCTAGCAGGGTTTAAATGTGCACTTACAGAAATAGTAGCTTGATGGTTTCTGTGGTTCAGTTTTCCCTTTGCTTTTCTTCACTCTGCCTGAATCCCCGAAGGCTAATTCCACACCTGGAACATCATTACCTAACAATAGATACTACATTAGGGAAAAAAAACTATGGGCATGCTTCACCGAACTCCCTGAAAGGGGCTTTCACTTGTCTGACTCCATGTATTTCCGCTCTCCTGCTTCTGTTTGTGGTTTGAGTAAATAGTCCTAGCCCACATTCCTCACAAGCCTTGCTCATTTAGCAACCTCCGTGCTGCAGCACTGTGTGTAAGAGAAATGTGTGTAAATTAACCCTTAAAGCTTCAACTTCTCCTTCAAGCTCTACTAATCAGTCACTAATCTTCAATATTTCTCAGGTTTCTTAGCTACAGTCTGAAAAGACTGATTTGCATTGGGTACAGTTCCATAGCCATATAAAAGTAGCCACTGTTTCTATATGAGACTATATACAGTGGATGTGGCAGGCTATTCAACTTTTGAGGGTGTTCTACTACACTGACCCTCTCCTTAAACACCCACTTGTGTGTTATCTAGAAGGAAGCAATGGAAGATAAATATGGATGATTTTTCCCTGTTTTAGGTCAGCAGCCCTGAGGTACTTTGCAAAACCAGCATGGCTTCAGAAATAAGGCAGCAAAAGTCAGAAACTGAAGTTGAGCCCTTCATGACTTATTACTGCACTAAATGTGCCAGTTCTGGATTCAATATATGTAATTTGTTTAGTGATAAGAGATGATATGTATGGAAATATCCATGCTTTAACAATACCCTGATTTACTGATACAAGGTACGATTTGCTTAGATAGTACGCAAAACAATACTTTTCACTGTATCTTGGTATGCGACAATAGTAAATCAAATCAAATTAAAACAAGGATGTCAAGGATAACATAAAGTCAAAAACATAAAGTGCAAAAGTTAGTGGCACTCTGGAAGATTGGGAGAACCTCTGTAGTGGGGAAGTTGCTGGAGTCAATCATAAAGGAGGAGATAACTGAACACTTGGAAAAACAAAGCTTAACTCACCATTGTCAGCATGAAGGGCAAATCGTGTTTGACAAACGGGCTGGAGTTTTTTGAGGATGGAACTAGCAAGGGTAGATAATGGAGATCCATTGGATGAGGTATATCTAGACTTCCAGAATTTTTTTCACAAAATCCACACAAAAGACTGACCCAGAAGGTTAGATTCCAAGGGGTTAGGATTAGAGTATTGGCTTGGATAGAGGATTGGCTGACTGACAGAAAGCAGAAAATTGGAATAGATGGGTCCTTCTCTGGATGGCAAACTGTAAATAGTGTGGTGCCACAGGGTTCAGTTCTCGGACGTCAACTTTTTATCATTTACATAAATTTTCTACAAGTAGGGACAGAACATAACCGTAGCAAAATTCACAAAAGAAATTAAAATAGGTGGGAAAGCAGCCTATGGTGAGGAGATAAAGACTTTACAGATGGATATTGATAGGCTAGGAGAATGGCCCAGAATGTGGCAGATGGGGTTTAATGTGGATAAGTGTGAGATTATCCATTTTGGCTGGAAAATTAAAAGGACAAATTGTTATTTAAATGGGAAACAGATTCCAAGTGTGTCAGTGCGGAGGTGTTTTGGTGTCCTTGTGCATGAATCACAGATAGTAGGTATGTATGTGCAGCATAGAATAAGAAAGACAAATTGAATCTTGCAATTGATTGCAAAAGACTGCATTATAAAAGTAAAGAAGTGTTGTTACAATTATATAAAGGCATTGGTGAGACCACACGCAGAGTATTATGTGCAGTTTTGGTCTCCTTACTTAAGGAAGGATGTTGTGGCACTAGAAGCTGTTCAGCGGGGGCTCACAAGATTGATTCCAGGAATGAAAGGGCTGCCGTACAGGGAGTGACTGAACAGCTTGGGCTTATACTTCAGAAAAATGAGGTGGGGGGTTCTGATTGAGGTATATAAAATACTAAAGGGGATTGATAAGGTGGATGTTGAACAGATGTTCCCTTTGTGGCACAATCTTGAAGAGGTCATAAATACAGAGAGGAGATAGGTTCAAAACTGAGATGAGGAGAAACTACTTCTCTCAGAGGGTTGTGAATCTGTGGCACTCACTGCCACTGAGTGCAGTGAAGGCAGAATTAATCAACAGATTCAAGAAAGAAATAGTTAGGTTTCTATGGGAGTAGGCAGGAAAGTGGAGTTGAGACCAGGATAAGATCAGCCATGATAATGTTAAATGGCAGAGTGAGTTCGAAGGGTTGAATTGCCTACTACTGTCCCTCATTCCTATGTTCCCACAAAGCCACTAATACTCACTGTTCAAGCTCACAAGTGAAATATGACTATTTAGTTGAAGTAGTCGAGGGTAACAAACACCCATGGAACCATACCCACCAAGAGACAGCAACTGCCAGCCAATATTTAAGGCTGATATTAATTTTAAAATCTAAATTGCCTCTCTTGGTGATTGTCAAAAATAGCATCTTTCCACACCCAGTCAGCACTGATCACCGCCTGTAATTATTCACCAGAATTTCTCCATAGACTTTATTTCCCCTTTTACCTCTGATACTTTGGTTCAAATTTAACCTATTCTGAGGATACATCTTCCCTCTGCTAGCTGTATAGACTGAGAATTTGCAGGCCAGCGGGAACACAGTGCAGTAAACAATCTCCTCCTAAAATGGGCCTGCCGAGGCACACTCAATCTTGATTCTTATAGCACATTGAGGTGGGACTGTTAAATATACATTTGGAGTTTGGTCTGTTGTCTTCAGCAGTGGCTGTCTAGGGAGGAGACAATCAGGAGGCAAGGGAGAGCAATCAAGACAGGGAGAAGCACTCTTAAGGGAGAGGACGAGAACCAGTAATGTCATCAGTATTGTTGTGCCATGAGGTGAAGTACTCCTACATCACCTGGCTCCACCTTCAGGAAGAACTTTTCAACAATGTTGTAATATAAGTGAAAACACAAGCTTTACTGGATATAACTAAATACAGAGGAATTTTTGTTCAATTTGTTCATTTGTGGGATTGGGCATCACTGGCTGGCCAGCACTTATTGCCCACACCTAGTTGCCCTGGAGAAGGTCGTGGTGAGCTGCTTTCTTGAACCACTGCAGCCCACTTGCTGTGGGTTGACTCACAATGCCTTAAGGGAGGGAATTCCAGGATTTTGACCCAGTGACAGTGAAGGAACAGTGATATATTTCCAAGTCAGGATGGTGAGTTGCTTGGAGGGGAACTTGCAGGTGACGATGTTTCCATATATCTGCTGCCCTTGTCCTTCTAGATGGAAGTGGTCATGGGTTTGGAAGGTGCTGTCTGAGGATTTTTGGTTAATTTCTGCAGTGCATCTTGTAGATAGTACACACTGCTGCTACTGAGTGTTAGTAGTGGAAGGAGTGAATGCTTATGGATTTAGTGCCAATCAAGCGGACTGCTTTGTCCTGGATGTTATGAAGCTTCTTGAGTGATGTTGGAGCTGCAGTCATCCAGGAAAGTGGGGAGTATTCCATCACACTCCTGAGTGTGCCTGGTAGATGGTGGATGAGCTTTGGGAAGTCAGGAGATGAGTTACTCACTGCAGTATTCCTAGCCTCTGACCTGCTCTAATAGCCACTGTCTTTATGTAGTGACTCCAGTTGAGTTTCTGGTCAATGATAACTCCCAGGATGTTGATAGTGGGGGACTCAGTTATGATAACACCATTGAATATCAAGGAGTGGTGGTTAGATTGTCTCTCATTGGTGATGGTCATAGCCTGGCACATGTGTGGCACAAATGTTACTTGCCACTTATCAGACCAAGCCTGGGTATTGTCCAGATCTTGTTACATTTGAATGTGGACTGCTTCGTATCTGAGAACTGCTACAGTAGAGTGTGCTGTAGGTAGACCATTGTGCAGACTGAAAATGCTGCTAAGGAGGGAGGCACTGTTGCCGACTATACTGATGATCAAGAGTAGATTGATGGGTGGTAATTCACTGGGTTGGAATCACCCTGCTTTGTGTGTATGGATGTACCTAGGTAATTTTCCACATTGTCAGGTGCATAGCAGTGTTGTAACTATACTGGAACAGCTTGGCCAGGGGAGCAGCAAATTTTGCTATACAAGCCTTCAATGCTTTTGCTGGAGTATTGTCAGGTCCCATGTCCTTTGCAATATCCAATGCTTCCAACTGTTTCTTGATATCACGTGGAATGAATTGAATTTTCTGAAGACTGACACCTGTGATGTTGGGAACCACTGAGGGAAGCCACAATGGAGCATCTACTTGACACTTCTAGCTAAACATTGCTGCAAATGTCTCAGCCTTATCATTTGCATTAATCTGCTGGGTTCTCCCATCATTTAAGATGGTGATATTTATGGAGCCTCCTTTCCATCGAGATGTTTAATTGTCCACCACTGTTCACAATTAGATGTGGCAGGACTGCAAAGCTTAAATCTGATCGGTCAGTTATGGGCTTGTTCAGCTCTGTCCATCACTTGTTGCTAACATTGTTGGCACACAAGTAATCTGCTTTTGTAGCTTCACCAGGTTCACATTTCATTTTTGGGTATTCCTGGTTTTGCTCCCGGCATGCCCTCCTGCACTCTTCATTGAACCAGGGTTGATTCCCTGGCTTGAAGGTAATGGTTGAGTGGGGGATATGCCAGGCCATGAGATTGCAGATTGTGGTACAGTACAGCTCAGTTGCTGTTGACAGTCCATGGCACCTCTTGGATGCGCAGATTTGAGTTGTTAGGTCTATTCAAAGTTTGACCCATTTAGCACGATGACTGTGCCACATAACACAACAGAGGTATTTCTCAATGTTGAAGGTGGGTTTTTGCCTCCATGTTACTGTGCAATGGTCACTCTTACCGATATTGTCATGAACAGATACATCTTGTTTCTTTTTAATCATTCATTGATGTGGTCCTCACTGGCTGAACCAGCATTTATTGCCAATCTCTAATTGCCCAGATCCCAGTTAAGACTCAACTACATTGCTGTGGGACTGGAGTCACATGTAAGCCAGACCAAGTAAGGATGGCAGATTTTCTTCTCTGGAGGACATTAGTGGACAAATAAGTTTTCCCTAACAATCAATAGCAGTGTTATGGTCATCATTAGATTATTAATTCCAGATTATTATTCAATTCAAATTCCACCACCTGCCACGGCAAGATTCATACCTAGGTCCCCAGAACATTACCTGGGTGTCTGGATTAATAGTCTAGTGAAAATACCACTAGGCCATCCCTTACCCTACCCTACTCTACAGCAAGCAGATCGATGAGGATGAGGTCAAGTATGTTTTTCCCTCCTGTTGGTTCTCTCACCATCTACCGCAGACCTAATCTAGCAGCTATGTCCTTAAGGATTTGATCAGCTTGATCTGTAGTTTTGTTGCCAAGCCATTCCTGGTGGTGGACAATGAAGTCTCCCACCAAGAATGTATATTGCATCCCTGCAAGCTCAGCGTTTCTTCCAAGTGTTCAACATGGAAGAGTACTGCTCATGTTTGAGCTAATACCATGAGACTTCATGGGGTTCAGAGTCAATGTTGAAGACTCCCATGGCTACTCCATTCTGACTGTATACTGCTGTGCCACCACCTCTACTGGACATATTCCGATGATGGGACAGGCCATATCCAGGGATGGTGAAATAATGCATGGGACATTGTCTGTGAGACAAGATTCCATGAGTATGACGGCCAGGCTGTTGTTTAACAAGTCTATGGGATAGCTCTGCCAATTTTGGCATTAATTCCCAGATGTTCGTAAGGAGAAATTTGCAGTTTGACAGCGCTGTGTTTGCTGTTGTCATTTCCAGTGCCATAACATGATTTAAACCTGAATGCCCAGACACCAGGGTTTCTGGATTGTTAGTCTAGCGATAATACCAATAGTCTAGCAAAAATGCCAATAAGCCATTGCCTCCCCTGGTAGTTTTCCTCCAGGCTGCCAGAGCTAGCCTGGAGGCACATTTTCTATATGATGTTTGACCAAGCAAACCTAGATGAAGATTATAAAGAAGTGCCACAGTTGCAGGGTCAGCCTATTCCTTCTCAAACATGAGAGCTGTGCCACAAATAGGTCAATGTCATCCTTCGCTCTGACAGTTTGAGTTCTCTATGAACCTTTCCTCTTTCAGACTTGTAAGTGGTAACACGAGAAGATGGAATACATGGGGAAGGAGTTACTAATCAGGCAGTGGCAACAGTGTGTGACAGCGTCAACTTAGTGGCAGCCAACCATCAATTATTGTTCATACCAATCACATCCCTTCGAAGTGGGCAAATGTAGGAGGCACTAAGCTAGGCGGAAATGCAACTATGACACAGATGCAAAGAGGCGCAAAGACCTACAGACGGTAAAGTGAGGAGAAATCAAAGTGATAGATAGAGTGTAATGTGGAGAAATGTGAAGTTTAATGGTCAAAATAGAAAAGCAGAATACTTTTTAAAAGGTTTAGTAATTGTAACTATAGATGTTTAGAGATTATACTCATACAAGGGATGCAAAACATTAGCATGTAGTTATAGCAAGAGAATGACACGCTGCTCTTCGTTGCAAGAGATTATACTGCAAAAATCAGGCAGTTTTGCTTTAAATCTACAGAGGTTTGGTGAGACCACACCTGGAGTACTGTGCTCGGTTTCAATTTCCATATTTAAGGAAAAATAAGCCTGCATTAGAGGGCTTACAACGAGTGCTCAATAATTTCTGGATTGAAAAGGCTGCCGTATGATAGAGGTTGAGTATATTGAGCCATTATTCTCTGGAGTTTAGAAGAATGAGTGGTGATCTCATTGAAACATATAAGATTCTGACGGAGCTTGACATAGTTGGCCAGCACTGAGAGGTTGTTTCCCTGCATGAAAAACATAAAACATGGAGTCACAATCTCAGGATAAAGCACCAATCATTTAAAACCAAAAGAAGAAAAAAATGGATTCTCCAAATGGTTATGAATTTTTCCAATTCTCTACCACAAAAGATTTTGGATGTTCTATCCTTGCATTTATTTAATGCTGAGAATTTTTTGTCTCTTGTGGAATCAAGAAATTTGCAGAATGAGTAGGAAAATGGATCGAGCCAAAGATCAGCCATTATCGCAGTAAATGGCAGAGCCAGCCTGATGGTCCTTATGGTCTACTTCTGCTCCTGTTGTTTATGATCTAATGTACACATCTAAACTCCTCCAATACAACAACATTTCCATAACCTTTACAAAATCAAAAGTAAATCAAAATCACTTCACCTGAAAATTAATGGCACTAGATGGAGTGCTGGACCTGTGCAGTCCAAATTGACAGAATGTGTGTCAAATCAGTCTGAAAGGCTGTTTGACACCACAATCTGCTTTGTGTAAAAACTTCTGCTGCACACAAGGCACACTCACATTAGCATTCTTGCCACATTGTCGGCTCACATAAGCCATGCCAGGAATGTCCAATAATGGGTGCCATTTATCCTGCCATTTTCTGCAACTCTGGCTTAAGCTAAATTTTTTGCTCATGTCCTCAGCTGAATGCAGTTAAGTGAAGAAAACTGAAGGAGTTTAAAATGCAAAATGTTTATTCCAGTAAACTGAAGAGCTAAGTTGGTTTATCATAGTGAGGGGAGGCATTGTACCAGGGGAGTGAGTGGGAGACCATGCAGATGTCAGGCACCTCCTAAAAAAGAATGAGATATATATTACAGCAGAATTAAGTATCCACTACAGCAACACACTGAGGCTCCTTCGACCGTACCTTCCAAACATGTTATCTCTGCAACCTGGAAAAACAAGGACAGTAAATGTATGAGAATGCCAGCTCATGCAAATTCCTCTCCAAATCACACATAACTCAAAAAAAAACCTCATCATTCCTTCGCTGTCACTGACTCATATTCCTGGAAAAAAGAAACAAGTTTGGGATAAAAATTCCAGAGTGCAGGGGTGCTTCTGTATATAGAGTTGTTGAAGAACAAAGGGGCAATACACTGAAAATCTAGGATTGTTAAGTGAAGGATTTTCTAATGCTGTTTGGAAATAAAGCAGAAAGTTTCTTTTTGAGGCTGTGGATTTGTAATGACCTCGTCTTCTTCCTGCTGCTGCCACTGCAGTTGTCCTCTCAGGGGACTGCTAATAGTCTCAGCATGACACTGTGAGCAGCCGTCATGTGTTTGCATCCTTGCCATCTAAAGCTTCTAATTATAATGTGTAAAGAATTCAGTGTTGCTCTCAGCAATTCTTTGTGTTAATAGTGTTTGTTCAATACACTTTAAATAAACAGTAACAATTATCCAGCCTCAAAGGAGGGTTCATGTATCCTAAGGAAATCGCCTGAGTGGGAGAAACATCAGGTGGATGGTATATTGTCCAATCTCTGTCTACATGGGGCAAGGTCAGAAATCACACAACACCAGGTTATAGTCCAATAGGTTTATTTGAAAACAGTGATAACTCCTTTCTGCTGAGTGAGTCTATTAATCAGGAGAGGATTTACTTATCACACCTGATGCCAAGCATTTAAAAGGAATGTTTACAGTCTCCTATTGGACTGAAACTGTTGAGTTTCCCTAAGGGTTCTCTTTCTCCTTTCTCATGATGCTGAGCCTTGCTGGACAGTTTCACAGGCGCTCACAGCCTTTTTGTACCATTGGCAAATTGTGTGAAACCTTCATGTGTGAACTCAGGCCATTATTGTCAGTGGGACACTGCTATCATGAAGGGCCACGCAGCAAAAACAAACCTGTTCACACCCAATACATCACAAGAGTCGTTACAGAGTGACAGGAACAAGATCCCTCACCTATTTTCTCCAAATTCACTCAGTTGCTCCAAGTCTTTCCCAGCACCAAACTGTGACTACCTGACTCAGCTGTGATTGGGGATCATTCCTGTGAACTTGCCGATTTAAATGACTTCATTTACCCAGTGGACATTGAAAGACGTTAACTCATACAAAAAGTCTGAAAATTCAAATTGCTCAAATAAATCTGATTTATTATTGTGTTAATTTGCGATATAATTTTACCTATCAGGAAATATATTGGCATAGCTTTTCCTGAATATGGCTGAATCTGATATATTTTTTGGTTACTTACATAATATGGACCAGTGTCAGACACAGCAGATAACATTCTGTGATTGCGTGTGCACCTATTATGGGGAGTAACTGACTTCAGTGCTACAGTGAGACATCCCTAAAGTAGAAGATTAACACTAATACCATGTGATAAAAACTGGACCTTTTTGCATCCATTTTATGCATATAAACATATACAACAACAGCTTACTTCAGGCACCAATATTTCACTACCAAAGCCATTTTTTTGTTACATCGTGCTTTGGAGTTTTACAAAATCATTATGTTGCCATTAAAATAAGGGCCTAACATAATGAATTACCCTGTCGAGCTCCTTCTCTTCCTATGTTAAAGTGGAGGAGGCTGATGAATAAATTAGATTTCAGGAACAGGGCATCGCATCACAGAATACATGTGCTTCTAGCATGCTGAATACCCATTTCATTAAGTTTACAGATTTTGATCTTTTCACCAGGTAATTAGGGCTTATCTGAATGGGTAGTTTTATCAACTATTGGACAAATATCTGGACATTATTTCATTTAGAAGAATAGCATTCTTTGAAGCAGAGAAAGTGATGACTGCCTTTTTTAAATCACGTAATCAAGGCCAGTTTGAAAAAAATACAACTTTGACAGTATCCTGAACTAGGGAACCTGGCGATTGAGGGAATTTTGTGTAGTGATGGAAGTGGTGCTGTTCTACACAGAACAAGGATGGCCTGACAGAAACAAAGCAAGATGTGGTGAAATTGGAGAGCTGAAATTCAGCAAAATTAACAAGGTGAGAGATTGGTCAGGGAGTTTTCCAGATTTCCACATCTGAATTAGAATATTAAACTTGCAACAAGATAAGAGAACTGCATTGAAATTATGGCTTAACTATATTTTTCTTCATACATTCACAGGCTGTGTGTATCATTGGCTAGGCCAGCATCTCTTCTCACCCCTAATTCTCCTGAATTTGAATTTTTTTTTTCAGTTGCATTTTGCAGCAAATAAAGCGGTAAAATACAGCGAAAACCTTCAACTATTGCCACAATCCGGCACTATTTTGAATAATTTAGGAATGAAGACAGTAAAATGCTACAACTGAAAGACAGTGTATCTTTGCTATGTCGCCTCCACTATCAGTCCTCAGCCGGCTCACCAAAAACACGTTCGCCACCACCGCCTCACTGTCAGACCCACCAACATAAGAGTCGCCACTTTACCGTAAACAGGAGTCCCTGGCTCCACTGCTGCCTCGATGATACCACGAGTCCCCCCTCTGGGCCTACTGCGACCAATAGTCCCGGTCTCCGTTGCCAGGCCAGACCGTCACCACGCCAACAGTCCAGCTCTGGCTGCCCTCCTCCAAGATGTTGCTTTGCTGGTGCCACCATCTTGAAGAGCCCACTGCTGACGCCCCCAGTCTCTGGAGGAGCTTTGCTGCCACCAGCCCCGAATCCCAGGAGGGCGCCCTTGCTGCCGCTCCAATCACTGGGAGGAGCCACGTCCCCTGCCACCGTCTCCGACCACTAGCAGGCTACTGCTGCTCTGCACACAGCCTGCTTTCGCTGCTGTGCCGATGTTGCTGACAAACCCGCCAAAGAAAAGAAAGACAATAGAAAAAAATGAAAGAAAAGCAGCAGAAGTGAAAAAAAAAGAAAGCAGATGGGAGCAATGAGCGCTGGGCAAAAGCCCACATGCAGCCTTGCTACTCCGCTGCCATCTTGGAAGGGAGGTGGTATGCTGTCTTGTTGAACCATGGCAATCCTTGGGATGTACATGCACTCATTATGTTATTGTAAAGTAGTTCCAGGATTTTCACCCAGCGACAGTGAACAAATAGCAACGTAGTTCCAAGTTCAGATGGCATGTAGCTTGGAGAGGAACCCATAGGTGGTGGTGCTGCCAAGCATCTGCTGCCCTGTTGAGAGATGAAAATAGAAATGAATGTCAAGGAGTGATGGCTAGACTCTCTGTTGTTTGAGATGGTTGTCGTTTGACACTTGTATGACATGAACATCGATTGTCAGATATCAGCCCAAACATGGTGTTATTCCAAGTGAAGAAGTTATGGGAATCCCGAAGACAACACAGAAGCTATAGCTCTTGCCATGGTCCAACAAAAGCCATGTCTTTCCAATCCTGCTGTCAGTACACATGATGCTTTAGAAAATTTCCACCACATATGACACATGGAGTTAGAATAGTTAGCTGCTTGTGTTTGACTGGCGTGTATATAGTGGGCCAAAGGGCCCTTTTCTGTGTTGTAGATCTCTATGGCTCTACGACCCTAATGCGAAATAATCTAAGAAATTTCTGTGGGTTAATAGCAAATCTACAAAGGAAGGCTGCCCCTATCTTTTCATTCAAAGGAAAGTTCAGGTCACAGTCTCATTTCAAGATATAGTGATATAATTCCACGATGTTCATCTGTGTTCTAATTAGTTTCAATCAACTTGGACTCTTCTGGAACAGATGGAACTTGAACCTAGATTTTCAGGCTCAGTGGTAGGAATATTACCACTGTGTCTCAAGACTCTCAAGTCTAAGCGATTTGATTAGTTCCCATGCTATCTTCTGATCAAGAGATAATGATGTTACCAATTGGATGAAATTAACACAAAATAAAGAAGCTGCTTTTGCATTTACTTGTGTGACTATTAATTAATATAGGTATCCAATTTTTTAATTAATTTATCCATGACAAAAATCAGAACATAAGCCACAAACCCATTCATTGTGCTGCTTCGGTTCTGTTCTATTACTATTTCTGTGATAAACCATTTCAAACCTGTAGTTTTCTCAAAGTTTAGTTCATAGTTCGCGCAAGAAATGCCTCTTTTCATCTAGCACCAGGATTGAGGTTTTCCTCAGGGTTTCCATAACACTTTTGGTTAAATTATGGTGACAAAGTGGAGGCAGTTCCAAAGAACTGGAGATGGTGAAAAGGCAGGTCAAGCGGGATTTGTTCTGAGCTGATAGCATTTTTCTTATCCTCAAAGTTTTTATGTCCCTTTATGTATTCGAAATGTGTTTGTATTTAACCTTGGGTTACGAGTTCAAATCATGTCCTCCTCCATTCGCTCATCAGGAAATATCCTGTTTATAATGTTAGTATTGACCACCCTGAAATTGAAACTCTGCAAACAATAACACAGATACGATGCCGCACAAACCAAAGATTCCAGCTGTTTGAGCTCGAGGAGTCTTGGTGAGGGCAGAGCTGATTAGGACAAGGAAGCAGGTGTAAGTGATAGAGGCCAAAGGAGGAGGAAGATCCTCTCTGGATGGAAAGATGCATGAACATCAAGCAGTATTTGTTTTCACAGCTTAATGATGTTCAGCCAATGAAATCTTAAGCCAAACAGTAAAACTATTCACTCGAACAAAGATTTCTGCAGTCAAGCTTAATTTTGTAATTTGCACCTGATGAGGGAACTGAGCATTTTATCTAAGCACGAGAATGTCAAGGTAAGGAGAATTATGAGGAAACACTGCTGTTTTATTTATTAGATATTTTCAGCTACACAATCAGTTACTTACCTGCCTAAGTTTTCCGAGTAACAATCCTTCCTGAAGATAATCCCTCGTCTTGCTCACATTGTATCATAATTAGCCAGCTGGCTGCCTTGTTTGGGATTTTGTGTGTGAGTCGTCAGCCATTTCCCTGCAAGCTGAATTCACACAAAAAGGAATAAGCTAAGGAGCAGCAGGACTTCAGAACCTGATCGGTTGTAAGCATTGTTGACTCAGTAGTTCAAGTAATGTGTGTGCACCTGTCAGGACACCATGTGGTACTTTGCACAAATAGGAAATTACTTGCTTGTAATTCTTCACCAGTGACCACAGCTATGGTTTCACATACTACACAGTGCCAAATATTTTAGAGCCCAGTTTTCTCCTTTTTGCTGAATGATGATGGGATGTGGGTTCACAACATCATAGTGCCCTGTACCACGTTTAATTTTTCAGCCAATGCCTCCGTTAGTGAAGCCAGGCCTTCAAAATTAACTGTGTCTCCCTTTAGGGCTATTGGGCAAGTGGCTAACCTGGCAGGTCCACCTGGTTGCTGCTGGTTGTCCAGCCAATGCTCAAGGGGAGAATCTAGCCACCACCATTTCCTGTTATGGAATGGGAGTACCCATTTATTTTCATCAATTTTTGTACTATTGCTAATTACTACTCCATAATCTCTGTTCAAGCTAAGTTAAGCAAACTCAGTACACACTGGGATTTTGCTACTTTGTCTGCCTCACTTCAGATAATGTATTTAACAACTGAACCTGGAGGATAGCTGAACTAAAAACTGTACTAATTTCTAGGAGCCTCTCTGCTCCTATGATGCTGCTTGGCCTGCTGTGTTCATCCAGCCCTGCACCTTGTTGTCTCGGATTCTCCAGCATCTGCAGTTCCTACTACCTCTAATTTCTTGGTTGCCGTGTTGAAAAGATAATTCTCTACCAATAACGATCTGTAGCTTTAACCTGTCAGCAGAGTGAAATATGAGAGAATATTTGTGATAACTACACCAGCTGACTTGAAAATTACGCCAGCAGACTTTAAAATTATAATCATTTATTGATTAAATATCTTACCTTCAAATTTCCCCTTTTGTTTGTCCATTCTGCACTGTTGCATTTTACATTCGTGGTTGAAATATGTGGGTGGTCAACATCTGCATTAAAGCTGTTATGACCTATAATTGCCTTCAGCAAGTGAAATAGATAATTCATTCTTATTTCATGTTGTGCAATTCATCTGTGTCTCACTGTCAGTTCCTGTACGTGTGCAGTATACCCTGGGTAAAAGAGAATTATTCACTTCTACCTGGTAGTCTATAACTTTTGGCTTCTCTACATGTGCAAAAGGGCTGTATGATAGGAAATTATTTATTCCCATATGGTAATTGTAAAAACTAAAGCACAGAATGAAACCATGTGGCCCATTGAATATATGCCAATGTTAACTGGAACCATCTATCTAATTCCATTTAACAGCTCTTTTCTCATGGCCTTTTATAGTCTTCATTTCCAAATACCACTTTTTTTTCCCTTTCAAATGGTGTTATAATTTCTACATCAGCATCTGTCAGTGTGAGAATTTTCAATATTTTCTCCCTCCTCACCAACCTATCAAACAATAGAAATAATAGGGGAGAATTAGAGGATTCTCCCAATCTTATACTGAAATTTCAGAGGAATGTCTTTGAAAACCAAGGAGTAATATTTAGTTTAAGTTATATTTGCAATGTCTCGGGCGCTGATCTGCTGCTGAAGAGATCCAAGAGAAATTCCAGGCAGACCTTTCTTTCTTTACACACGTCTTTCTTTGTAATTTTGTAAACACCTTATTTAATAACCTTTCACATTGGATTTTATTTCAGTGAATCTTTGTTTTACTATCTACATGGTGTTAAATGCTTCCTTTAGCAGAATGCTGTGCCAGTGGCCCAGGAAAATGGTTTTGGCTCCATGAAAGCAGATTTTCCACCAGCCGCTCTGCCAGTGCCCTTGTTAGTGCCAAACAGCCAGCTGGGTTGTAGCCCATGGCAATACATTAGAGGCAGTGTCCAGGTTTTTAGGCTCTCAACTGCTTGAGGTTGCTGAGTATGGTCACCTGAAGTATCCATGATGGAAACACAGCAGCCTTCTACCTCCCAAGTTGCAGTCACTGGGGAAACACCCAGGAGAGGAAGCAGAGAATGATGGCTGAGACTTTGTACAAGGGTAAGTTGCAAGAATTTGTGTCAACAGTAATGTATTGTAAGCATCATTATTTAATAAATTCATTTTCTGTTCTGGATTTGATGTTAATTTTTTTTTATGGTATAAACTGTGGTGATGGAGCAAAAGAACATGATCAAATTGGAGGAGCACAGCAGGCCAGGCAGCATCAGAGGAGCAGGAAAGTTGACATTTCGGGTCAGGGCCCTTCTTCAGAAATCAAAAATCAGAAACGTCAACTTTCCTGCTCCTCTGATGCTGCCTGGCCGGCTGTGCTCCTCCAGTTCCACACTGTGTTATCTCTGACTCCAGCATCAGCGTTTCTTACTATCTATGGATGATCAAGTTGTGGTTGGAAGGAAAGTATGAGGATTTTGATACCCTGTTGAGATCAGAGTTCAGATACAGGTGAAGTGATGTTCAATGACTTGGTCTCTTAGTTTAGGCAGGGAGAGGTAGTGGTAGTAATAGCTCCTCCCTCTTCTTCGCCCTCCTCCCGATCCTGTTCCACTGTCTACACTTCATGCTACACAGGTGTTATTAATAGTTCTGAAGAAGAGTCATGTTAGACTTAAAACATTAACTCTGTCTCTTTCTACACTGAGGTTGTCAGACCTGCTGAGTTTCTCCACCTTCCTTGTGTTTGTTTCAGATTTTCAGCATTTGCAGTATTTTGCTTTTATTGTGCTATTGATGGTTAGACATTCATGAGGACCAATTTTGCGGCACTTGCAGCAGACAATAACAATTCTTGATGATCACACAAGCTCCTCTGGAATGGTAGCAGAAGCATTGTGTCAGCATGTTAACAGTTTATTTGATATCTTAGCCCTCTCCAGTCTAAAACAGAGGAATTGATATCAGGGAACAAGGAAGTGGCAGTGGAATTAAACAAATACATTGTTCCGTTGTTACAGAAGAGACACAAATAACTTCTCAGAAATGCTAAGGAAATAATGGTCTAATTGGAAGAAAGAATTGAGGATAATTAGTACTGGCAAGATGAGTCCCGGACTGGAGGTCATCGTGGGGAGGGATATCCCAGACTGGAGGCCGTAGCAGGGAGGCAAGTCTCAGATCCAGAGGCTGTTGTGGCGAGGTGAGGCCCTTGTGGACTGGAGGTGAGGCCCCAAACTTTGAAGGCCAGCATGGTCTGGAGACTTGGCCCAGCATGGTCTGGAAGGCTAGGTGCTGGCACGGACTGGGGTGAAAGGACAGTGAATTGAGTTTTTTTTTAACTTTTTTATTCTTATCCTGGACTTTTATTTGTTATTTTTTCAATTTTGTACCAAATACTTAAGCGTCTGTACCTGTGTATCATGTACCAAAAACGGCGTCATAAGCAGCAACATGCAAATTTTTCTCTGCACTCATTCGAGTGCACACGGCAGTAAAGTTAATGCAGTTCAAATCAATATTAATTGAAAAAGTGCTGGGGAAATTAATGGAACTGAAAGCTGACAAATCCACAGGGCCTGATAATCTAAATCACGGGACCTAAAGGGGGTGGCTATTGAGATAGTGGAATGCTTTGGTAAATTCTGTACATTCTAGAACAACCAAGCAGATTGAGGGATGGAAAATATAATTCAATTTTTATATAAGAAAGGAGGCAGAGAAAAAAACAGAGAATTACAAACTCAGAGATAGTAGGAACTGCAGATGCTGGAGTATCCGAGACAACAAGGTGCAGAGCTGGATGAAGACAGCAGGCCAAGCAGCATCATAGGAGCAAAAAGGCTGACGTTTCGGGCCTAGACCCATGCTTGGCCTGCTGTGTTCATCCAGCTCAGCACCTTGTTGTCTCAGAGAATTGCAAACTGATTGGCCTAACATCAGTCGTAGGCTAAATGCTAGGGTCTAACGTAAAGGATGTAATAACACGACACTTATAGAATACTGATTAAAATCAAAATTAGACAAGTCAACACAGACTCATGGAAGGGAAATCTTGTTTGACGAACACACTGGAGTTTTGTGAGGAAATAAGTAGTAGAATAGAAAAGGCAGAACTTTTGGATGTGATCTATTTGTGTTTTCAGAAAACTTTTGATAAAGCCCATATGGGAGGTTATTGTGCAACATCAAAGCACATGAGATTGGTGGTATTGTATATTGGCATGAATTGAGAATTGGTTAGTAGACAGGAAAGAAAGAGGAAGAATAAATGGGTTGATCTTAGAGGTGGAAGGCAATGACAAGTGGGCTATAGCAGGGATCAGTGTTTGACACTCAGGTATTCACAATGATTTGGATAAGGGAATCAAATGTAATATTTCCAAATTTGCTGACAACACGAAATAAGGTGGAATTGGGATCAGTAAGGAAGAAGCAAAGAGTCTTCAAGCTGATTTAGAGAAGTTGAGTAAGTAGACAAATGCATGGCAGATACAGTACGATGTGGTTAAGTGTGAAATTATTCTACTTTGGTAGGAAAAGCAGAGTATTAGAGTATGATTTAAATGGTGATAAATTGGGAAATGTTGATATACAAAGGGATCCAGGTGTCATTCTACATCAGTTACTGAGAGCAAGCTTGCTGGTGCAGCAAGCTGTTTTGTAAACAAATGATATGTTGGCCATCATTGCAAGAGGGTTTGAGTAGAGGAGCAAGGAGACTACAAGTGGCACATTGTATGCAGTTTTGGTCTCTACACCTAAGAGAGAATATATGTACCACAGAAGCAATGCAACAAAACTTTGCCTGGTTGGTTGCTGTGTGGCCAGATTCGTCATATGGGGAGAGATTGGAGCTACAGGGTCTGTATTCACTGGTGTTTAGAAGAAAGAGAGAGAATTCCATTGAAACATCTAAAGTTCTGAAAGAGCTGGACAGACTGGAGTTAGGGGTGATGGTTCCCCTGTCTGGAGATCCCAGAGTAATTGATCACAGCCTCAGGATATAGGGTGGCCATTTCAGACTGAAAGGAGGAGAAATTTCTTCACTCAGATGGTGGAATTCTCTATTTCAGAAAACTACTGGGGATAATTCACTGAAAATGTTTAAGAAGGAGAGAGATTTCCAGAGACTAAAGGTAATAAGGGATGGGGAAGAATGCAAGAGTATGGTGTTGCGGTAACAGATTGGCCGTGATAATGTTGGATGGTGGAGTGGTCTCAAATGGCCAAGTGGCCTATTCCTCTACTTTCGTGGGCTGAATCTTGTGTTTTCTTTGACTAATTGTCAGTTTCATTGAGCTGTTTGGAGGATTTTTGCCATGAGGACTAGCAAGATCGCTTACCATATCTTCCTGAATTTGACACATTAACTACTTCTCCTGTTACTATGATGCCTTTCTCACTTTTTCCTAACTCCATCTTACCACATGCCATTCCTGGAAGAACTTGCCACTCACTGCACATCTGCCACAAGACTGGTGTCTTTTGTGCCTGTTCCTTCTTTATAAGGCTGCTGTGCACCAGACAAGCATTGGTGATCTGACTTTGCCCCTGACTGGCAACGTATTGGCACAGCAGCAACAAAGCTACACTGCGTATGACATTCCTTCGCACATACAATGCATCCTCTCACCCCAGTTGCTGTTTAGTCACTAGACCACAAATTACTTGTCCTTAACTACATTCTGTCTAAACATTCTCTCTAGGTCATCGTAGTCCATCTCCAATGTCCATTGGATACCTACACTTCGTTGCTGTCCAATAACTACCTGAATTACTACCTGAATGGCTGTAATTTGGGAGAGGTGAGTGTGCAGTGGGACCTGGGTGTCCTTGTGCACTAGTCACTGAAGATAAGCATGCAGGTGCAGCAGGCGGTAAGGAAGGCAAATGGTATATTGGCCTTCATTGCGAGAGGTTTTGAGTACAGGAGCAGGGATGTGTTGCTGCAGATATAAAGAGCCTTGGTGAGGCCACACCTGGAATATTGTGTGCAGTTTTAGTCTTCTTTCCTGAGGAAGGGAGTGCAGCAAATGTTTACCAGGCTGATTCCGGGGATGGTGGGTCTGAAGTATCAGGAGAGATTGGTTAGGTTGGGATTGTTTTCACTAGAGTTCAGACGATTAAGGGGGAATCTCATCGAAACTTATAAAATTATAACAGGACTGGACAGGGTAAATGCAGGGAGGATGTTCCCGATGGTGGATGTGTCCAGAACCATGGGTCACAGTCTGAGGATTTGGGGTAGACGATTTACAACAGAGATGAGGAGACATTTCTTCACCCAAAGAGTGATGAACCTGTGGAATTCATTACCACAGGAAGTAGTTGATGCCAAAACATTGAATGCAACTAGATATAACATTTGGGGTGAATGGGAACAAAGGTTATGGGGAGAAAGCAGGATTAGGCTGTTGAGTTGGACAATCAGCCATGATCGTGAAGAATGGCAGAGCAGGATCGAAGGGCCGAATAGTCTCCTCCTGCTCCTAACTTCCATGTTTCTATGTAATAGGGAGCATCACTTGCAGCAAGCAATCAGATATTTCCAAACATGAACTTTTTTTACAGTCAGGAAAAGAGAACAAAAACAAAACCAATACAGACTGCAGTTTGTCATGACATTGCGAAACAAATGCTGACAGTGATGACCATAACGTTTTACATTCCATGATGGTCTGCTGCACCCAGCCGTCATTTACTGGAACCAGAAGTCAATCAGGTCTAGTAGGCACTGCAGATGCTGGAGAATCCGAGACAACAAAGTGCAGGGCTGGATGAACACAGCAGGCCAAGCAGCATCATAGGAGCAGAGAGGCTGACGTGC
>NC_063345.1:33911060-33931002 GCF_021869965.1 Rhincodon typus | reverse complement strand
TCAGGTCCAGTCTAGTTTGTGATGCTCAACCTGCTGAGCTCTGTCATACACATCCAGGTTACTCAGTATCTATCACATCGCCTTGTTGTAAGCTCCAATAGGGCTGACCACAGCATGTCAGGATGATGTGCTACACTGTGTCTGGACTATTCAGGACGGCTGTCCCCACTCTAGTCCAATCAATGGAATCACATCTTCAGCAACCCTATCGTCTGCTTCATCATGATCCTGGTCAAAACACCACTTCCTTCCCTCCTTTTAAACAACGTGATTAAAAACATGGCCTAACCTACCTCTATCCACCTACCCGCACCAACAGTGTTATGCCATGGAAAATGGATTATCAGAGTCAATCGCTTGGTAATAAGCTCAATTTCCTATTAATTATCTTTCGAAAATGGCAGGAGGATCCACATACGTATGTGGGATGAGTTGGTATGGGGGAGGGGCGAGGGGGAAGGTGAGAAGACAGTAAACTACTCACCCTCACGTTTCATGTGTCCACCCCACTCCAAAATCAATCCCAATCAGAGGCCTAAAATCCCAGCCCCAAAATTCCATACAGTACTCCAGATGTAGTCTCATCAATATCCCACCCAATTTCAGATAAGACTTCCTTACTTTTAATATTTCAACACATTGGTCTAAAGGCTAAAAATACCATGTGCCAACCCAATTACTTTCTGTACTTGCATATTGGCTTTTATGATTCATCTCCAAGAACATCCAAAATCCACTGAATACCAAAACTTACCTACTGTTACTTTTTAAAAGTAGTTCTGTTTTCTATTCTTCCTAAAAAGTGGATAAATTCACATCTCCACAAATTGTACTCCATTTCTCATATTTATAGAATCCAGAATCCCTACAGTGTGGAAACAGGCCATTTGGCCCAACAAGTCCGCATCAACTCTCCAAAGAGCATCCCACCCAGACTCACTTCCTACCTTATCCCTGTAACCCTTCATTTCCCATTGCTAATCCACCTAACCTACACATCCCTAGATACTATGGACAATTTAGCATGGCCAATCACTTAACCCACACATCTTTGGACTCTGGGAGGAAATCCATGCAGACATGTGGAAAATATGCAAGCTCCACACAGACAGTTGCCTAAGGCTGGAACCAAACCCCGGTCCCTGGTGCTGTAAGACAGCTGTGCTAACCACTGAGCCACCATGCTACCCATACACTTAGTATACCCTTAAAATTCTACATTCATTTGCAGCCGCTTCAAGTTCACTTACCCACCGAGATTTGTATTATCTCCAAACTTGGATACATTACACTCAGTTTTCTCTTCTAAGACGCTGATATATATTGTAAATAACTTAAGATGAATCATTAACAATTGAAGCATTCAAATCTACTAATTACAAACTACCAAATCAGAAACAGTCCTTTTGTACCCAGTTTCTGTTCTATAAATCCTAAATCCATGCCAACTCCATGAGTCCTGATAATTTGTAATAACAATTTTTGTGGCACCTTATCAAATGCAGTGTGAAAAATCAGTGTATTACGTGTACTGGTTTCTCCTTTTCTACCCTGTCAGTTAAATTCTCAAGAATCTTTTAATACATTTGTCAAATATGTTCATCCCTTCGTAAGGTCATGTTGATTCTGCTTGATCACAGAACCTAACTCTAAAAGTTGTCCTTATTTGAGTAGGTTATTCTGGGCTTTAAATGTAAACCATACTTGCCCCAATCATTAATGTATTTACACTAACCAATATAGTGAGCAGAAACTTTTAGTCAGATATGTTCAGGTGTTTCCTACCCATGATTTTGCAATTCTAGTGGCCAATTAGCATCTGATATTTGGAAGATGCAAGACAGAATTTCCAGGGCTTGATGCTAATTAATTACATCTATATTTAAAAATCTCTTCCATCAGATAATCCTTCTCCATTACAACCTCAGACACAAATCTCAGTGGTTGTACATTGACAGGGCAGATTCTTATAGGGGCCTGAATGATGTGGGAGATGTCACAATTTGCAGCAGAATCACAAGGCCTATCTCAATGTCGTGAGCAACTTGCTGCACCTTTTTTGCATCAGCCAGGCGATGAGGCAAGTTTCTTACTAGACAGTAGAAAGTTACTGATTAAGGGGCATTATGGCTTGTTAACAGCATTATTAATGGCACATCCTGGTGCTTCATTTATATTCAGCTCCCTGTCTTACCAATTTCAATCAAACCAAAGTCTGAGAATTCCTGACAGGAAAGTCAAAGCGGGTGGCTAGTGATTTCAGCCACCGCTCCCTCCAAAGGATATCAACGTTGGACACTGGGCACCACATCACATGCTCCATGCCCCAAGAAGACTTTCCACATCAAGCAGATGTTCACCTGCACATCTGCTAATGTGGTATACTGTATCCGCTGTACCCGTTGTGGCCTCCTCTACATCAGGGAAACCAAGCGGAGGCTGGGGGACCGCTTTGCAGAACACCTACGCTCGGTTTGCAATAAACAACTGCACCTCCCAGTCGCGAACCATTTCAACTCCCCCTCCCATTCCTCTGATGACATGTCCATCCTGGGCCTCCTGCAGTGCCACAACGATGCCACCCGAAGGTTGCAGGAACAGCAACTCATTCCGCTTGGGAACCCTGCAGCCCAATGGTATCAATGTGGATTTCACAAGCTTCAAAATCTCCCCTCTCCCTACCGCATCCCAAAACCAGTCCAGCTCATCCCCGCCTCCCTAACCTGTTCTTCCTCCCACCTATTCCCTCCTCCCACCTCAAGCCCACCCCCATCTCCTACCTTCTAACGTCATCTCGCCCCCTTGACCTGTCCGTCCTCCCTGGACTGACCTATCTCCTCCCTACCTCCCCACCTACACTCACCTTTACTGGCTCCATCCCCACCTCTTTGACCTGTCTGTTTCCTCTCCACCTAACTTCTCCTCTATCCATCTTCTATCCGCCTCCTCCTCTCTCCCTATTTATTTCAGAACCCCTTTCCCCTCTCCCATTTCTGATGAAGGGTCTAGGCCCGAAACTTCAGCCTTCCTGCTCCTATGATGCTGCTTGGCCTGTTGTGTTCATCCAGCCCTGCACCTTGTTGTCTCAGTGACCCACACCCAATGTCCATGAACATTGGCATCCAACATATGTCAGCCTCTAAGAACTCTCAAGGCATATCTTTGACCTATGTACAGTATGCACCTGCACTTTGAGATATCTCCTCAGGCTGCACTGTCATCCACCATTGTAATATCACAACAAAGACAGTCTGTGCTTAGGAACACGTATCCAGCTTATGGATTGGAACCAGCTGTATTTCTGTGTTCTTCATTTGCTGTCATTGCATTCACTTCCACTGAGCTTACCTGGATGCCCACAGCATTGGGATTGCCTTGCCTTGCTTAGCCCTTTTATGCTTTGCTCCCTCAGCCAGAAATAGCAGAATTCTGTCTTGTTTTGCTGATTGATGCAGACACAAAGCCAGGAAGCTTGTCATTGTTATCAGCAGTTCTCAGTCAGGTTGAGGCAGATAGCTTTCACTCAGGGGGTTCCAGCAAAATGAGTCAAGTACAGTTTCCAATACCAGTCCAAAAGCTTGGACATGGTTGTTCAAGCTCAGGTGGTCATCCTCTCCTCATGAGTGGTGAGGAGCATTGTCAATCTTGACTCTTTCTGCCCTATTGTGAACTATTTTCCTCCAGGAATGAGAGAAAAGCAGGTATTAAGGGAGATGAAGCAGTGAGGCACTCTTGCTAATATTGCTGCAGGGTTCCAACTGAGTGAGTAGGCAGCACAGAGAGCACGTGGTTTCAGGCTTTGGGGTGGTTGAGACCAAGTGATGGATGATGTTGTTGGCCATAGTGAAAGGGGCAGTACTTGATCCTTGTTGGGTGATGAGCATGGTAGCAGAAACAGAGTGAGTGTGAGGTATTGGTTAATGGCATTTATACTGATGGATTTCAGAAGGTTCATTGATCTTCTTCCTACAGGGCTGCACATTGCTCCAAACAGCTGAGATTGCACTGACCCACTTGGCAACCTCACACCAGACTTGTATGGTCTGATTTCGTGCAATCCTCAGGGTGGCATGGTGGATCAGTGGTTAGCACTGCTGCCTCACAGCGCCAGGGACCTGGGTTTGATTCCACCTTCGGGCGACTGTCTGTGTGAAGTTTGCACGTTCTCTCCGTGTCTGCATCGGTTTCCTCCAGGTGCTCCGGTTTCCTCCCACAGTCCAAAGATGTGCTGGGTAGGTGGATTGGCTATGCTAAATTGCCTGCAGTGTTCAGGGATGTGTAGATTAGGTGGGTTATAGGGGGATGAGTCTAGGTGGGATGCTCAAAGGCTTGGTATGGACTTGTTGGGCCGAAGGGCCTGTTTCCACACTGTAGGGATTCTATGATGACCCTGGGGGAAAATGACATCCTACCACTGTTCCACCTTATCCAGAAGGACCTCCTGGGTCTTGCCTGCAAATCAAGGCACCAATCTGCCATGTCTGGGGTAAGTGTCAGTGCAAGGCAGCTCTGGACTCAGTTCTCGGCTGGATATACAACTGTCTTTTAAAGATGGCACAGGTGCCAGGTATGCCAGTCAATTCTGGGATATCTCAGCAGTGGCAAGTTGTTCCACATTGTTCCAGGACAGTGACGGTAATGCCACACGAGTGAGGTTGATAGTTAATGAAGCGAGTTTGATAAGATACACGGATAGACCTCATTCGGCTTTGCAGTGAAAAACCCTCCAAAAAACTCTATGCAACTGACACTTAACGAAACCAAATGTAATATTCAGCCCTGTGGAAGTTCAGCTCTTTCTTATTGTCATTCTGTTGCCTGCTCTGTTTTAGAATTCATACAGATGAGCCGTGATCATCTGGAGTGAAATTAGCATCACTTAATGGCAGTTCCACACTGAGACAACAATTAAGGTCAGGGATGAAGCACAGGCACCAAGTGCATCGACACATGCAGGGAGCGAGGAGGAAAGCATCAGGGAGTGCAACTGCAGCTGAGCCAAATGCTCAAGGTTAGAAGCAGGATCAGTTTTGCAAGAGACCACACGAGTCCAAGCAAACTCAGCCAGACAGGTCACAGAATACTGACAAGCAATGAATCAAATATTCCCTAAGCAATTCCTGATATTAAACGAAGAATGAAACCATTTACAGAGTGCAGATTTGTCAACAACATAGAACTCCCTTAATGTAGCGAAACGTCCCCAAGTGCAGAGAGACAACCAGTTCAAAAGGACTCCAAGTAACAGGGAAACTTTGATGAAAGCTGTATTTTAAGGCAATACTTAAAAGAAAATAAGGAGGCAGAGAAGTTTTAAGAAGAAACTCAGTGGCATGTGGCCTTGACAGCAAATAGCACAATTACATGTGAGTTCAGCAAATGGAGGGAAGATCTATAGGACATGAGGGGAACTACGAGAAGTTTAAATTGGCAGTGACAAGGAATCAGGAGCAAAGATAGATCAACAAGGAGAGAAGTGATAGATAATCAGAACATAGTGAGCTATCATTCCCAGGCTTACCAAAAGAAGAGAACATCTATTTTCAGCCATGTTTTGTTGTCATCTAATGAGAAGGCTAACTTCTCTGGCACCGCTTCAAGCAATCTTACGTAGTTACATGCGATTAATAATCTAGTGTAGTCAGCGAATGGAGTTCAGGAGTAGTCAGGTCTGGAGATGACACAGGTAAAGAAGCAGTTTCAGCAACAAATGGGCTGAACTAGAGGCAAAAATCATGTTGGTGAGGATCAGAACAAAAGCTCAGCTCAGAACTGAGTATGACATTAAGATGGCACCAATAAATTTCGGCTAAGTCCATGACAGGAAAGAGGAATGCAATGAATGGCAAGCTAATGTAATTTGTGGCAGGTTCCAAAGATGATGGCTGAATCTTTCCAGTGTTAACATGCACGAGTTGCCTCTTAACCAAAGTTAAAATGCAGCAAACAATTCGACAAGGCAAGGTAATAGCCTAGTGGTATTATCGCTGGACTATTAATCCAGAAACGCTGGTAATATTCTGGAGACTGGAGTTTGAATCCTGCCATGGTGGAATTTGCGTTTAATAAATATCTGGAATTAGGAGTCCAGTGATAACCATGCAACCATTGTTGATTGTCAAGAAAATCCCATCTGGTTCACTAATGTCGTTCAGGGAAGTAAAATGCTGCCCTTACCTGGTCTGGCTACATGTCACTCCAGAACCATATCAGCATGGTTGGCTCTTAATTGCCTTCTGGGTAATTAGGGATACGTAATAAATGCTGGCCTAGACAGCAACAGCCATGTCCTGTGAATGAATGAGAAAAACACTGTCGCTAGAGACATCAAGAGAAGTAGTGAAGAGGTAAAGCTGATGGTTGTTGTGTAATGTCTCAGTATAGCTTTAAGAGATATGTTCATGATATCATCACTGCTTCACAGCATGTGACCTGTGGGTGCACAGGTCTCAGGGTCTATTGTAACTGGGCCATTTGAAGTATGACATGTTAGTGAAAGAATGCTATTCCTTATAACAAAATAGGTTCATATTAGTCCAAATACTGGAGTGCCAATTTCTTTGTATAGTTGCATTTGTATAGTTGAAACCATCAACATCACTTTATCCATGTCTACTTATGTGGCAAGAGCTAACGTAAAGATTGTTGCATTAGATGCAAATACCCTGCTGGAGGCAAGGTCCACACCATGGTGGCAAATCATGGTTAATGGCAACCATTTACAAGAGTCTAAAGACCTCAGTGGTAGTTATTGTAAAGCTCATTGAAAATCAGTTGGCTAACAGCCCGCAAATTACTCAAATAACAGGATCAATTTTGGTCAGTATTAATCTGTAAATTGAATGGCCAGAAGACAGATTTACTTTCTGTTTACAATCTAAGTTCTGTCAATTTAGAAGATATAAAACTCTCTAACAAAATAGAACCAGCAGCCTATTTTCAACTTAAAAATAAAAAGACGGTCAAAGACTACTCACAGAATAGGTACAAAACCATTCTGACTGAATGTACAGCTTTTAAGACATTAAGTAGTGACCTTATACGTGAACAAGACTTACCTGTGTGCTAAGTTTCATTGGTTTTGCCCTTTTCTCCTTCCAACTCAGTGCCAAAGCAGAGGGAAGCCTCCATAATGCCTTTATTTCTTATTTGCTGTTAACATCATCTCGTGACTAGAAACTGCAACTATAAGCCTGCAGTTTTGACTTCTCTCACTGCATTTACTAACTCTACATTCAAAAAGAGACTAAAGCTAGGAAGGGAACAGCAAGAGTGAAAATTTAAATGTAACCAATGTATAAACAGAGTGAAAAGCAAAAGAGTAGAAGAACCATGCAAACACTGCACCCTACCGATACAAGAACCAAAGACATTCGTGAATAGAATGCCAGGTATGTAAGAGGTACGGTACCAGCTTAATAAGGTGCCATGTGGGCAGGGTGCAAAATGTTGAGGTGGACAGGTGCTTGGGTTAGGATACCAGATGTTTAAGGAGAAGCTTACAGCTGGGTCGAGTGCCAAATAGGTAGGGGTAGGATGCCAAGTGGGTACAGTGCCAGAGTGCACAGTGACAAGGCAAGTGATGCAGTGTCTGGGATTAGTGGGTGACATTGGATTAGGTGGGAGAGTGGGAGGCTATGCAGGGATGGTGGGTGTTAGGTCTGGGGGTTTCGAGTCCACCAGCGGAGTGGAGGGGGTTATGGGTTGGGTGTCAGGTCCAGTGGGTACGGGAGTGTTGAGTGAGAAAGGAAGTGGGGTGGGATTGATTCTTGTGGGGGAGCTAAGGGGTGAGGGGGATTGGGCTAGGTCCAGAGCAGGGGAGATGGCAGGTCAGATCCTGACAGTGGGTTGGAGGTGGGGGGGAGGGTGCGTGGGAAGGAGAGAGACAAAGAGAGAGGCAGTGTTGGGTTAGTGTCTGGGTGGTGTAAACAGGCTTGGGGAGATTTAATTAGGGCTGGATGGGTTAAGTATACTGTCAGTTTAACAGTTACACAGAAGTCAGATTATATATTCATTAGTCTGACTTTTCATGGCAACTACTTTGCTTAACTTCATCAGCACCCTCTGAAGACTTTGGTTTAAATAGAGACTTTTAGAGAGTTCCAGGCATAGAGGAATTGACCAGTGGAAAGTTCAAATTCCCAGTCAAATCCTTGAGACTGTTACGATGGGTATTCCGCAAGATCCCCAAGCACAACTTCCATCTACACTGGAATAACAAATGCTTGGCCATCTGAAAATCCATACTCTTTATCATTCTGCATCCTGAATGGCATTTACCTCAGCAAGTGGCACTCTATAGTACAACCATCGAGAAACCATCTCTCAGCATATAATCAATCACCAGTTCTGTGAAGTAGACCATAGGCCACAATATAAAGGAGCAGAATTGGGCCATTCGACTCAAGAAGTCTGTTCCACCATTCAGTCATGGCAGATATGTTTCTCAACCCCATTCTTCTGCCTTCTCACCATGACCCTTGATCCCCCTCCTAATCAAGAATCTATCTGTCTTAAATACACTCAATAACTTGGCCTCCACAGTCTTCTGCAGCAATGGGTTCCACAGATTCATCACCCTCTGGCTGAAGAAATTCCACCTCATCACATCCCTTCACTATGAGACTGTGCCCTTGGGTCCTAGTGTCTTCTACTAGTGGAAACATTGTCTCCATGTCTACTCTATCCAGACCTCTCAGTATTCTGTAAGTTTCAATCAGATGCCCCCTCATCCTTCTAAATTCCACCAAGTACAGACCCAGCATCCTCAACTGCTCCTCTTATGACAAGCCCTTCATCTCCGGGATCCTTCTTGTAATCCTCTCCTGGACCCTCTTCAATGCCAGTACATCCTTCCTTAGATATGGGGCCCAAAACTACTCACAATATTCCAAATTGGTCTGGCCAGAGCCTTATACAGCCTCAGCAGTACATTCCTGCTCTTGTATTCTCACCCTCTTGAAATAAATGCCAACATTGCATTTGCCTTGCTAATTGCCAACAGAACTTGCATGTTAACCTCAAGAGAATCCTGAACTAGGACTCCCAAGCTCCTTTGTGCTTCAGATTTCTGAAGCTTTTTCCTATTTAAGAAAATAGTCTATGCCTCTATTCTTCCTAACAGCATGCATAACCTCATACCTTCCCACATTGATTTCATCTGCTACTTCTTTGCCCATTCTCAGAGGCTGTCCAAGTTCTCCTGCAGCCTCCCTGCTTCCTTAACACTACTTGTCCCTCCAACTATCTTTGTGTCATCTGCAAACTTAGCAACAATGCCTTCAGTTCCTTAGTCTAGATTGTTAATGTATAACTTGAGTAGTTTTTGTCCAATACTGGCCCCTGTGGAGCTCCACCAGTCACCAGCTGCCATCCTGAAAAAGATCCCTTTATCCTCACTCTCTGTCTTCTTCCAGTCAGCCAATCCTCTATCCATTTCAGTACCTTGCCCATTACACCATGGGCTCTTATTTTATTTAGCAGTCTCCAGTTAAAGACCTTCTGGGAATCTAAAAAGTACACTTATACTGTCTCTCCTTTGTCTAACTTGCTTGTTACCTCCTCAAAGAATTCTAACAGATTTGTCAGATATGGCCTCCCCTTGATGAAACCATGCTGGTTCTGCCCTATTTCATCACGCACTTCCAATTACTCCACAATATCATCCATAACAATGGACTCTAAAATCTTACCAACGACTGAGTTCAGAGTAACCAGCCCGTAATTTTCTGTCTTCTACCTCCCTCCCTTTTTAAACAGAGGTGTTACTTTAGCAATTTTCAAGTCCTCTGGCACCCTTCCTGACTCCAATGATTCCTGAAAAATCACCACCATCACAATAGAACACAGAACATAGAACAGTACAGCACAGTACAGGCCCTTTGGCCCACGATGTTGTGCCGAACCTTTACCCTAAACCTAAGGTCTGTCTAACCTCTACCCCTACCTTATGCTATCATCCATATGCCTATCTAATAGCCACTTAAATGCCCCTGATGAGGGTGAATCCACTACCCTCTCTGGCAACGCATTCCACTCCCCTACCACTCTCTGAGTAAAGAAACTACCTCTGACATCTCCCTTATATCTACCTCCACTCACTTTAAAATTATGCCCCCTCGTAATAGCTACCTCCACCCTAGGAAAAAGTCTCTGGCTGTCCACTGTATCTATACCTCTGATCATTTTGTACACCTCTATCAAGTCATCTCTTATCCTTCATCGTTCTAAAGAGAAAACCCCAGCTCTCTCAACCTTTCCTCGTAAGACCTTCCCTCCATTCCAGGCAACATCCTTGTAAATCTCCTCTGCACCTTTTCCAATGCTTCCACATCTTTCCTGTAATGAGGTGACCAGAACTGGACACAATATTCCAGATGTGACCGAACCAGGCTTTTGTATAGCTGGAGCATAACTTCACGGCTCTTGAACTCAATCCCTCTATTAATGAAAGCTAACACACCATACGCCGTCTTAACAACTCTATCCACCTGGGTGGCAGCTTTCAGGGAACTGTGGACATGAACCCCAAGATCCCGCTGCTCCTCCACACTGCCAAGAATCTTTCCGTTAACTCTGTATTCTGCTTACAAATTTGTCTTTCCAAAGTGAATCACCTCACACTTTTCAGGGTTAAACTCCATCTGCCACTTCTCAGCCCAGCTCTGCATCCTAACAATGTCCCTTTGTAACCTAGAACAGCCCTCCACACTATCCACAACTCGACCCACCCTTGTATTGTCCGTGAACTTGCTAATCCACCCTTCCACTCCTTCATCCAAATCATTTACAAAAATCACAAATAGAAGAGGACCCAGAACAGATCCTTGTGGTACACCACTCGTAATTGAGCACCAGGTTGAATATTTTCCGTCCACTACCACCCTTTATCTTCTAAGGGTCAGCTAATTCTGAATCCAATCTGCCATATATCCCTCTGTCCCATGCCTCCTTACTTTCTGCATGAGCCTATGCACAATGCAGTATGAATTCACATGTATCTCACGGCTTTCTAAACCCTTCTAACTGATAGACATCATTGATCCAGCAGCGATAGGAATGTCAGTATTCACACTCGGTACAGTCACAATTCAAAAAATTCAAACTGGAGCAGAAGTGATCAAGCATGAGGCAATTGAACCAGTCAATGATTTCAAATGGGTGTCCCCATGCCACCTTAATGTGAATAGTAATTTTTAAGGGTGAACCAATATTGCATTTCAAGGATGCTCCAACCCATTTATTAATCCTCCAAGGAAATGCACTATACACATTCAGGGGAAACTTTGAGCAGACCTGAACAAGGTGAAATATATTGATATCATTCAGAAGGTTGACCAGTATACAGGAACAAAAACAAAGTTGCTGGAAAAGCTCAGCAGGTCTGGCAGCATCTGTGAAGGAGAAAACAGAGTTAACGGTTCGGGTCCACTGACCCTTCCTCAGACCAGTATGCAGATTGGTTTAGCTTCTTTTATGCCTAGATCCAAGACACTTCAATCTTTCTCTTAAAAAATGACCGCATGAAATATCAAACACCAATTAAATTTTTTAGAGTGAGGTTCTCTTACAATCTATTTGCAAAGCGTGGCTACTGGTCTTGTTCACTTAGCAGAAGAATGCCAGGACTCACAACATCTAGGAAACTATTTAGACAGTACTGTTTCCAATAGTTAACATTTGAGCTATCAGTAAGTCAAGCCCCATTCCAGTAGCACTTGGATAGGCAAATGGAAGATCTGGTTGTGTTCACAAGGCTGATAATATTGCCGTCATAGGTCAGACTGATGGCAGCTTTGCAATAGCATTGATTGGCATTTAGCAACACAAAGTGCCTGGTCGATGTCAATTTTTTGGCATCCATTTTCTCCACCCGCAGAATCCATCCAGATCCAACTAAAATGCGGGCTCTTAAATAAATACCAACACTGCATGATAAAGAGCATTTGCAACGTTGCTTTGAATTTTTAAAATTCCTCTCACCATACTTTCTCAACTCTGCGGAAAAGCTACCTCCACTGAGAGATTTGTTCAAGAAGTATGTCCCATACATGTGGCTAGATGTGGTAGTGTTGGGAGGTATCAGATTACCATTAAATGACAAGGTGGTTATAGTCAAGAATTTTAAAGCTCAGTTAGTATATAATTTACCCATCAGTTTTAGTTGAATTCTAACATATAAAATTGATTACTCTAAAGGTGTTGGTTCTGGTTTTATGATCTCAATCTGCCCAAGCCTACACGGTTTGCCATTTTCTATACCTGAACAAGAAGCTGGAACCTACCAAAGAGCTTTTGATGCTGAAATGAAGCTTCAAAAGAAACTGTCCCACGCTCCAGATCTAACAACCAATGAATATAAAATCCACCAGAATAAAGTTAAAAGAGCTCTCACTAGCTTCAGATGAATAGTATAAATTTTGATTTATTAATTTTGAAAGATAATGCCTGGAGAAGAAGACTTCGATTGTTGCAAGAAAGATTGAAATTAATTTTCCTCTTTTAAAAGGAAATATTTGATTTTTCATTCCAGATCTGTGAACCATTTGCCTTCAACTGAATTCAGACTGTAATGCTGAATACAAACTGAACAATGTGCACTACGCGCATAGCATTTCATTAACAGCTCTTTTGTATGACTGTGAAAGGAACATCAAATTAATATAACGTACATCCATATAATAATCCACAATTAACTGGTGAACATTCCTTGATTAAATCTGAAATGATCGCATTATGATGTTCGTTCTTTTATGTAAAATCTGTCCAAAAAGTCTGAAGTGATTTCACATTTCATGGCCTATATTACTTTAGGATTGTGACTTCAGGCAGTATGTTCTGTTCCTGCAGGTAGTGAGCAAGGAGGTGGGGATGGAAGTTACCTAGGTGGATTGAAGATATAACTAAACCCTGCCATCCTTCCATCTCTTAATGAAAGACGATGAGTGAACTGAACATTGGCCAGGAGATGTCCGCTGGTAGGTGATGCCTAGAACAGGCAGGCAAGACATCTAGTGATGGAAAAGGACTCCATCCTTCAAGTTTCAAGATACAAATAATAAAATTGTAGTCCCATATCACGTGACAGATTCACACCATTGCGCATGTTGTTTATCCACTCTCCTTTTCTGCAAATTTCATCTCCATCCCACCATCACAGAGTATTCCAAATTTCTTTGTGCAGAAATTGCCAACTCTTCCTAACTCTGAAATTCTGTTTGTCACTCACGCAAATGGTCACCCTGTATGGTGAACTTAGACAATATTTGTTGCCAGGTTAATCATCCATAAAAGGAACTACAGTCAAATCTCAACTTATCTGCATCCAATACCCAGCAGTGCAATCCACTACCCTATTGAAATCAGTTTCTCTTATCCTACACTTTCCCTGAACGATTAGTTCTGTCCCTAAATGTTTACATTTTTATTCATTAACCCATATGCAAATTTGTGGAAGTTTCTAATCGCTTCCCTATTGAGTTGCTTTCGCTATCCCTGAGCCAGAGCAACAGGTAGTTGAACCAATCACCTGATCATGTTCTTCGCTCATGTTGGTTCACCTGTGAGCCTACAAACTATTGGGGGGCGTAAGACAGATATTCAAACTATAATGTTTGGGAAGTATGGGATTGATGCCTTCCTGCAAAAGGACATGTAAATACTCTAGTAATGTGATCTGACTATTGATCATTGGGTAACTGGCCTGTTCTCTTAAAGACCTTTTCAGCATGTATGTTATTGTGGACCTGTTTTGCCTGAGGATGCTGTTGTCAGCTTTTACAATGTGAGACTGTGGGAGCACAGTGTGTTCCAGAGCCTGTCCTCCACATTTCAGGTCACAGATGCATACTGACTATTCTATGTGGAGTTTGGTCAGTCAGCGGTTATAGCTTGTGGTCTGATATGCACAATAGTTTTCTTTTTTTCTCTCTCGTTCACTCTATCTCTGTTGCCTTAAGGCTAGACGACATCTGGAAGAGCTGTAAGCTGCATACATAGAGCTCTGCCCATCAGAAGCTCTATTGATGCCAGATGTTATGTAGTGATATAAAGCAATGGGCAATGTAAGGAAAAGTTAAGATTCATAATTCTTTTTCAACAAAAACATTATGGTTTGGATATCTGTCTTAGGCACCCCACTAGTTTGTGGGTTCATGGGTGAATTAGTAACATGAGTAAAATCACAGGTTTTCATGAAGTTTTTAAAACAGTCATTAGTGAACTGCAGTTTGGTATCCAAAATGACTGGGATGCAATTTGCAGCAAAAATCTCTTTGACAAAGCAGTAACTGCAGTTGAGGTAGGGCTATGCAGTCATTTAACCTTGATCCATTGAGAGTAATTATGAAATACAAGAAAGAATAAATTATCTATGGAAGCAAATGATTCCACCCTGAGGTGCTCCGATGGTCTAAATGGAAATTAGGAGACCATCAGTGATTGGTTATTTCCTTGCCTATGAATAGAGCTGAAGAAAATCATGTCGGCCATGGCTTTAGAGAATGCTGGCCACTGAACTGAATTTCAGGCTCTGGCCTGGTACTTGATGATACCTAAGTGCCATTTGCGAAATTGTTGGAGGATTTTGAGCCTAAGATATGGCCAGAGTATGACTAATCTTTAATAGTGAACCAACAATTTGTCCACTTATACTTCTCTGAACTTCCCTCTATATTAAAGTCAGAAGTAGGGATGTTCGCTGATGACTGCACAATGTAAGCAACATTTGCAACTCTTCAGATACTAAAGAAGGCCATGACCAAATGCAAGAAGATCTGGATAATATCCAGGCTTGGGCTGACAAGTGCCAAGTAACGTTTGCACCATACAAGTGCTGGGCAATGACCATTTCCAATAAGAGAGAATCTAACCATGCTCCTTGACATTCAATAATATCACCATCACTAAATCTTTCACAGGAATTCATCAAAGATCCTTAGACAACAAAGCAAAACTACTTCCATCTAGAAAGACAAGCGCACCACCACCTGCAAGTTCCCTTCCAAGCTATTCACCATCCTGGTTCTTTCAGTGTTGCTGGGTCAAATTTCTGAAACTTCTTCCCTACTGGCATTGTCAGTATACCTACTGCAAATGAACTGCAGCAGTTCAACAAGGCAGCTCAGCACCACCATTGCCTAGCCAGCAATGCCCATGTCCTATGAATGAATAAAAAAAAAATTAAGTGTGGACATTGTTTGTAAACTGTTTGAGAACAGAATAATCAGGACGATATGCTGACCAGCTGTTGGGACAGTGACCAGACCACAAGCCCTGGATCCAGGTTTAAACTGACAAGTTGCAAGTAACATTCACACCACACAAGTACCAGGCAGTGACCATCCCCGAACAAGAATGAATCTAAACATCACACCAAAACATTCAATGGCATTACCATCACTAAATCCTCCAATATCAAAATCTTGGGCGGGGTGGGGGGCTACCATTGACGATAAATTCAACTGGACTAGTCATATAAATACTATGGCTGCAAAAGTAGATAATACTCCTGATGGCCCTGACCACTATCTACTAACTTCAACAACACTCAATAAGATTGACACCATCCAGGAAAAAGCAGCCACATGTTTGGCACTACATCCAGAAACATTCAGTCCCTCCACCAACAATGTCAGTAACAACAGTGTGTCTCGGCCACAAGATGCACAGCAAAAATTCACCAAGACTCTTTAGACAGCACCTTCCAAATTCATGAACACTTCATCTAGAAGGTCAGGGACTGAAGAAGCAAAGGAACACCAGCATCTGCAATTTACCCTCCAAGACAGTCACCATCCTGCCTTAGAAATATATCACTGTTACTTCAGTGTCACTAAATCAACATCTTGGAACTCCCTTCTTAACAGAATTGTAGGTCTATCTACACCAAATGGACTGCAGCAATTCGAGAAGGCAGCTCTCCACCGTCTTCCTAAGTGTAATAAAAGATGGACAGTAAATTCTGGCCCAGTCATTGATGCCCACATCCCTTGAATGAATACAAAAAAGAAATCTATATCTGTACACACTCTGCATCCTCTTCCTGTGTTACTCAAATTTCCTTGTGTCATTGAGTTGCCACCTGTAGAGATTGCATGCTCGAAGAAGTGTAGAATTCCACATCCTTGACAGAATTGATTCCCTGTGGTTCAGACAACCCCTACAGACATGAAACAATATGTCTGCTGTTACCTGATGTTTACCTCAAACACATTCAGTCATGAGATTGAGATGACTGAATCATATATGAAATCTCTGTCTTCAGGGTGTTACTTTCACCAATTCTTAACTATTGAGTAATGGCTTATGATCCATCCAAATGCTGTGTCCCAATGTACTCCAAACATTCTCACAAGACCTAGTGATGGCTAGGGTTTTCTATGTTATCACTGCACATCAATGCCCTTGAAGCATCATATATGGGTTCAGAAGTACCATCTCTCTGAGTCTGGAACAGCATGAGCTCTGGGCCAATGGATGATTTATCTGCTGCAACATTACTGGGAAGATCTGGGTTGTAATGAGCTCATGTTTGAGTTGAAATAAGTGATTGTTTGATTTTTTTCAAATGTTCTCTGTTGATGTTCGTCCTAACACCAGGTACGTACCTGCTTAAATAACTGCCATCGTGGTTCATTCACCTGTCCCTGAATAAGGAGGAACTTCCCTAAATAATTGACTGTGTCTGTAATCACTGAGTCTTGAATATTGTGGGGTGGTAGGAAATTATTAATGGTCTTTTACTTCTTAAGGTCAGCTTTGATTTCTGATGCATGAACAATAAAATTAGTTGTAGGTTTAGTTTTAGTTGTAGTTGTAGTTGTAATTTTAGGTTAAGCATGACCCCTGTATCCTGGAAGCACTACCACAGTGTATGCAGTTGACTGTTGTGTTTTTATACAGTGGATCCATGGGGCGGTGATGGCCTAGTGGTGTTATTGCCGGACTGTTAATCCAGAGACCCAGGTAATGTTCTCAGATCATGGGTTTGTTTTCTGCCATGGCAAATGGTAGAATTTGGACTCAATAAATATGTGGAATTAAGAGTCTAATGAAGACTGTGAATCCAATATTTATTGCTAATGTCCTTGAAGGAAGGAAATTGCCATCCTTACCTGGTTTGGACTACAAGTAACTCCAGACACACAGCAACATGGTTGACTCTTAACTGCCCTCTGGGATGGACAATAAATGCTGACCTAGCCAGTGATGGTCTCATCTTGTGGACAAATGAAAAAAAATGTTATTTGTGTCGCAGGTGACTTTTGTGGTTTTGTAAAATGCTGGCAATGATTTATTAACATGTCCTATGGTCAGCTAATTGAAGAAAAATATCCCAAATGGTATGATGAATGTCACAGGAGGTTGGATTCTTTGTCTAAAGCTACCTGCTAGAAACCATTGTTTGCCTCTTCACAAGGAATAGATAACCCACAGATATCACGTGGTGGATTTCCCTTTCTGCACACTTGCTCACCTGTGTGAGATCCACACGGATGTATAGTGAATATGAGGGGACAGGAACTATTCTTGAGCACCATTTTGGTATACTGGTGATATTACACCTGGATACAGAATTGACTCAATTCCTTGGTTGATTTTCTGCAAAAGTAGGCATGGAAGCCTCCTTGGGTAAACAGGGATACCAGTTTGGAATTTGGACTTAATGTAATATGATATGCTGTGCTCAGTTTCTCTAGGACTGTAAATAATATCAAGAATTTTGATTTGAATTGTTAAGATTAATCTTGATTTCACAGTTCATACAACTTGTAGATAAATTGAAGATCTAAGCATGCTCTTTAGCTCAATAATGAACAATCTCAATATTAGAAGTGTAGAGAGTTTCTATGATATTCTCCCCTTTGTACTAAAGCACAGTAGTGAACTGGCCCATTACCTTCAGCGAATGCCTTCTGGACTGTGGAGTCAATGGCTAGACAAGTTCAGCTCTAGTTATCACAGTATCACTGAAAAATTTGACACACCTGCTCTGGTGTTCAAATGAAAATTTATTTTGTGACCATTGACGACAACATCTGCATTCTGGACATTTTGCTTGATTTCACCCATTTCCTGGATAGAACATATCTAATTAGTCTCCATTTAGGCTTCTGAGCTGGGGGCTTTTATTGCAGCATACCATTTTAACATGGCCCCTCCTCCGATAGTCATGGAAGTCTGGTTATATGACAAGACAGTCCCTATGCCAACCAAGTCTTTTCTCACCACAACAGGATAAACGGGACAATGGCTATTTCCACCCCTTTTCCTTTTAGCCTTTTTGTGTAGTTGCACTGATATTCCTGTAGCAAATGAACTGCATGAGTCAATCATTGGACCCCATGATTGTTCTTAAACTCTTTGAAATAGTGACACTGAGTCTGACCTTCTGTATAATGAAGTGACTTGGGTAATTAAAGGGCCATTTCTATAGTGAGATTATCTTCAGTGCATTATGGGAATCGTGTTTTCACTGCTGTTTTTCCTGTGTATTTTTGATGTTCTTTGTTATGATTGCTGCCTGTTTCTCTTACTGTTGGTGTCTGCTTGATCTGACCACTGCTGGTGGACTAGAGTCTGTCAGCCCTGTGTTTACCATGTTTTGCTGGTCTGGATTTCTGCCTGACACTGCCTGTTCTAGTTTCTGCCAATTTTGTTTACAGTTTCTGTCTGCGTGCTGCTTTTTCTGCCATGTTCCCTTTAGGATTGGAACATGACTGTTCCCACTGCTTGCTTGTGTTTAAATTGTTGGTGTCAGACACAGATGTGTGCTGTTTTTTGGAGAAAAAGGATTTTTTAGGAGTTAGAGCTGCCAACCTGTTATGAATGTACTCAGAGACAAACATGGAACAAGACTTTATAACCAGAACCTTTTATTCAACTATGTACAAATATGATGCCAGGGAAATGAGGAAGGAAATACAGTGGTGACAACTTGTGGATGAGGGGAATGAAGGTTGGGGTGTGTGGTCCAAGATAGAATCAAAGGGATACCAGGGCAGTGATGAGCCAGGCAATATTAGTGGCTAGGGCGTAGAAAAATAGACCCTGGTAAGTCTTAAAAGTTAACAGCATCAAAAAGAGTTGAAATGATTTAAAATATTGAAAATAAAATAAAATAAATTTATGCATCATTGTCCATGAAGACTAACCGCAAGAGGCATGTATTTTCAGCTCATTATGTCAAAAGGAGGTATGACGAATTGGCAATATGCTCTGTTGGAAGCCTTTGCTGCTTGTCTCAATATTTTCCCTGCTGCAGGAGGAAAGCAGGTTTTCACTGTCCTCACAGACAAGCTAAATACCAATACTTCTGGGCAAGAGTTTAGCCAAAGGCCTTTAAATGTTTTAAGGTTTTCATATCATAGGTTTCATGCGACTGAATAGGCTTACGCTTGGCCACACAGGATCAATATTCCATGTGGCACTGGCATCCAGAATGTAGAATTTAGGATTTACTTCCTTTTCTTCCTTTGCTGTTGTTCTGCCTTATCTTTAAAGCATTAGGACTCAAAGTATGATGCAGCTTGATGAACAAGAAATCTCTATTTGGAACTACTGGCATCCTCCAGCTGTTTCACACAGTACAGAATAACTTCCCATTCTTATATTCTATTCCTTATATAATAAAGACAGGTATCCCAATTGTATTCTTGATTTCCATATCTATCTATGCAGCTCTGAATCTTCAATTCAAGGTCCCTCTGCTCCTCTAACCTCTCAGTTTCCTACCATTTATGGGGCATTTTTGTCACGTCTGCCTTCCCCACCTCATACCCTCACAGTTCTTTGAATGGAGCTCCATTTCCCATTAAAAAAAAACCAAAAGAACTGCGGATGCTGTAAATCAGGAAGAAAAACAAAGTTGCTGGAAAAGCTCAGCAGGTCTGGCAGCATCTGTGGAGGAGAAAACAGAGTTAACGTTTCGGGTCCAGTTCTG
>NC_063345.1:33866750-33901060 GCF_021869965.1 Rhincodon typus | reverse complement strand
AGTCAGCATGGATTTGTTAAGGAAGGTTGTGTCTCACTAATATGAACAAGTATTTTTATAGTCAATGAGAATAATGCTTTTGATGTTGTTTGTTTTGATGTTAACAAAAGTTTTGTTCAGGACTATAATGGCAGACTAGTCACAAAAGTAAATGTTTTTGGTATCTTAACCGTGGTATCCATCCAAAGTGGCAAATTAAATACAAAAGGTAATGGTCACTGGGGGCAGAATCTTAAAGGGATCTGAGCATTGAGGGCTATGGCAAGCTGTGTGGCAGAATTGAGTAAAAACATAGTGAGTACCATCTCGACATTGAGATAATCTCACTCTATCTTTTATGCTTTTCATAAATGGCGTGGCCCGATTCTCACTAGACAGCAGTAAGGTAGTAAGTGATGGGGATTAACACCAATAAAACACCTTGTTAATAGCCCAACTCATCTAATCAATATTCAACCTCCCATCCAACAAACTCATCAAACAAGCTCAACATCAGGGAAAGCTCAACAGGAAACCAGAATGAGCCACTGGTGGAGTCAACTCAGGGTTTGCTCTGAATGAATTCTATGTGGAAACTGAACACCTACATTTCAGGGTTTGCTCCTTGAGTACTGGTCACACTCATCCCGTGTTCATTGACATGTGTCAGCCTGTAAGAACCCTCATGGCAGACTTGTGATCACCTAGAGGTCACCTTTGCACCTCAATGCTTCAGGATCATACACCCAGCTCACAGACTCTACAAGCTGCATTTAACATAGAACAGAAGAAAATAGAATCCCTATAGTATGGAAAGAGGCCTTTCGGCCCATCGGGTCTGCACCGACCCTCTGAACAGCATCGAACCCGGATCTAACCCCTGACTCTATTTCATAACCCAGCATATACTATGGCCAATCCACCTAGCTGGCATGTTCCGGAACATTCCAGGGCAATTTAGCATGGGCAATCCAGCTAACCAGCACATCTCTGGGCTTAGACTCAGTTTGACTGTACTTATGTGCTCATTGCATCCCTGCTTTGTCTTCCCTTGCCTTTTTGTGCTCTCCCTACTCAATCAGAGATACTGAGCTCATAGTGCTGCTGTCTTGGTCTGCCAGTTGGTGTAACACAAAGCCAGGAAGCTGGTCATAGTTGTCAGCAGGCCTTAAGGCAAGGGGTGAATCCGATTCCAATTCAAGCCCTATGTTGGATGGTCAAGGTCAGGTTTCTATCCTCATAAGTTGTGAGGAGTCAATTGAATTGCAGCACATCACCTGTCTTGACATTTTTTTGTCATTTTGTGGTCTCTTTTCCTCACGAAATGAGAGAGAGGCAGGTATTACACGAGACTAAAGTAGGTGACGCATATTTCCCTTCTAGTGCATGCAGAGAGTTATCTCAAATGAGTGAATCAGCAGTGCAGAGGTCATGCAGGGTTAGTGTCATTGAGTTTGGGTGGGTGAGGGTGATTGGGGAAAATGTAGCAGGTAACAATGAGGGTGGTAGAGCATGATCCTAGTGACAGGAAGGTTCAGTAGCAGAGATTAAGTCAGTGTAATGTACTAAAGGGAAGATGGTGACCTTCTCTTCTGGCTCTGGGGAAGAGGGAGTTCTGATTATGGACCATACTGCTCAGCAGGACCTCCAGAACGCTGCCCACAAAGCGGGGCATTGATTCTCCCTGTGTGCCACATCTAGGACAAATGTCAGCAACTGTGCAAGGCAGCTCCAGACTGACAGTGCTTGTCTGAGTGCACAATATTTCTGACAGGGTCTCACAAGAGGTGTCTCTGAGTACTGGTATATCCAGTAAGTGGCAAGTTGTTGTTGGAGCAGTGCATGGAAAATGGAACTTGGACATGAGAGATGCCATGGGAGGGTAGCTAATTAATGGCATGCATTTGAGAAAACAGGATAAAGACACGCAATAGCCTTCATGGCAACAAACACTCCAAAAAACATGATGCCATTTGAGCTTAACCCAATTAAAGTGTTAAGATTCAGCCCTGGGTGCTTTTGTGACTGGAAGATTATGCCAGTGAGGTTCTGTAAGGCTCAGAATTTGTTTGTTTGTTACAGTATATCACAATGATTTGTATCTGAACGTAGGGGGAAGGTATCAATGGATTATTCAAATGGGCAGAACAGTGGGATATGGAGCTCAATCCAGAGAACTGTGAGGGGCAGAGGGACCTTGAATTGAAGATTCAGAGCTGGATAGGTAGATATAGCAATCAAGAACACAGATGGAATACCTGCCGTTATCATACAAAGGAATAGAATATAAGAATGGGAAGCTAATGCCAATAGTTCAAAACAGAGATTTCTTGATCATCAAGCTGCATCATACTTTGAGTCCTCATGCTTTAAAGATAAAACAGAACAAGAGCACAGAAAGAAAAGGAAGTAAATTCTAAATCCCACATGCTGGGTCTCAATACCACATGGAATATCACCCCTCTGTGACCAAAAATCTGCGGGTCAAAAATCTGCCTGTTCAGTCGCATGAAACCCATGAAGTGAAAACCTTAAAAACATTTAAAGACCTTTGGATATATACTTGAATTGCTGCAGGGTAATGGACCAAAAGCTCAAAAGTGGGATTAGGCTGAATAGCTACTTGTTAGTGTTGTGAACACAATGGGCTGAATTTCCTCCTTCTGTGCTGTAAATTTCTAGAAATTTCTAGGGCTCAGATTTTCCTCTCAGTGGTCAAGATGTTGTGTTTGTTACTGACTGCCCAGAAGTATTGGTATTTAGTTTGTCTGTGATGACAGTGAAAACCTGCTTTCCTCCTGCAGCAGGGCCAAATATTGAGACAAGCAGCAAAGGCTTCCAACAGAGCATATTGCCAATTCGTCATACCTCCTTTTGACATAATGAGCTGAAAATATATGCCTCTTGTGGTTAGTCTTCATGGACAATGACACATAAATTTATTTTATTTCATTTTCAATATTTTAAATCATTCCAATGCTTTTTGATGCTGTTAACTTTTAAGACTTACCAGCGTCTTTTTTTTATGCCCTAGCCACTAATATTGCCTGGCTCATCACTGCCCTGGTATCCCTTCGATTCTATCTTGGACCACACACCCCAACCTTCCTTCCCCACATCCGCAAGTTGTCACCACTCTGGTTCCTCCCTCACCTCCCTTGCATCATAATTGCTCATAGTTGAATAAAAGGTTCTGGTTATAAAGTCACATTCCATGTTCGTCTCTGAGCACATTCACAACAGGTTGCCAGCTGTAACCCCCAAAAAACCTCCAGTCCTCAACACCCCAGGCACCTCTTGTTTCTCTCCTTCCTTCACCCACAGTAGCACCTCTAGCTGCTTCCCAGCACCCTTCAAGTTTCTCCAGCCTCCATCAAAGCCAGAGAAGTGGAGTGAAGAAGCAGGACACAAACATGCCAGCCTCAGTGGGATAGGGGATAAGCATGCGGATATGAGGCTGCCAGGCATGGTGAACTAGAAGACCTGGGAATGTGGAGATGAAAGGGTCAGATGAACATATCAAGTACGAGCAGGAATACACCATTCAGCTCCTCAAACCTACACAACTGTTCAATCAGATTAGACTTATCTGACTGTGGCCTCAACTCCATTACCCTGCATACCTTCTGTACCATTTGACACCTTTGTCAGCTGACACACTTTCTAACTCTGTCCTAAAAATATTCGATGATCTTGCCTCTGCCATTCTCCAGGGAAGAGAGTTCCAAGCACAGGTGACCCTCTAAGATAAAAGATTTCTCCTTATCTCTCCTTAATATGGGAGACTCTTATTTTCAAACTGTGGCTCCTATTTCAAGACAATTTCACAAGGAGAAACATCCTTCTAGCATTCGCCTTGTGAAGTCCTTTCAGGATACTATACGCTCCAATAAGACCATTTTCCAGTTGTCTAAGAGTGGTGAGCTGCCTTATTGAACTGTTGTATTCCTTGGAGTGTAGGGACACTCAGAGTACAGTTAGGAAGTCAGTTCCAGGACTTTGACCCCGTGATAGTGAAAGATTCGTGATATAGTCCCAAGTCAAGATGGTGTGTGACTTGGAGACGAACTGTTCTCATGCATTTGCTGCCCTTTACTTTCTAGATGGTAGTGGTTGCAGGTTTGAAAGCACTGCCAAAGGAGCCTTGCTGACTTACTGCAGTGTATCTTGTAGATATTCACAATTTCGACTTTTATCTCATGTTGAGGTAAATATCTGACTAAATTGAATGATTGGGATATCCCAATCTGTTTATTGTACTACCTGAATGTAAGAAATTGTTATACTCCATCCTATCTCTTTTCACATGCATCCTGTATCTTTTTCAAAACTCAAAATCATATTAATTAATAATTGCAGATAGCCTCATTTCCTTCACAGCAGTGTCATTCGGCATATTACAATGCAAATATGTTTAAGCTAAAGTGTGCAAATGTAGTCTACCCAACAGCAGATATCGCAAGACACCCCAGTCTAGCAAGGATTAGCCCTGTATTCTCTTATCTATTTTTATTTCTACATTCCCATAGTTTTGAGGGTCACAATCTGCAATTCCATCTGTTTTTCTATTAAAAATAAAAATTGATGATTATTGTTAAGAGCCACAATAGGGCCACAAGTACACAATGAGGAAACAGCAAAATGAAGGGTCAGGCATAAAGGAAAAAAATACATAGTCAGGGATTCCTCACAAACTGGTGAGTTCCTTTGTTGTGCAAATTGCCAAAGCTGGAAAGTAACTCAGCACCCCCTGCTGAGTCACTAAGTGCAATCTTCTTTCCTGAGTGACAGGACTCAGGCTCCTACCTTGATCAACTCAGGCAATAATTCAAATCAGTCTGAATTGAAATTATTCACTATGTAGCTCTTCATTCCTTTGAGATGCACAAGTAAATATTTCCAACCGTAGTAGAAAATCTCAAGTTACATCCTCTTGATGCACTTAGAGGATACAGTCTCAAAGGAGTTCTTCTGCCATTCTGTACGAATAATTTAGACCTTATCATTCTGCAGATTGTTCTTGCAGATGACCATTTCATGAAAAGGAAATGAATTGTTTCATTGAGTCTGTCCCTGAAAAAATTCTCCTGCCTTTTCTTCCTCTCTGGCTCCCCATCAAGAGCCAGTCCCTTGCTGGGAAGAAATTTGAAAACGATCAGACAGAGGCACCAAGAGGTATTTAACACTCTGAGTGTCTGTGGGGTTCCTCTCTGGCAGAGCAAGGATGAATAAAACATGCTTTCGGGCAATCATTGAAAAAACAGCAGTATCTAATCTACCCATAAAATTAGGTAAGAAGGAGGCAGCCTTAATGACATCAACACATACGGCATGCAACAAGGGAGCACACAGCCTTCAGTTATATTACCACTCTGCTATCTTTAATTATTTTTGAGATTCTGAGGTTGGTTCTAGCATTAGTCCATATGCTTACTGTTGCTATGAAATACAGTATATTGCTGGCAATTGTGTCACGAGACAATGCAACCAAACTCCAGGAAATTATATGGTCTGAAGTTGAAGGGACAGCACTTCTACTCAAATATGTTGGAAAGTCAGATTATTCATCTGATTCTTAAATGATCAAAGCTGCTTTACAAGTATTTGCTGCTGGCAGGTAGCCTAGCTTCCCAGGAATGCAAGTTGGAAAATCATGGGTGTGACCTGTATAAACCGTTTTAAAATAATTCATTGTAAAATCACGAGAAATACACCCATGACATACACTCCTGCTGGATCAAACTGCACAGGCCCCAAGCGGATATTTGATACATTGTCCCACACTGCCATATTTGTGTCACTTTTTCTGCTTCACAGAAGTGACAGTCACTGTCACTGCAGATGTGCATGAAACCATGCCAGCCTTGATATTGCTGACACTTGTCAGGCAGAGCACAGCCAAACTTCACCAATTGGTATGACATGAAACAGCGTAGGATTCCTGATTCAAACTATTAGTACTGTCCTTCGGTCCCCAGGCTCAAGTCCACCCCCTAATCAACCCAAACCTGTGCCCAGAATCAGTTATACCACAATGTTTGCAATTAATTCTGAGACTCATCCAATAAAAGCCAACAGCACTTAAGAAAAATAAACGTTTGACATAAAATTCATTGCAAGACCTTTTTGCTATGTCTAGGTGAACTCTAGCATTGCACAGAGTAATTATAATTCGCCAGCTAAGTAACGAAATATGGATAATTAAGGAGCTGGAATTCTTCGCAATCGGGTTGGGTGAGTAGGATTTTCTGACCATTTGAATTTAGTATAATGGAAAGGAATAAGGAAGAGTTTGGTCAATAGTAATTGTTCATTGTCCTCTTCAATCTCAAGCAATCAGGTGGCCAAATCTTCTCTTGTCCTTTAATCCAAATATGTATTTTAAAAAGATATATTAGAAAGACCCTGATGAAATAAACATGTTACAACATTAAATGATACGTGTGTTCACTTACAATGGGATTGAATGAGGTTAAGTTGTTTGGTCACAGTTTTAAATTTATTTTACATTTACAATTTTAGATATTATCATGATTTTCTTCTAAGGATTGATTTTGAAGTCATGTCAAATAATACAATGGCCACAGGTCACCAGGCTTCTCCTTTCAACATATCTTTGACTCAGAGGGCTATTTTCTCTTGAGTGTTGAAGATTGTGGGGTGACCTTATAGAAATTTACAAAATCATGAAGGGCTTGGATAGGGTGAATAGCTAAGGTCTTTTCCCCAGGTTCGGTGAGTCCAAAACTAAAGAGAATAGGTTTAAGGTGAGAGGGAAAAGGTTTAAAAGGGACATAAAAGGCAACTTTTTCATGCAAAGGGTGGTGCGTGTATGGAATGAACTGCCAGAGGAAGTGGTGGAAGCTGGTACAATTATAGCATTTAAAAGGCATCTGGATGGGTACATGAATAAGAAGGGTTACAGCCTTAGAGTAAGGGGAAGACCTTTTAGAATGGAGATAAGGAGAAATTTCTTCAGCCAGAGAGTGGTGAATCTATGGAATTCACTGCCATATAAGGCTGTGGAGGCCAGGTCATTGAGTACATTTAAGACTGAGATAGATAGGTTCTTGATTATCAAGGGGATCAAGGATTACAGGGAGAAAGCAGGAGAATGGGGTTGAGGAACTTATCAGCCAGGATTGAATGGCAGAGCAGACTCAATGGGCTGAATGGCGTAATTTCTGCTCCTATGTCTTATGGTCTTATGGTTTAGGGGAATATGGACCAAATGCTGGCAAATGGGACAAGATTAATTTAGGATATCTGGCCAGCATGATGAATTGGACCAAAGGGTCTGTTTCATTACTATATATATCTATGACTCTAGCATTCATAAGTAATGAAGCTGGTACATAATGAAAACAAAAAAAAATGTAATTTAGCACTAGTGTTCATTTATCTCACACTCAGATTTTTGGTGGGATAGAATCTATCATGATCCCCAAACAAGATTGTTAAATTATGTCACTATCTTGGACCAGTAACCTTTGTTTTTAAAGTAGACAAAAGGTGCATTCCTAGGGACTTATGAAGAAAATAAAGCCTCAAGATTCCATGGTTATGAGCAAACTATAGTGTACTCTACAAGTTAGAACAGTAATACAATCACAAGGCATCAATTATTTTTCATACCCAGAACTAACATGCAGTAAACTTGGTAACATATTGCAATGAAAACCATGCAGAACATCAAATATTAAATACGATCAAGAAAGATCCCACAGATTTTTCAGCAATACTCCATAACACATCAATGCCATGATGGGTCATTAATTCTCAATAAACTTCACAAGAGATTAAAATTCTTCACTCCTGCTGATCCAACCTTGAAACTTCCTCTCAAGAGCCAAGCCACTATGAACTAACTCAACAACTGTTTCCGTCTAGTCTCTCCTTTCCTGGGTCTACACTCCCCTTGACTCTGAAAATGCATTCCAATAATTTTTTTTATTGGCACAACTCCAGCATTCACCAAAAACCAGTTTCACCAAGCCAGATATGTCCCCTGGGTCTTCCCTGAGCTTGAGCAGCTCTCCACAGGTGCAATGATAGTTCCTACCCACCACCTCTCAAATTCCTTACACAGGATTACTGGTACAGATTCAAGTTGTGATGAATTAAAAAATCCCAATGATGGCAGAGGTGCTACCATGACTGGCAACTTGCCGTGGAAATGCACATGATATCTGAGAACCAATTTCTGTTGATGCTTGGCTGATCCTTAGACTTCTTACTTCTGCTATTTCGGGACGTGTTGGCATTGTGGTATTGTCACACGTCTGGAAATCCATAGACCCAGGTTAATGCTCCATGGACATGTGTTCATAACTCACTATACCAGATTGTGAAATTTGAATTCAATTAAAAATCTCAATTTAAAGCTTCCCTAATGTAACCATTGTCAGTTGTCACAAAATAAACCATTCAGTTCATTGAGATAACAAGGTGTAGAGCTGGATGAACACAGCAGGCCAAGCAGCATCAGAGGAGCAGGAAGGCTGACATTTCGGGCCTAGACCCTTCTTCAGAAATGGGGGAGGGGAAGGGGGTTCTGAAATAAATAGGGAGAGAGGGGGAGGTGGATAGAAGATGGATAGAGGAAAAGATAGGTGGAGAGGAGACAGACAGGTCAGAGAGGCGGGGATGGAGCCAGCAAAGGTGGGTGTAAGTGGGGAGGTAGGGAGGAGATAGGTCAGTCCAGGGAGGACGGACAGGTCAAGGGGGCTCTACACCTTGTTATCTCAGATTCTCCAGCATCTGCAGTTCCTACTATCTCTGATACAATTCAGGTCATTGTAGGCTTTAGAAAAGAAAATCTGTAATCCTCGCTTACATGTGAGTGCAGATTGTTGATGCCTAACTAGCTTTTTAAATGGTCTGGCAGGCCACTATATCAAAATTGCTACAAAACCTAAAGTAAAGAATGAAACCCAGATCTACTGCCCAGAATTGACCCAGCACCAGAAATGTCGTTGGCAAACTCAACCCTGTAGAGACGTCCATACTAACATCAAGTGATTGTGAGAGCTGCCCACAGACAGGTTAAGTAAGAACCTGACGTAGCTATACTCGTGGAGACATAACCTTACAGACAATGTCCCAGATGCCACCATTACCATCTTTGGGTATGTCCTGTCCCACCAGCAGGACAGACCTATGAGTGATGTGACACAGTGGTACAAATTAGGGAGGGAGTTGCCTTGGGAGTCTTCAATATTGACTACAGATCCCATTAAGTCTCATAACAGCACATCAAACATGGAAAAGGATACCTTCTTCTGATTACCACCTACTGCAACCTCCTACCACACCCCCGGCCACTGTAGGCTGATGACTCAGTGAGCCTTCATGTTGAAGACCAATCTGAAAAAGCACTGAGGATGGAAAGGGCACAGAATGTATTGATGCAGTAGAACCACTCCTGACCAGGCTATCTGAGTACTAGAGAACATAGGTGCTAGATTGCATTTGCGGCAAGTAGTGAGAGCAGCAAAAAAAGCAAAAAAGCACTTGACACTCTCCTCACAAATCTACATGTCACAGTTCCATCTACACATGACAGTATTTGTAGAGATCAGGTCCCAACATCACAATTTGGATTCGCTCCATTATGTTGTGTGGCATTAGCACTATCCTAAATGAAACAGAGTTTGAACAGATCTAGCAACTCATAAATCCATGAAATGCTGTAGGGCATTTACAGAAGCAGAACTGTATTCAACCACAACTTGTAATCTTATGGTCCAGCATATCCTCCATTCTACCATTATTATCAAGCTGAGAGATCAACCTGGTTCAATGAATATTGCAAGAGGGCATGGCTAGAGCAGCATTAGGCATACCTAAAAGTAAAGTGTGAGTCTGGTGAAGTTACAACACAGGACTACCTGTATGAAACATTGTGCAGTAGATAGGGCTAATCTATACTACAATAATTAGATCATATCAAAGTTCCATGCCCTACAACATCCAGTCATGAATGGTGGTGATCAAGTTAATAACTAACAGGTAGTGGAGGCTCCGCAAATATCCCCATACTCAATCATAGAGGAGCCAGCACATTTTTAGCCATAAGTCCCAATTGGATGATCCATTTAGCATCTCCCTGAGGTCCCCAGTATCACAGATGTCAGTCTTCAGCCAATTTGATTCACTCCACATGATATTAATATCACTGAATAATTAATATCACTGAAGTCACTGGATATTACAAAGGCTGTGGGTCTCAACAATAATCTAGCAAACACAGTTAGTAACTGCGCCCCTAGCTAAGCTGTTCTGGCACAGCTACAGCACCAGAATCCACCTGGCAAAATGGAAAATTACCCAGGAATGTCCTGTACACAAAAAGCAGGAGAAATCCAACGCTGCTAATTAACTCCCAATCAGTCTACCACTGATCATCAGCAAAGTGATGGAAAGGATCATCAATAGTGCAAATAGGCAGTATTTGTTCATCAATAACCTGTTGACTGATGCTTAATATGGATTTTACTGGGACCATTTGGCTCTTAACCTCATTACAACCTTGGTCCCAATATGAAAAAACAGAGCTGAACTCAAGAGGTGAGGTGAAAGTAACTGGCCTTGCCAACAGGGCATAAAGAATGTCAATCATCTCAGTCTCAGGTTTATCACTATAGAAACCCTTAGTGGGATGTGTCAGGCCCAGGTGCCTGACCGTTGCTAACAGGGAGGCATCGTGGCTTAGTGGTTAGCACTGCTGCTTCACAATGCTAGCGATCCAGGTTTAATTCCAGCCTTGGGTGACTCTTTGTGTGGAATTTGCATGTTCTCCTCATATATGTGTAGGTTTCTGCTGGGTGCTGTGGTTTCTGGGTCTGGGTGGATGTTCTTTGGAGGAGCAGTGTGGAGTCAATGAGCCGAGTAGCCTCTTTCAACACTGTAGGAATTCCATGATCCTGAACAAGATAGATTCTAGCCATTTCACCTCAACAATCAATGGCAATACCATCATTGAATCCTCCACCTTCTACATCCTAGGCGTTGCAATTGACCAGAAACTGAACTGGATCAACCATATGAATACTCTGACAACAAGAGTATATCAGAGGCTGGGAGTCCGACAGTAAGTAACTCATCTCCTGACTCTGCCACAACAGAACCTGTCCAGTATCTACAAAGCATAAGTTAGGGATTTGATGAAATACTTTCCACTTGCCTGGATGGATGCAACTCCAATGACACTTAAAAAGCTCACTACTACTGAGGACAAGATAGTTTGATTGACTCCCAACCATTATATTAAACATTCACTACCCTTACCACGGATGAACAGTGGGGCAGCGTTGTTTACCATTTACAAGATGCATTGCCATAACTCACAAAGACTTTTCCAATAGTACCTTCAAAACTGCGACTTCTACAACTTTGAAGGACGAGGACAGTAGGTGCATGGGAATACTGATAAGTTCCTCCTTAAGCCACACACAATCCTAGCTTGGAATTATCTCACTGTTTCTTGTTTGTTGTTGTGTCAATGTACTGGAATCCCCTCTCTAACAGTGTTGTGGGCATCTACATCATATGGGCTACAACAATTAAAGAAGGCAGTTCACAGCCATCTTTTTATGATTTTTAAGCAAGTAGGGGTCTGCAATAAATACTGAACTAACCAATAATAGCTACTTCCCAAGAATGAAGTAAAAATGTGAAGTCTGCACCAAATGTTCAACCCAGGCAATTTTTTTTTTGACACAAAATGTTTTGGTAATGATATTGAGAGATTGATAATGGCCAGAATATCAAGAGAAAAATTATTTTGTGGGATCGTTCACATCTACCTCTTAGGGACAGTGGGGCCATGAGTTAGTACTTCAGCCAACAGTAACCCAGAACTGTACTTTACTATCAGTTGAGATTACATGCTCAGTTCTCTGGAGTTGGATTTGTAATCACAACCTCATGACCCAGAGGCAAGTGTGCTATCACTGAGCCAAGGCTGAGATGTAAGGCAAATAGCAGAAAGCAATTTCTCACCTACCAAAGATCAAACCACCAGAGGCAGAGACTTTGTCACTTTCACTCATCCACAGTCGTCCCTAATGAGGCTGAATCCAGAATTCAAGTGGGCTCAGTCCTCTTTAACTTGAGTGCTAGTCCCTTCAAGCTTTTTCTGGACATTTCCACACACAGACTCAAATTGTGCCCATGATGTGCAATTCACATTGTCATGGTCTCTCCCAAATCTAATGAATAATTATAATTGACAGCTTCCAAGATAGATCTTGGAAAATTTCCCCTGATCCCCTCAAGACAAGTTGCGCAAAAACTCTAAGATCACTAACATTCCAATTCAAATTATTTAATCCTGACTGGTAGTATTTGACTGATGTTATTACCATGGTTCCAGTATGACAAGAATATAATGTTCCATTGAGTAGACAATCATCTGTGCTTATCCTTACAAGCTTCAAATCTGTCATCTAGCTCCTCTTTAAACATTAATTTAATTGTTTTTGATGGGAATCTATAACACTGATTCTCTACTCTCGAGTGAAAAAGATTTTCTTCAAACCTCTAGTTGTGCTTCAGGCTTGCCAATTTTACATTCATATTCTCTTGTTCACTATGTCTCCCCTGAATCTTCGTTTTCTCATTTTGTTTAGCCACGCACATCCTAGTTATGTGTTAGAAACGGAAAATTCAGTAAATGCAGAGCAGATCTGGTAACGTCTGTGAAGAGAGAAATAGAGTTATTGTTTCAGGTCAATGAACTTTCATCAGCATTTTGAACTCTTCTTTTGTATCCGAATTGTATGTTGCGATTAAGCCATCTTACCCTTTAAGATAGATGCAGAGAATCAGTCAATATTTCTGTCTGACAACGATGACTAGAGAAGAACAGGGACTTTGTAACTTCCAACTTCAGCAGAGGCTTAAAATAAGTAAAATCATAGCTATGTGTTGTACACCCTGTCCATTCCTCTTTCCATTCAGACAATCTCAGATGCTTTATGCTGTTGCTAAAGTTACGAGTTCCTTCCTATATTTAAAGGTTAAAAGTCAAGGAAGACCAATCAACCCCAATCCCCCAGAATGACAAATCCCCAGGCCCATAAAAGCATGCCACTGTTCTATAAATAATTCCACTGCTTTTAATTCCCCTATTCTACTCAGAAGTTAATTGTTGATTATTATTTGTGGAAAAAATTTCCTTCAATATTTCCGCTACTCAAAGTGACAATGAATTTCTTTTACTGTAGACACCCAGTTTAAACAATAAGCATTTGCAGATTAAGTTACAGATTAAACAATTTCTGGTCTAGCCCAACAATATGCATCAGTCCTAATTTCAACCCCTAACTATATCATCACCACCAACTTGAGTTTATATAGTCCCTTCAATAATTAAGTAGCCCAAGTATTTCACGGGGACATTATAGGATGGCATAAGGCAGCGAGTCACATGAGGCAATTTTCAGGTAGATGACTAAAGGTTTGGTCAGTTAGGTTTTGAAGACTGTCATAAAGGAGGAAAGGGAGATAGAGAGGCAAAGGTTTTAAAGGAGGAAACTTCAAAGCTAAGGCCTAGACAGCTACAGGCATGGCCATCAATGATAGAGCTGAAGATTCCAGACCTAGAGGAGTTAAGATGTATCTGACAGTAACAGCACTGGAGGGGATTTCAGAGATAGGAACAGGTGAGGCAATGAAGGAATTTGAAAACAAGGATTAGAATTTTGAAACTACAGCATTGATTAACTGAGAGACAGTGTGGTTTAGTGGTCTCAGGGTGATGGATGTATTTGATAGTGTGAGTTAGGACACTTGCAGAAGAGTTTTGGGTGACCACAAGTTTGTGGGTAGACATGGGACAACAGCCTGCAATGAATTATAGTCAAGTCTAGAAGTGCCAAAGCTGAGGTGAGGCAGAGTCAGTGATATTACAATTGTTGAAATAGATATTCATTGGGATAATATAAGTACGAGTTTTGGAAGCTTATCGTAGGGTCAAATACATACCAAGGTTAGAAGTAGTCCAGTTCAGCCTCTGACAGTTTCCAGGGAAAGGAATCAAGTTAGTGACTAAGGAGTGAAGTTTGTTTCCAGGACTTTCTCTTCCATTTCATACACCAGCCATCAGGTGTTATCACTGAGTGACTGATTTATAGATTATTGTGAATTGTGTCCAACCATTGCCCTTGTGTTGCATGATTGCTTGCGCAATATCCAATCTTGGATTAAATGACATTTCCTTTAAATAAATGAAAATCAATACATTATGGCCATTGATTCTTCCTTCTTGATTTCCCTGCTCAAAAGCAGGTCCAACCATACCTTCATGATCACGACCATAGGTAGAGTAATAGGCACATCCTGAACCTGCTGTAGCAATGGGGATTGAGGTTGGAGATTGAAATGATTGAATTGAAAATTGAAACCTATGCTGTTGGTACCAATCTGATCCATACCAGCTATTCAGTCAACCGAGTAAACCATCCTCCAAAGATGTCTAAATTTCTGTTATAGCACATAATTTTACATCTATGTTGTCATCCAGAGCTATGGATTGTCATGGCAGAAGCTTCAATTTTCTTTCCATCATATGGCTGACCAAAAACCTGAACCAGTCTTATTGCTTACTATTGGCATATGTTGGAAGGATTTGCAGGTTGACATTCAACCTATTTGGCTATGTTATGAATGCAAGTTGCTGCAATGTTTGGAATGGGGTCAGCCAGGGAAACCCCATAGAATATGAGTTCCCTGATTGGGGCTGTTAATCAGGAAGTCCTGGCTAACAGATATAAACAGGAGTGTCAGGGTTTCTGCTCAATCTAGAATCTGACTCTGAGCCAGCTGGTTCATTGTCGTGTACTATGCACATGTAAATAAAGGGTGACTTGACGATGGGATACTGGCCTTCGTTGAGTTATTTTAGTGTAGACGAGAGAAAGACATACCTCGGAAGAGATTCGCTCACAACAGTCGTCTTTGAGTTGGGGTAAGAACTTCTAGCATCATGCCGTTATTTGGAAAACTTGACTCATTCAATCCTGATATAGACAACTGGGCCCAGTATGTGGAAAGATTGTATTATATTTTCCAGGCAAATAACATTAGGGCAGACAAAAAGCAAAGAGTAATTCTCCTGACTATTTGTGGACCTGCAGCTTTTTCATAGAATCCCTACAGGATGTAATCATGCCATTCAGCTCATCGAGTCCATACCGACCTCCAAAGGGCATCCCACCCAGACATACCCCCTTACCTTATCCTTGCATTTCCCAAGACCAATCCACCTGACCTGCATAACCTTGGTCTGTGGGAGGAAACCCACGCAGACACAGGGAGAATGTTCAAACTCCACACAGATAGTTGTCCGAGGTTGGAATTCAACTTGGGTCTCTGGTACTGTGAGGCAGCAGTACTAACCACTGAGCCACCGTGCTGCCCCTTGGCACTAACTTTCCCTAAGGCACCAGACACTAAAACCTTTCAAGAGTTGACAAATTTAGTTGAGGAATATAACAACCCCCAGCCGCCTCTAATTCTGAGATGCTATTGGTTTTACACAGCAGTTCAAGAACCAGAGGAATCCATATCAGAATTTTAGATGAGGTTAATATGACTAGCAGAGGAACGTAATTTTGGTTTAACGCTAAGTAAGATGCTGAGAGATGTTTGGTCTGAGGGATTAATAATGTGACCATGCAAAAGTTCCTACTAGCTGAAGCCCAATTGAACTTTAAACAGGCACTACAACTGGCTTTATCATTAGAAAATATGGTAAGTGAAGCTTATGAGTTACAGGGTTTTCCAACAGAAGTGGGCACCCTGGCCAGGCCAACTGAGCTTGGGGTACACCACTTGAGTGAAGGCAATTGCACAGCATCACTCAGGACGTATACACAGACTCTAGGTCAGCCCACAGCCAAATACCAAAACAAAGCCAAACCATTAAAATTTTCAGAAGGATCCAGGCTGACAGGCCATTGTAGTTACTGTCAGTATGCAGACCTGAGGCAGCAGAAGAGTCCCACTAGGCCTAAATTGAGAAAGAAAACTCATGGGCTGGTAATAACAAGGTGTAGGGCTGGATGAACACAGCAGGCCAGGCAGCATCAGAGGAGCAGGAAAGCTGACATTTTGGGTCAGGACCCTTCTTCAGAAATGGGGGAGGGGAAGGGGGCTCTGAAATAAATAGAGAGAGGGGGAAGCGGTGATACAAGGTGGATAGTGGAGCAGATAGGTGGAGAGAAGACGGACAGGTCAAGGAGGCAGGGATGAAGCTACTAAAGGTGAGTGTAGGTAGGGAGTTGGGATGGGGTTGGTCAGTGAGGAGGGACGGGCGGGTAGGTGGGAGGGAAGACGGAAAGGTCAAGGAGGCAGGAATGAAGCTAGTAGATGAGTGTAGGTAGGAAGTGGGGGTTGATCAGTGAGATGGGAGGAGCAGACAGGTGGGAGAAAAGACAGACAGGTCAAGGAGACAGGGACGAGAGGGGGCGCTGGTCTTGGGATGAGGTCGGGGGTGAGGAGATTTTGAAGCTTGTAAAGTCCACATTGAGACCATTGGGTTGCAGGATTCCAAGGCGGAATATAAGGTGCTGTTCCTCCAGTTTTTGGGTGGCATCGTTGTGACACTGGAGGAGGCCCAGGATGGACGTGTCATCCAAGGGAGGGGGAGTTGAAGTGGCTCATGACTGGGAGGTGTTGTCAGTTGTTGCGAATCGAGTGTAGGTGCTCCACAAAGCGATACCAGTTTGTGGAATGGGCAGCACCGGTCAAACCAAATGTGAAGCTCAATTGGTCGATTCGCCTTTGTGTGGATTTCAAAAAAATGGTAAACCGCTTTTTGCAGCTGGACAAATACCCAAACACTTTCATTGAGGACGTATACGCAAAACTGTTGGGAGAGCTGTCCTTCACAAAGCTGGACATGAACCATGCATACCTGCAATTGCAGTTAGTTGAGGATTCCCAGAAGTATGTTAGCATTAATACCCATAAGGGTTTGCACCAATAAATGAGACTGCCTTTTGGGGTATCATCAGCTTGTGTCCTTTTCCAGCAGATGATAGAGAATATTTTACAAGTTCTACCCCAGGTTGCCATTTATTTGAATGATGTGCTAATAACAGAAAGACCAATAAGGACACTCAGAGAACTCGGTCATAATGTTAAACATTTCTCCCAGGCAGGATTAGGCTTTAGGAGGGAGGTAGGTTCCAGGCTGGAGAGTCGACAAGACTGGGCTACATCCGTTGGAAGATAAAGTGAAGGCAGTCAAAGATGCCCCAGCTCCCACGTCTGTACCAGAGTTTAGGTCATTCCTTGGGCTGGTGAATTATTACAGAAAAGTCATACATAATCTGGCCGCCATCCTGGCACCTTTATGTCTGCTATTGAGAAAGGGTCATCCTTAGAAATGGTCTCATAGCCAAGATGTAGTTTTTAGGGAAGTGAAGAAGCAGCTATTGTCATCTAAGGTGTCAGCCCACTATGCTCCCAAGAGACATATGGTCCTGACATGCGATGGCTCCCTGTACAGTATTGGGGTAGTGTTGGCTCACCGATGGCCCAATGGAGAAGAACACTCAATAGCGTATGCTTCCCAGGCAATGGCTGATGCTGAACGATAACGTGCCCAGATAGAAAAGGAAGGTTTGGCAGCTCCAGCAGAGTTGCTAAAATCAGGAGAAGACTATGCACCAGGTTAAACCAGATCTTCCTGGATGTAGGGTGGAGGGTGAAACAGCAGCAGGAACATCAATGAGGAGCAGACACAAGGCTCCTCTAAGCAAGGGAGGCAATTTACGTCAGGAGACAACATTTGGCATCGAAATTATGGGAATGACGCGGCATGGGTAAGAGACATGGAAGATGCGAGGTCAGATCCCATGATATAGAAAGTTTGAGCAGGAGAGGCAGTTCTGAACAAGCACATGGACCACATGAAAGCTGCAACCTCGTAAACAGGGCAGGAGCAAAACATGCCTGGTCCCTTAGAACATCTGGCAAGGCAGTCAGAACCCTTGGGAAGCTCCGCCGCAACCCCCCCCTCCGCCCCCCACCTCCACCCAGCATTGAAGAAAGCTCTGAGGATGATATGGACACGACAGATACCGTTACCGCAGAAAGAACAGGATGAATTTCATCTGAGACACTCCAGGCATAAGAGTCAGGCTATGGTCTGTTGGACGCCGCCAGTATCCAAGATAGAGTAGAAGGAACCGGACCTGACGCCAAAATGCCCCAGGGAAAGTTACAGGAAAAAGAACAGGCCTACACCCCTGGATTTAGACAGGGAGGGATGTAGTGATCGGAACAAGGTCAGTCAGGTGGACTTCATAGAATATGAGTTCTTAATTGGGACTGTTAACATACTCCAATCAGGGAGTCCTGGCTGACAGATATAAACAGGAGTGTCAAAGGCTCTGCTCACGCTGAGAGCTGGCTCTGAGCTAGCAGGGTCAGTGTCATATACTATGCGTATGTAAATAAAGAGTGACTTGGTGATGGAGTACCAGCCTTCATGGAGTTATTTCAGTTCCTTGGGCCTTTAACTACTGGAGTGGGACTGGAACCCGGAGCTCTTGCCTCTGAAGTGTGATGTGAGCCACTATGCCAAAAAACCTCCACTATTCATCACTTCTAAACACACCTTTTCTAAAATACTCCTAGTTGGACCCCATCCTCCATAGTTTTTAACTTATCCAACACTCTTCTGTTCAAATTCCATCTTTCCTTATGTCTCAAATACCCATTACTGTCATCTTTCTTGACCTCGAATTCATTGGGAACCACTTTTAAAATTCTTTTAATTTATTGCCTTGCTTTTCCCTACCTCTTTAAACACCTTTCTGATGATCTCCCCAGAACTCTGTTTTTTTCACTGAATGCCCATACTTTACATAAATTCAAAACAGATGGGGTCACAAAATTTATCGCTGAGATGCTCAGCTCAGTATGTTCCTCCACATCACCATACCTCATCTCATGAGTCATTGCTAACCCCACTCATTGATCAATTTATTATGCATTCCCTAGGTTTTACCTTATATTGCTAGCGCTCTGAGTTCACAAATTTTTCTTAATGCTTTTTTGAAGTTAATGTGGATTAGCTGAGATTTTTCACTTTGCTGGCCCTCCAAATGTTAGTGAGTTACTAATAGTCATGGCATGTTTCCTGAGATTAATCTAATTTGAAGAGGTTCAGCAGGCTCGCTGAATTGTTTTATTCCCACCTGCAGTTGCACATGCCTTGCAAAAGTGTGTAGAACACTTTCATTGCTACAGACAGCTCACACCTTCACCACCTTAAATCACAAATGAGAAGCCATGAATTTACACAATCTGAGGATGTAGATTTACTCTTCATTGTGCCACATTGAATAACAACAATTTGTAGAACCTTCAGTGTGGTAAGATGTCCCAATGTACTTCACACAAGCATTATCAAACAACATTTGACATCGAGCAACATAAGGAGATACCAGACAGTTAGCAAAAAGCTAGACCAAAGAGGTCAGTTTTAAAGGGAGGGTCTTAAAAGAAGACAGACAGAGAGGCTTAGGAAAAGAATTGTAGAATTCAGGGCCTAGGCGGCGAAATGAACAGCTATCAGTAGTGGTGCAATTAAAATTAACCACACAGAATTACAGGAGCACTAATACCTCAGAGGAATGCAGATTTCAAGGAGTTTCCAATATAGGTGAGGACAGAAATGGTTTTGAAAATTGAAGCATTAATTAAGTGGGGGTCAATGGGGATCCATGGGCCCAGGGGTGAATGGTAAACATGACATGGGTTCAAATTTTGTCCGGAAAACAGGATCCCACCCAATATTCAGAGGACTGCCACTCAGTTGTGTCATTATGTTATGAGTTTTTAACTATTTTCAGGCATTTCAAATCATTGCATTTGAATGAACATGTTGCTAAATTAATATTGCATGAGACCATCTTTTTTGGGACGATAAACGGAAACAGAAATTGAGCTGCTTTATAGGTGAAAGACAAGGAAACTTTTGTAATTGAAAATCAAGTTCTAAATATTTTTACTTGTGCCACACACAAGTGTTGATTTTTGAAGCAGTGAGGGTGAAAATTTGAAACTGAGTGGCACCGAGAATCGTTTGAGTTAGGGGAATTCTGCCAGATGACAGACCTCTGATTGGCTGAGCTGCAGAGTATTAGAACACAGCAAGTGCTAGGACAGCAAGAAGAAAAACATTCAGATTCTGCAGATTGAAGCATTCATCTGTCCCTCCTGCAGAAAAAAAAGACAGAAAAACAAACTTTTTCAAAGAATTCTACCAGGAAAAGATTTTGATCCACCCAATCAACTATTGAATCAAAGAACGACCATCGCCTTACAGACAACAGCATGTCATCATTGGTCAAATCAAAAAGAACTGTAACAAATAAGTTTCTGGCTTGTGACCTGGAATTTTAATCCACAGAACTTTATTTTCGCATTCTTTATTTCTCCGCACATCGTATCTGTCAAGCTGTTTTTTGCTTGGACTGCCTTAGTTGTGAACATGTCTACATGTATTTATGGTTTTGAAGTGGTTAAGTTTAAGTTGGTTGAGAATAGAATAGAAATCCATAAGACCAAAACACATTGGAGTGGAAGTAGGCCATTCAGTCCATCAGGCATGCTTTACAATTCAGTGAGATCATGGCTGACCTGATAATCATGAACTCCACCTCTCCATCTTTTCCCCATCCACTGGATTCCATTACTGCTTCAAAATCTTGGCTGTGAACATTCTTAACAAGTTAACCTCAACACCTCTCAATGGTATGGAATTCCACAGTTTCAGGACTCACTGAAAGAAGAAATTCTTCCAATGTCAATATATCTTTCCTTGGATAAGGGGAGCAAAACTGTTCACAGTATTCCAGCTGTGCTATACATTTTGTATAGTTTTTAGAAAATGACCCTACTTACATAATCCGTTCCCTTAGAAACAAAAATCAACATTCTATATGCTTCCCTAATACCTACTGAACTTGTACCCTAGCATTGTGTGATTCATTAACAAGGGCTCCTAAATCCCTCTGTCTGTAGCTTTCTGCAGTCTTCCTCCACTTTAATAGCCATAGAATCCCTGCCATATGGAAGCAGGCCATTCAACCCATCAAGTCCACACCAACCCTCCAAAGGGCATCCTACCCAGACCCACACCTTACCCTATCATTTCCCTGCAACTCCCATGGCTCATCCACCTAGCCTGCACATCCCTGAACACTACGGGGCAATTTAACATGGTCAATCCACCTAACCTGCGCATCTTTGGACTGTGGGAAGAAACCAGAGAACCCAGAGGAAACTCATGCAGTCACAGGAAAAATATGCAAACTCCATGCAGACATTCACCCAAAGCTGGAATTGAACCTTGATCCCTGACACTGTGAGGTAGCAGTGTTAACCATTGAGCCACTATGCTGCCCTCTCCTTGGCAGCTCCTCTCTTCTTCCTGCCAAAGTGCATAGCCTAGCATTTTCACACATTATATTTCATTAACTTTTTGCCCACTCATTTCATCTGCCTATACCCCTCTGTAAACTCTTTATGTCATCATCACCTCTTGCCTACCCACCTAGTTTTGTGTCATCTACAAACTTAGCTCTCATATGTTTACTTTCCTCAACCAGGTCATTAATATATATTGTAAATAATTCTGACCCAGCATTCATCCCTTTGGCATCCCACTAGTTACATTTCCCATCCTGAAAATGTCCCCTTATCTCAACTCCCTGTCATCTCTTAGTTAAAGAATCCTCTATTCATGCTAATACACCACCCATAACACCACAGGCTCTTATCTTATTAAGTAGCCTAATATGTGGGACCTTTCAAACATATTCTGAAAATTCAAACATATTAAATCTATGGTTTTCGCCTTATTTATCCTGCTTGTTGCCTCCTCTAAGAATTCTAGTAAATTTGTCAGACTTGATTTCCCCTTCATAAAGCCATGCCAACTCTGCTTAATCTTATAAAGTATTTCTAAATCTGTGTTATACCTGCTTTAAAATAGGCTCTAACATTTTCCCAATAACAGACATTAAGTTAACTGGCCTACAGTTACCTTTTTTTTGTCTCCTTCCCTTTGTAAGCAAAGATACTATACTGGCAGTTTTCCAAATCTCTGAGTCTTTTCCAGAATCTAAGGATCTAGTTTACTATAACTATTTATTTACTTTCCTCAGATGCATCCCATCAGGTCCACGGAACTTGTTGGTCTTTAGCCCTTTTAGTTCCCCTAGCACTTTTTCTCCAGGAACACTTATTATATCTATTTTCTGTCCCCTTTCTGGTCTTTGGCCTAGTCAGGGGAAGCTGTCGGAGGGTGGAGCAGCAGCACAGATTGAGTGTAAACCTACCGGAGCTCGGGGATCATTGTAGCTGCGAAAAAAAAACCTGGTGTAATGTCACAGGGAGGCTGTGACCTGATTGGCTGGTAGGAAATTTGCATTAAATTTGAAAAAGAACACAGCAAAGAAGTATCAACAAATTTAATTAACTCAATGAAGTAATTAACTAAGTAGAAATGGCTGGACAGGTGAAGTGTTGTAGCTGTATGATGTGGGAGCTGGCTGATCCCATTGCAAATGGCAGTTACCACATCTGCAGCAAGTGTTGGTTGCTCGAGGAACTTCAGCTCAGAGTTGATGAGCTAGAATTTGAGTTTCAAACACTGCGGCACATCTGGGAGGGGGAGAAGTATCTGGATGCTGTGTTTCAGGAGGCAGTCACATCTGGTAGATTAAGTACTTCAAATTTGGTCAGTGGCCAGGGACAGCAGGGGGTGACTGCAAGTGAGGCAGGTAGAGGGATCCTGCAGTCAGGAACAGAGGAGCCTCAGCTCTTGACCTTATCCAACAGGTACGAGGTACCTGCTCCCTGTGTGGATGAGGAAAAGGGCTGCAGGGAGGATGACCCAACTGACCACTGCACTGTGGTATGGGAGGCCATTCAAGAGGGAGGAGCAAAAAGACAGGTGGATTCTATAATTAGGGGGATAGATAGTATGCTTTGTAAGCAGGATTGAAAGTCTCACATGGTGTGTTCCCTGCCTGGTGCCAGGGTAAAGGATATCTTTGACCAGCTTGAAAGGATATTGGAAAGGGAGGGGGAGGATCAAGTTGTTGTAGTCCATGTCGGAACAAACAAAATAGGCAAGACTATGAAAGAGGACATGTTCAGGATTATAAAGAGCTAGAAATGAAATTAAAGAGCAGGTCCTCAAGGGTTATAACATCTGGATTACTGCCTGTGCCACATGCAAACTGGCATAGGGACATGAGAATAAGAGAAGTAAACACGTGGCAAAAGAGTGGTGCGGGAAAGGAGGGTTCCTTTTCATGGGGCACTGGCATCAGTATTGGAACAGGAGGGATCTGTACCATTGGGACGGTCTCCACCTGAATCGAGCTGGGACCAATGTTCTAGCGAAAAGGGTAAATAGGCCGGTCAACAGGACTTTAAACTAGAAAGTTGGGGGATGGGGGGGAGGGAAGGGTAAAATGTCCCCCAGAGGGGAACAAAGCAGCAGGTTAACATCTGTCAGGGTGGATTCAACTGCGTGCAAAAATATGAAAAAAATTACAGGAAAGGAGAATTCAGGAGAGGTTATTAAAGTCTCCAGCACAGACACAAATAGGACAGAGTTTGTGGAAAGGGTTAGGAATCAAACTTCAAGAACACTTGATAAACGAATGACAATGAGAAGAGGGACGGTTACTACACGACTGAAGGTGTTGTATCTGAATGCACACAATATAAAAAAGAAGGTAAATGAGCTTGTGGCGCAGATTGAAATTGGCAGACATGACATGGTGGGCATCACGAAGACATGGCTGCCAGGGGATCAGGATTGGGAGCTGAATATCCAAGGATATACATCCTAACGAAAAGATAGGCAGGTGGGCAGAGGGATTAGAGTTGCCTTATCAGTAAGAAATGAAATTAAATCAATAGTAGAAACAAAGTAGGGTCACATGGTGTAGAATCAGTGTGGGTAGGGTTGATGAACCACAAAGGTAAAAAAACCTTAGTTGGAGTTGCGTACAGGCCTCCAAACAGTAGTCAGGAGCTGGGGCACAAGATACACCAGGAGATAGTTCAGGTGTGTAAGAAAGGCAAAGTTATGGTGATCATGGGGGATTTCAATTTGCAGGTGGGCTGGGGAAATCAGGTTGGTAGTGGATTGCAAGGAAAGGAATTTGTGGAATGTCTACGAGATGGCTATTTGGAGCCACTTGTAGTGGAGCCCACTAGGGAACAGACAATACTGGATTTAGTGTTTTGCAATGAGGCAGACTTGATAAAGGAGCTTAAGCTGAAGGAACCCTTAGGAGGCAGTGATCATAATAGGGTTGAATTTACTCTGCAATTTGAGAGGGAGAAGATAGAATCAGAGGTCATGGTATTACAGCTGAATAAAGGCAACTACAGAGGTATGAGGGAGGAGCTGGACAGAACTGACTGGGAGAAGAGTCTAGCAGGAAAAACAGTGCAACAGCAATGGCAGGAGTTTCTAGGAATAATTCAGGAGACACAGTACAAATTCATCCGTAGGAAAAAGAAGCATGGTATAGGGACGATGAGGCAACCATGGCTGATGAGAGAAGCCAGGGATAGCATGAAAGCAAAAAAGAAAGCATATAATGTGGCAAAGGGCAGGGGAAACCAGAAGATTGGGAAACTTACAAAGACTAACAGAGGGCAACAAAAAAAAGAAATAAGGAGGAAGAAGATTAAATATGAGAGTAAGCTAGCCAGTAATATAAAGGAAGACTGTGAGAGTTTCTTTTGATATATAAAGGGCAAAAAAGAGTCAAAGTGGACATTGGACCACTGGAAAATGACACTGGAGAGATAGTAGTCGGGAACAAGGAAATGACTGAGGAACTGAACAATTACTTTGCATCAGTCTTCACAGGGGAAGACACAAATAATATCCCAAAAATTCAAGAGAGTCAGGGGGAAGAGCTGAGTATGGTGGCCATCACAAAGGAGAAGGTGTTAGAAAAACTGATTGGCCTGAAGATGGATAAATCACCTGGACCAGACGGACCACACTCCCTAGTTCTAAAGGAGATATCCGAAGAGATAGTGGTAGCGTTAGTGGTGATCTTTCAGGAATCGCTAGAGTCAGGGAGGGTCCCAGATGACTGAAAAGTCGCTAACGTGACACCCCTGTTTAAAAAGGGAGTAAGGCAAAAGACAGAAAATTATCAGCTGATTAGCCTAACCTCGGTCGTGGGTAAGATTTCAGAGTCCATTGTGAAGGATGAGATTTCTGAATACTTGGAAGTGCATGTTAAATAGGGCAAAGTCAATATGGCTTCAACAAGGGAAAGTCATGCTGATTAAATTTGTTAGAATTCTTTGAGGAAATAATGAGCAGGTTAGACCAAGGAGAGTCAACGGATGTTATCTACTTGGACTTCAAGAAGGCCTTTGACAAGGTGCCGCACAGGAGGTTGCTGAGTAATATAAAGGCCCATGGTGTTCGAGGCAAGGTGCTAGCATGGATAGAAGATTTGCTGTCTGGCAGAAAGCTGGGAGTGGGGATAAAAGGATCTTTCTCAGGATAGCAGCCGGTGACAAGTGGTGTTCCACAAGGGTCAGTGTTGGGAGCACAACTTTTCACTTTATGCATTAATGATCTTGATGATGGAACTGAGAGCATTCTGGCTAAGTTTGCAGACAGTACAAAGACAGGTGGAGGGACAGGTAGTATTGAGGAGGTGGAGAGGCTGTAGAAGGATTTGGACAGGTTAGGAGAGCGGGCAAAGAAGTGGCAGATGGAGTACAACATGGGAAAGTGTGAGGTCATGCATCTTGATAAGAAGAATAGAAGTATGGACTACTTTCTAAATGGGGAGAAAATTCAGAAGTCTGAAGTGCAAAGCGACTTGGGAGTTCTAGTCCAGGATTCTCTCAAGGTAAACTTGCAGGTTGAGTCAGTAGTTAGGAAGGCAAATGTAACTTTGGCATTTATTCTGAGAGGACTTGAATATAAAAGGAGAGATGTACTTCTGAGGCTCTGTAAGGCTCTGGTCAGGCCAAACTTCAAGTATTGTGCACAGTTTTGGGACCCATATCTCAGGAAGGATGTACTGGCCCTGGAGCGGGTTCAAAGGATGTTCACGAGAATGGTCCCAGAAATGAAAAGCTTAACATATGAGGAACTGCGTCTATACTCGATCAAGTTTAGAAGGATGAGGAACAATCTAATTGAAACTTGCAGAATACTGAATGGCCTGGACAGAGTGGAAGTTGGGAAGATGTTTCCATTGGTAGGAGAGACCAGGACCCGAGGGCACAGCCTTAGAGTAAAGACAAGACCCTTTAGAAAGGAGATAAGGGGAAACTTCTTCAGCCAGAGAGTGGTGAATCTATGGAATTCACTGCCACAGAAGGCTGTGGAGGCCAGGCCATTGAGTATATTTAAGGTGGAAATAGGTGGGTTCTTGATCATCAAGGGAATCAAGGACTACAAGGAGAAAGCGGAAGAATGAGGTTGAGAAACTTATTAGCCATGGCGAAGCAGACTCGATGGGCTAAATGACCTAATTTCTGCTCCTATGTCTTGTGATCTTATGATCTTGATTATTTAGTAATTTTGGAATGCCATTAGTGTCTTCTAATGTGAAGACTGATGCAAAGCATTTATTCTACTCCTATGCCATTTCCTGGCTCCTCATTATTATTTCCACAGCCTTGTTCTGTAAGGGGCCTATTATTGTACCTGTAGTTTAACTTTGAGCGAGTCATGAACACAGGGACACACAAGTGCTTTGAAGTTTAACACTTCACAGCATTTCACAATTTCAAAAGTACCCCATATTTCTCTGTACTACACTTAAAATACTCAGAAGATAGGAGCTCACTGTTCTAAGGGTAATATATTAGCATGGATTGAGGGCTGATTAACTTGCAAAAGATAGAGAGTCAGGATTAATGGGCCTGTTTCAGGATGGAAAGACATAACTAGTGGAGTGCCAGAAGAATCAGTCCTGAGGGGCTAATTATTTGCTATCTACATTAATGGCTTGTAGGAGGCGGTAATGTGTAATATGTTCAAGTTTGCTGATGATACAAAAATAGGTGGATGAGGACATTAGGAACCTATAAGACATATTGATAGGTTGAATGAGTGGATAAAACTCTGGCAGAGTCAGTTTAATGGAGGAAAGTGTGAGCTCTTGCACTTCAGTAAGAAAGATCAAAAAGCAAACTATTATTGAAGTAGAGAGAGACACTAAAAAAGTGCACAACAGAGGGATCTGGATCTTCTTGTGAATGATGTGGAGGTGTCGGTGTTGGACTGGGGTGGACAATGAGAGAAATCAGACCACACCAGGTTATAATCCAGCAGGTTTATTTGAAAGCACAAGCTTTTGGAGCTTCAATCCTTCTTCAGGTGTTAGTGTGAGAGGCAGTATCAAACACAGAATTTATAAGTAAAAGGTCAAAGGGTCACACCACTGATCAGGATGTATTAAACAAACCTGAGATGCTGATAACTCTTTAATCAGTTAGAAGTTTTAATTGATTAATACATACATGTAAATCCCTGAATTCCGTTTACATCACTGTCCTGAGAGAACTAAAGGTTTTATCAGTGTAGGGAAGATCTTGGTGAGATGCTTATCGTCATCAATAATGTTTTGAAGGCCACGTAGTTTCTTCACTCCTGAGAAGTATTGGACGACAAAGGGTCCCTATCGGATCTATCCTGTGTCTGTCTTTTGAGGAGGTCGTTATGGTTTTTCGTTGTGGTACTTCTGAACTGGCGATCGATGAGCATCGTATCCTGTTCCTATGAGGGCGTCCTTCAACACTTTCAGGTGTCTGTCTCGTTCCTCCTCATCTGAACAGATCCTGTGTATGCGTAGATGTATCCTGTGTTCAACTCGAACCAGGAACATTCACAATGGACATTTCAACACTCTATATCAGCATTCCCCACGATGATGGCATCACTGTAGCATCCTCAGTACTCAATACCAACAACTGCCAATTTCCAGAGGCCATTCTACAACTCATCCGCTTCATCCTCAACCACAACATTTTCACCTTCGACAACCAGTTCTTCATCCAGACGCACGGAACAGCCATGGGGACCAGATTTGCTCCCAATATGCCAACATTTCATGCACAGGTTTGAACAAGACTTCTTTGCTGCACAGAACCTCCAACTAATGCTATACACCAGATACATTGATAGCATTTTCTTCCTTTGGACTCATGGCAAGGAATCACTGAAACAACTGTATAGTGATATTAACAAGTTTCATTCCACCATCAGACTTACCATGGTCTGCTCTTTAGAATCAGTCTCATTCTTAGACACCTACATCTCCATTAGGGACGGACACCTCAGTACCTCACTCTACCACAAGCCCATGGATAACCTTACAATACTGCATTCCTCTAGCTTCCACTCTAAACATCTTAAAACAGTCTTCCCCTACGGACAAGCCCTACACATATACAGGATCTGTTCAGATGAGCAGAAACAAGACAGGCACCTGCAGGTGTTGACAGATGCCCTCATAGGAACAGCATACACACATACACATATAAATCTGTGGAGTGAATTTGTATTTGCAGATACATTCTATCTTGCTCAAAAAGCACACAATTTATAGACAGTTAGTCAATGTGGCATTTTATAAATTCCTACTTTACAAGCAAAACCAGTCTGACTCCAAACCAAAACATAAACAGACTCTAAACAAGGTCTCACACCTAACATGCATTGTCTGACCTAAAATGTCACCCCTGCTTTACACTGATAAAACCTTTAGTTCTCTCAGGACAGTGACTTAAAAGAAATTTGGGTATTTACATATATATATTAATCAATTAAAACCCTCTAACTGATTAAAGATTTATCAGCATCATAGGCTTGTTTAATACATCCTGATCAGTGGTATGACCCTTTGATCTTTTACTTATAAATTCTGTGTCTGATACTTCCTCTTTCACTAACACCTGAAGAAGGAAAGAGGCTCCGAAAGCTTGTGTTTTCAAATAAACCTGTCGGACTTTAACTTCGTGTTGCCTGATTCTTGTGAATGAAATATGAAAAGTTAGCATGTAGGTGCAGCAAGTAATTAAGAAGATAAATGGAATTTTGACCTTTGTTGCTAGGGTATTGGACTTCAAATACAAAGGAGTTTTGTTAGAATTGTATAGAATCATAGAAACCCTACAGTGCGGAAAGAGGTTATTCAGCACATCGAGTCTGCACCGACTATCCAAACAGCATCCCACCCAGACCCAGACGCAGTATCCCACCCTATCCCTGTAACCCCAGAATTCATGGCTAACCCACCTAGTGTATACATCTCTGCACACTGCAGACAATTTAGCATGGCCAATGGACCTAACCTGTGCATCTTTAGACTTTGGGAGGAAATCAGAGTACCTAGATGAAACCCATGCAGACACGGGGAGAACATGCAAACCCCATACAGATAGTCACCCAAGGCTGGAAAGGGTGTACAGGTTGGTGATGTGGTCAGTTTTGTCCATACTTTTGGTTTCCATATTTTGAAAATAATCTACTGACATTGAAGGCTGTTCAAAAGCTATTAATCAGGTTGATTCCTGAGATGAAGGTGTTGAATTATTTCACTGGTTAAAACAGGTCATAGAGTCATAGAGATGTACAGCATGGAAACAGACCCTTCCGTCAAACTCTTCCATGCCGAAATAATATCCTAAATTAATCTAGTCTTGTTTGCCAGCATTTGGTCCATATCCCTCTAAACCTTTCCTATTCATATTACCATCCAAATGTCTTTTAAATGGTGTAATTGTACCAACTTCCACTACTTCCTCTGGCAGTTCATTCCATATACACCACCCCGCTCTGTGTGAAAAATTTGCCCCTTAGGTCCATTTTAAATCTTTTCCCCCTCAACTTAAATCTATGCCCTCTAGTTTTGGATTCCCCATACCCTGGGGAAAAGACCTTGGCTATTCACCCTATCCATGCCTTTCATGATTTTATAAATTTCTATATGGTCACCCTCAGCCTCCAGCCCTCCAGGAAAAATAACCCCAGCCTATTCAGCCTCTACCAAAAGCTCACACCCTCTAACCCTGGCAACATCTTTGTAAATCTTTTCTGAACCCTTTCAAGTTTCATAGCATCTTTCCTATAGTATTTATTAGAGTTTAGAACGTAGAGTGATCAAATTGAAAATACATATGATTTTGAGGGGCTTGACAGGGTAGAGGTTGAAATGTTTCTACTGGTAAGGAATCTTAAATGAGGGGACATAATTAAAAAAGAAAGGGACAATCATTTAAGACTGAGATGCAAAGTTATTTCTTCTCCTAGAGGGTAGTGAATGTCTGGAAATCTCTTCCCAAAGAATCATGGATCACTGCTAGATCACTGAAAATATTTAAAGATGTTTGAGATATCAGGGAATTAACAGCTATGCCGAGCTATCAAGAAAGAGGAGGTGAGGCCATGATCTTGTTGAATGGTGGGGCAGGATTGAGGGGCTGAATGGTATGATCTTGCTCCTATTTCTTTTGTTTTTAAATAGAGCAGTTACTTTTTCCACCATCCATTCTGCAAAGACCATCCCATTGTCTACAGAATTTTGAAATATGACCATCAATTCATCATGTTTCTCTACAGCAACTTCCTTCAACACTCTGGTGTGTAGATAATCAGATCCAGAGGATTTATTTACTTTATATCCCATTAATTTCTCCAGTACTTTTTTTTTGCTCAGATTCATATCTTGCAGTTCTTCATTTACACTAGTCCCTTGAGAATCCATTATTATTAAGGAGCTTTTTAGTATTTTCTGCCATGAAGCCAGGCACATATATTTGTTTAGTTTCTTTATTATTTCTTTATATTCCATTATAAATTCTCCTGGCTCCTCTTGTAAGAGACCAAAAATTGTTTTTGCTAATCTTTTCCTTTTTACATACTAATAGGAGTTTTTGCAGTTCATTTCTACATATCTAAATAGTTTAATATTCTATTTTCCTTCTCAGTCTTTTTCCTTGGTTCTCCTTTGCAGAATTTCAAATTGTTCTCAATCCTCAGTTATCATTTTGGCAACTTCACAGGCCTTTTCCTTTGCTGTAATACTATCATTGATTTATTTTGTTAGTCATAGTTAGAACACTTTCCTTGGTGGATTTTTGAGCATTAGAGGAATGTATTTTGTTGTACATTTTAATGTTGATTATTTATGCCTCCGCTTGCTACACTGCTGTGATAATGTATGATCGTCTTGGTGGTCTGCTGGAAAGAGCTTTTAAAAGCAAAGTACCATATGGTGACTTTGGATTGCTGTAAGCTATTGGCCACCAAATCTCATTGACCTCTGCAGTGCACTTAAGTTATCTTCGAAAGAAGTCTTATGGCAGATGTCTAAAGGGTGAACCCTGTGGCCTACAAAGCCATGACCACTTTTGCTACAAAAAAATGGATACTTTTCTTTATGTCCAAATTGTTAGCTACAAAGGAGGTAAGAGCTGCAGGAAATCTAGTGAAGGAGGCCCTCCTGCCATCAGTTGCAAATCAACACTTGAAAATTCTAGGATATTGTGTATGTTTACTGCTGTTCAGTCAGCCATTCAACATATTTAATATCCCTGTCTAATAGTTAATAGGCTCAGCCACAAACTGATTGTGTTTTTCTTCCATCTTCCAAAGTCAAGGAGGTCATCTGTTGCAACATGATGAATTCTCATAAATCGAAGTGCAGTGGCAAAGTTCTCAGTTTGACATTTAGGATTACTAAAGCAACTTAGATATTTGGCAGATAAAGGTATCCTTTATCAGATAGTCATCTAATATATCACTGTAGAAACATATCACATCCGAAATATCTTCTGAAGATTACATTTTTGGAATTCTCCAATGCAACTCCTAACTAGTGGGGATAATTGAGTTGAACAGTCGGGCATGAGCAAGCCATAACCTATTGTCTAATTTTCTGTTGTTAAAATTATTATTTCTAATATCCTTGGTGGGCCCCTTCTCATCAGATAAAAACAATGGGGGTCACCGTTGTACTTTTGTTCTGAAGCAGTCAAGCTGCACATCTCATCCGTGACAGTACAGTTAATACTTTATTAATAAGTCAATAAAGGCTAATCTAATCTCATCTCTTTGAGACTACAAGCTTTTATGTCGGCACAATTCAGAGCTATTCACAAGAATAGTCACAGCCAATTGTTAGGTTTTCAATATGTATTTGTTCTGTATCAAAATTATGCTCCTTGCATTTTAAAATTACAAAACATGCAATGGGTAAGGGCCAGGTAACCATGGTGATGCATTCTAAGCAGAAAATTCTAAAAGAATGTAATTTTCTATTTCTATCAACATCAGTGGACCATTAACAATTTCCCAGCAATTGCAGGTAATTATTGAAATGTTTCAAGAGGGAGTCTCATTCCAATTAAGATTTATTTTAGAGAAATAATCACCAATACCTTTGAACGACATGTTATTCTTCTGGCTTGGACCTGTTACGTATCACCCACATCGTACTCCATAATGACATTACAAATAAATTTGAAACGATGACAGTTCATCTGGGAAATACTCTATTCCTCACCCACCTAGCAAGTTCATCAATCCAAAATGCTTCCTGTGTCACTGAGTTCTTCCTGCTGAACCTGTCTGCTTAATAAATTTGAAATGTCTCTTTAACTCATGCTATGCAAGTTTCTGAATGTACACATTCTCTCAGTTCCCAGCTAGTCGAGAAGCATCAGAAGGGAGAGAGACAGACAGAAAGTTAATGGTCAGATTGATGACCTGACAGAGTCACAGACCTACAATGTTAACACTGTCAGCATCACTGAGAGGAACGGGCATGGTGAGGACACTGAGACAGATAGTCAGCATCACTGAGAGGAACGGGCATGGTGAGGACACTGAGACAGATAGTCAGCATTACTGAGAAGACTGGATGAGGTGAGGATACTGAGACAGGCAGCATCACTGAGAGGAGTGAGCAAGATGAGGATTCTATGTTAGGTAGTTAGCATCACCAAGAGGAACAGGAGAGGTCAAGCCCCCATAACAGCAAGCAAAGACAGAACTAGATTGATTGGTAGCTGATTGGAACTGGCTCCTTCTTTGCTACTGAGAAAGGAATTGCTGTTTGGTGAGTCCGTGATAAGTAGTTAAGTTCTTTTATATTCTTAAATTTTAACATAGAAAGTGGTAAAGTTATTAAAGTATATAAAAGACAAATGTAAATAAGTGAATAATGTAATAAGACCCAGCTCAAGATCGGGGAGACTTTAAAAAGGGCAACAGAGCAATGGAGATTTTCAGGATTGGGAGACTTATGAACAATGAGAAGTGTAATGTCACTGGCAAACATCCTGAAGGAGACCAGGAGTTGAAAGCTGCACAAAGATGGTGGTGCCAGCAAGGTAAGGATCTTCAGGGTTCCTGGGCCTGTCAGCTCCAGATGGCTGCTTCTTCCCTTCTTTCTTTACCCTTTTCTGTCCTGTATCTTTTTATGTTTCTTCCCCTTCTTCCTATTGGCAGCAGCGGAGAATGTGATGTCATGGAGGAGGGTGGTGAGTTGATGGCCTGGCCTGGCAGCGGAGCCCCAGGGACTCCTGGTTGTGGTAGGTCTGGAGCAGGGTCTCCAGAGGTCAGCGAGGTACCTGCTGAAGCAGCAACAGTGTGGTATGCCCAGAGCAGGGACTTCAAATGGCACTGCGGCAGTGGTGTCAGCAGAGCCAGGCACTCCTGGTCTTAAGGAAGCCCAGTAGGGACGGACTTGATGGACCCCTGACCTTGTGGAAGGCCAGCACAGGCTCCTGGCCTCAAAGCAGCCCAGTGCAGACTCCTAGCCCTGAGGTGAAGCCCAGTGCGGACTCCCAGCCTCGAGGTGAAGCCCAGCGTGGACTCCCAGTCTCAAGGTGAAGCCCAGCACGGACTCCCAGCCTCGAGGTGAAGTCCAGCACGGACTCCCAGTCTCGAGGTGAAACCCAGCACGGACTCCCAGTCTCGAGGTGAAGCCCAGCACGATCTCCCAGCCTCGAGGTGAAGCCCAGCACGGACTCCCAGCCTTGAGGTGAAGCACAGCGTGGATTCCCAGCCACAAGGTACAGTCCAGCACGGATTCCCAGCCCAGAGGTGAAGCCCAGCGTGGACTCCCAGCCTCGAGGTGAAGCCCAGCACAGACTCCCAGCCTAGAGGTGAAGCCCAGCACGAACTCCCAGCCACAAGGTACAGTCCAGCATGGATTCCCAGCCTAGAGGTAAAGCCCAGCTCGGACTCCCAGCCTCGAGGTGAAGCCCAGCACGAACTCCCAGCCTCG
>NC_063345.1:33849960-33866740 GCF_021869965.1 Rhincodon typus | reverse complement strand
CACGGACTCCCAGCCTCGAGGTGAAGCCCAGCACGGACTCCCAGCCTCGAGGCGAAGCGCAGCGCGGACTCCCAGCCTCAAGTTGAAGCTGTGTTGTATCCCTGCTTTAGAAATACTGTAATGCTGAACTTTTAACTTTATTTCTTTATTTTTCTAAAAACACCTAAGATTTTGTACCTGGGAATCTTTGTTGCTAAGATGGCACCGGAAATGGTGGCTTTGTACACTTTTCGCTATACTCAGGTATCCCTGGACTTGAATGCATGTTACAATAAACCTAATTCTAAAGAGGATTGAACTTTGAAGATGTTCAAGAGTGACATCATAGCAAAAATATAGGTTCATCAAGAGGGACTGGGTGCTAGTACGGACTGAGTGATGGTCTAGGTAAGCAAGACGAAATGAATGTTTCAACTGTCCAGTCTTTAAAGTAAAAATTGGTTTTTAATATAGATTGAGTGTTTAAAGCATAAAGAATAATGTACTGCCCCTGGTATATATTTAATATTCTGTAAACTAGAGGAAATATACAATATTTAAGAACAAGGCATGACAATGCAGCTCAATGTGGGAATTTAGAAATAATTCCAGAGTGATAGTCTGTGCAAGAAATATTTCCAGCTGAACTATTGGAAACCAATGCTATTGATCTGGAGTCACTGTGGAGTATCAGGAAGGCTGAGAACTTCATGGGCAGCATGTACAGTGAGGTGGCCTAAGCATAAGTAAAGGAGTGCACAGGCGGAAAGTGAGTAAAATGGGTAAGTAAAAACACCAGGCAAGTAAAAGACCCCTTGGGACATCTCCTCTTGGGACATCTCCCTCTGTAACTGATTTTCAATTTTGGATACTACTAGAAGAGATGGTTTCACAAGGAATGCAGCGACAGCCAAGTCCATGGCTCAGCTTCACAGGGTGAGGAGGAAATAAATAATGCAACAGAATAGTGATGGGGAATTTTATCACAAGGAGAACAGGTGGATGTTTCTGCAGCTGCAGATGTGATGCCAGGATGGTATGTTGCCTCCTGAATAAATGCGTGACTGGAGGGATGACATAACAGGGAGAGATTTAGATTCTCGAGGTTTTGAGACCATTTCTAAGGAAGGTGGGACCTGTACAAGTTGGACAGGTTGCACCCTGGCTGAATCAGGACCAATATCCTCACAGTGGTATTCACTAGCACAATGGGGAAAGGTTAAAAACTAGAATGACAGGGGGACAGGAACCTGAGCAGGGAGACAAGAGTGAGGGAAACAAAGAAGGAAATGAAGAATAGAAAAGTAGGAAGCAAAATTTTACAGGAGAGAAAACAAGGGCTAGCAAACAAATAGGGACAGAGTGCATATATTTTATTTTAAAATGACAAAATCACAAATCCGAAAGTCCTGTAACTGAATGCATGGACCATTCCCAGTAAGGTAGATGAATTAACTTTGCAAATAGTTTTAAATGTGTATGATATAATTGTAATTACATAGACATGGCTGCAGTATGACCATGTCCGGCAACTGAACATCCAAGGATATTCAATCATTGGGATGAACAGACAAAATGGAAAAGGAGGAGGGGTGACATTGCTAATAAGATATGAAATCACTGCAATAAGGAAAATGATACTGGTGCAGGAAATTGAGAGGTGGAATCTGTTTGGATGAAGCTAAAAAACAACAAAGGGTTTAAAAAATAGTGGGAGTTGCCCATAGGTCTTAAAACAGTAGTGGTGAGGTAGGAGGTAGCATTGAGCATGAATTTAGAGATGCATGCAACAGAAGTTCTACAGTAATTATGGATGATTGTAATCTATAATAAAGACTGGACAAATCACATGAACAACAACACTGTGACAGGTGAATTCCTAAAAATGCTTAAGATGGATTTTTAGAACAGTATGTTGAAGAATGAACTCAGAGCAGGCTATCCCAGATCTGGTTTTGCACAATAATATTGGGTTGATTAATAATCCTGCTGTGAGAGGTCCTTTCAGAAACCTGACCATAAGGAGTGGCACAATGGCTAGTGGTTAGCACTGCTGCTTCACGGGTTTGATTCCTCCCTCAGGCGACTGTGTCTGTGTGCAGTTTGCACATTCTCCCTGTGGGTTTACACTTGGTGCTATAGTTCCTTCCAGTAGTCCGAAGATGTGGAGGTTCGGTGGATTGACCATGCTAAATCGCCCATAGTGTCCAGGGATGTGTAGATTAGGTGGAACAGTCATGGGGGAATGCAGGGTTACTGGGATAGCACAGAGGGTGATCTTGGCAGGATGCTATTCGGAGGGTCGATGTGGACTCAATGGGCTGAATGGTCTGTTTCCACATTGTAGGGATTCTATAATTCTATAATAACATGATGAAATTCTTCATTAGTATTGAAAGTGATGTAATCCAATCCAAAATTAGAGTCCAACTCTAAACAAAGGAAACTATAGATATATGAGTGTTGAGTGAAGATATGAGTGGTGAGTTGGCTGCATTAAACAGGGAAATATCATTGAACGGTATGACACTGGACAGAGAATGGTTAATATTTTAATAATTAATGCATGCATTGTAACAGTTATACATTCCACTTGGGCAAGAGAACACAAGAGGAAAAGTGGCCCAACCATATTTGACAGAAGAAATTAAGGATGGTAGAGATTCAAAGAGAAATCGTATAAAGTTTTTAGAAAATATAGTGGCCCTGAGAATTGGGACTAGTATAGAGTTCAGCAAAGGAGGAGCAAGAGGTTGATTATAGGTAAAATAGAGTATGAGTAAATTTGCAAGGGACATAAAGCAGACTTTCAGCTTCTATAAATCTGTTAAAAGAAAAAAATAACAACGACAAATGTTGTGTAGGGCTCTTACAACCTGAAACAGGAGAACTGATAATGGAGAGCAAGAAAATTGCAGAGCAATTAAACAACTGCTATTGTTCTGACTTCACAGAAGACACAAAAACTGTCCATCTGTGCTGGGGAAGCAAGTATCTTTGGAAAGGAGGAATTGAAGGAAATTAGTATGAGTGAAAAAAGTGCTGGAGAAATTAATCGAATGAACCAAAAATTCCTCAGGCATGGTACAACAACAGAAGTTGCTGGAAAAACTCAGCAGGTCTGACAGCATCTGTGAAGAGAAAATCAGAGTTATTAACATTTCGGGTCCGGTGACCCTTCCTCAGGGGATGGGTGACCCATCCTAGGGCACGGTAATCTACATCTCAGGATATTAAAGGATGAAGCCATAGAAATAATGGATGCATTATTTGTCATCTTCCAAAATTCTGTAGTTTCTGGAACAGTCCTGACAGATTGGAGGGCGGTAAATATAACACTACTATTTAAAAAAAGATGGAAAAACCCAAGAGTTACAGACCGCTTATCCTTACATCAGTTGTTGGGAAAATGCTTGAGTCTATTGTTGGGGATGTGATTATGGACACTTGAAAAATACCAATGGTATTGCACAAAGGCAACATGGATTAATGAAAAGGAAATTGTGCTTCACAAATCTACTAGAATTTCTTGAGGATGTAAGCAATAGAATAGATAAGTGTAGATGGGTATATTTTACTAAACATTTAATAAAGTCCCACTTAAGAGATTATTGTGCAAAGTTAAACTACATGGGATTGGTAATATATGTAATATATTTGGCATGATTTGAGAGTTGGTTAGGATCCAGGAAACATTGTGGGAGTAAATGGTTTTCAGAATGGACAAAAGTGAGAATCCGATCATCACAGGGATCAGTGCTTTGGCCCTAGCTGTTCACAATATATAACAACCATTTGGACAAGGCAATCATTGTGATATTTTCAAGTTTGCCAATGACTTAAAACTAGGGGTGAGAGTGTGAGTAGTGAGGAGGACATAAAGAGGCTTCAGGGCAATTTAGACAATTTCAGTGAGTGGGCAAATGTGTGGCAGATGCTGCAAATTGTGGATAAATGTGAAGCTGTCCATTTCAGTAGGAAAATCAGAATGGCAGAGTATTATTTCAATGGTGATAGATTATGAAAGGTTGATGTACCAAAAGGGACCTGTATTTCCTCATACACTAGTCATTGCAAGCATGCAAGTAAAGCAAATAGTTAAGAAGGCAAATGGTCAGTTGGCCTTCATTTCAAGAGAGTATGAGCACAGGAAGAAAGCAGTCTTAATACATCTCCACAAGGCCTTGGTGATGCCACATCTGCCATTAAGGAGGTGCAGTAAAGATTCATGAGACTGATTCTTGAGATGACAGGCTTGTTCTATGAGGAGAGATTGAGTTGACTGGGGCGTGTATTTGTTGGAGCTGAGAGGATTGAGAGGGGATCATATTGACACATATAAAATTCTGACAGAGTTTGACAAACTGAATATGGGGATGATGTTTGCCCTGGCTGGACAGTCTAGAACAAGGGGTCACTGTCTCAGGATTCACAGTAGGCCATTTTGGACTGAGATATGGAGAAATTTCAAAGAATGGTGAACCATTGGTTTCCTCTACCACAAAAGGCTATAGAGGCAAAATCATTGAATATACTTAAGCAAGAAACAGATCGATTTCTGTAAGCTAAAGTTGTTAAATGTTATGTGAAGAGAAGGAGAGTATGGATTTTGAGATGGAGGATCAGCCATCATCATGTTGAATGGCAGAGTGGACTCAATGGGCTGGATAGCCTACTCCTGCTCCTGTTTTCTTTGTTTATCCTAGTGCTGTACATGCTTTTGGGTATAGTAATGTCACCAGGATTGAATTAGAAAAAGCAGGGCAATCAGAACATTTTACCAAATGAAATGCTGAGCCATTTCTTTTTATGTTTATTTCTTTGCTCCTTGCTTCAAAGGGCTTCTTCTGGTCATGTATAATTCCACAAGCACCAACCCTTCATTACCTCAAGCAAGTAGCATTCGTTATGTATGATTCCAAAAAGTGTTATCAGGCCATTCAACTCAGGAGATCATCATGGCTAAACCTGATCTGACCTCATGGGCTAAAGCATTTTACATACACGTTTTCCAATGGTATTTTGCTTTGAATCTGGCTAATTTTGCCTTTTAGCCCAACAGTGTTGATGTTGATCATCTGGTTGATACTCTGGTTGATTTAGTTAACTCGATGGAAGCTCAGAACAGAACATGTTGATCTGTTTTTGTCAACACTACACATGACAGTGCTTTTATCCACTTGGTCCTCAGGGAAGCATAATGCTGTTGACAATCATTATCTAAATCCTGTGATTATTGCAGGCTTGACAATTGCTCTCTGATATTATCTTCTATAATTATACATAGTTTTCATTTTTTCCTTAAGTGCTTCTAAGTTCTAGTTTGGGTCAGCGCTTGTCCTGCCAGCAGCTGTTAAAGCAGCCAAGCAGCTGTCAATATGGTCCTCTGTCCATAATGCATGACATTTCACACAAGAGGATTGAGCTACATCATCACTGCAGATTGATCCAGAAATAATCTGCTGCCAACCATTATATTCCTTTCATGTCCTACTATCCGGCTGCATTAATTCTGTATGCCCTCAAAGGTCTGCTGCCTTTAAGGCAGAGTATTTAATTAGAACAACATTCCTAAATAAATTGTGTTAAGTACAAATTCCTTTCCTCTCCTTCTTAATTTTGTAATCTAACAAATGTCAGCACATCAAAGAAGGATTTTGTTGGATTTGAGATAATCAGGCCTTTGTGAATGTCAAGACCTTATAGGCAAGGATGAAGCTCTGAACAATAGGGGACCAGCTTTGGTCGGCCATTCAGATATCCCAATTGTGTTCATTGAGTAGCTCAGAATACACCTACCCTTGACCTTTAAGATACTGCATATACTTGAGCCGTGAAAGAAAGGGGCTGGTCCATGACAAAGTGGTTGCTTTCATCAAATGATCTGTTGAGAGATCGCAGAAGAACAATGTTGGTGGGCCCAGTATTTCAGCACAATGTTTAAGACCCCTCAATTCAATAAGTGTCTGGTCTATCTATTTTCCTATCAGTTGTGGCAGATTCAATTCAAATCAGGGTTTATAAGTTTAACCTTTTAGTTTGGTGCCGGGTGGGGTGATTTTGCAATGTGTGTGAGCATTCACACAGAATGAAGGATATTCCCTTGAATTTTCCTTGAGTCCGTATAAATTCTCCTCTGTAGTGGATCTGAAAAACTCTCAGCATGCAAAAACAGAAAGAGTTGGACTTAAGGCAGAGATAGAGTGAAAAGCATAAGCGTTAAAACAGAAAATAAAGAGGAACCTTTCTCCGTTAACTGAAGGAAATTACAGGAATAACAAATGATGCAGATTAAGTACCAGATGACAGAGAAACTATATTCTTACAAACTTGATTTTAAAATATTGGTTATTATACAACTATTTAAGTTCCTATTGAGCAGGATAAGAATTACTCACAGGTAAATTCATCAATTTTGCATTAAGTGGTGAGCTGTATGAAAAGGGAACAGCAACTTGCATCAAAAATTTCCTTTAACATGGAAAAATGTTCCAAAGGAATTCACAGGGGTATGATCAGCCATGAATGTTAAGCAAACAAAGGGGACATTAGGATGGATGACCAAAGAGTTATGCATTAAGGAGGGTCTTAACAGAGGAAATGGGGGAGTTGAAAAGGCTATAAACATTGTGTGGAAGGCACAACTGCTTGTGGCACAACAGTTTATAATGGAGTGAAGGAAGAGAGGATGTACAAGGCAGTTAAGATTGTGGCCAGGAGCTGAAGAATGTAAAGTTCAAAGATGGGCAAGGTGGTCGGGGAATGAACTGAATGATGTTGGAGAGATAGTCAGGATAAAAGCATGGAAGGTTTTAATCACAAATGTATGTAAGCACTTTAAATTTAGGAATTGGAGGATGAGAAAGCAGTAAGTATATGGATCAGTAAGTATATGGGTGATGTATGAAAAGAACTTAGGGTAAGATAGTATTTGGGCAGCAGAGTTCCCAACAATGTGAGATTTACTGAGGGTGAAAAATATTAAGACAGAGAAAAATAAAGCTTAACTTTAATAGCACCTATCACAATCTCAAGATGTCCCAAATCATTTTACAGGCAGTTAAGTACTTTTCAATTGCAGTTGTAAGGTTGCAAACCTGTCAGCTCTTTGTGGCACCAAACTCCCAAAAACCAAAAGGAGATGTTGCAAAGTGCAAAAAGGCAAGGCATGGTAGCAAGGCTGTGAGCATCAAGTTTTGTTGAAGATGAATATACATTGAGAGAAGCAGCCCTGAGATGCAGGAGCAAATTATTGCAAATGCCGGAGACTGTACTGAATACAAAAAATGCTGGAAATCACACCTGGTCAGGCAGCATCCGTGGAGAGACAGCAAAGCTAACATTTTGAGTCTCGATGAGTCTTCATCAGCCCTGAGATGCAGCATGGTCCAGTTTATGCACTGGATGCCTGTCCCTGCAAGCAATGTGTCCATGCGGCAGCATTTCAATGACAATTGCTGGTGACCCCTGCAATGCAGTTTTAAAGATTAGAAGCATCCTGTAAGTGGATGGGAGAGGTGTAATGAGGATCTTTAGAGGCTGGCAGGAGCCAGATGCTTGCATCTGTGAATGGGAATGAAGTGCTGTTGGTGCCCTGGAGCATGCTCAGTGATTTTGTTGGCACATGTCCAAGATGGTAGTACAGAGGAGCAAATGATGAGCTGAAGTTATCTGCTTTTCACCTGCTCTGACTTTCTTGTCAGGAATTCTCGACATCTAGTTCCTTCATGCCAGACAATAGAATAGGAAGCTACTTTGTAGGGTGTTGTTTAGAGTAGTTGGTGACAAGTCTGTTGAAGGAAGGGGTTCCACAGTTAGCTTCCCTATTTCAGGAAAATCCTTGTTAAGGATCCAGTGTGGATCCTACACATGCCAGAATGTCAGATCAGCAGCCATTTGAACATTCCATACTTTATCCTTTTTGCCCTCCGGAAATAATTATCATTGTCCAAAAGTGAATCTTGGTAGAGAGACAGAGATCCATTTTGTTTTCAATTATCCTGGTATGCTCATGTGGTGTGTGTTTATGCATAAATTTTGGGTTAGTGAGAGTGATAAACATTTATATTTTCAGATTATAGATGGTATGTTAACCAATTTTTGAATCATCATTGAATAAATTTTGTTTTATAATAGATCAATAATTTTGTGCCTCACTGCTAACATCAGCATCTTCACATCTGTCTCTTTACCTGCTCATAGTTCATGATGGAGACCATTCCATTGTGACCCTGGCATTCTCAGCTTTCAATGTGATTTCTGTTTATGCCTACTCATTCTTCAGTTCTACTTCCCAGTTTAAACAGGAGGAAGTGCTAGAAACTCCCCATGGAGTCCTTTCTCATTGAAAACCCTATCACATTAGCATTCCCTAAGTTAAAATCAACCCCCAGTATGTTCATAACTATTGCAATAAGGAATGTACTTCTCTGATCTACATCTTCAAGAAAGTTAAAATTTGGAAAACAAATGTTTGCTCCTTGTATTCGGGAACATAACAGTTACGAAGTTGTGTACAGTGCTCGTGAATGGGAAGGCAAGAAGTTAGAATTTGTTGGTAAAAGTGATAGTGGGAAAAAGCGGTGCATCATCCCTTTAAAAGATGGGGTCTTTTGTGCTTAGAGATTTTTAGATTTATGTTTTTGAGCAGTAGCTGGAGGGTGCCAGTACAGAGAAGTACCCAAAACTGAAACATTTATATTGAAAGGCCAAGCAGTTTCCACACTTTGTACCAAGACAACAGTTTTGAATTTTAGCCAATCAATTTGAACGAGACCCTGTGCTAACAAAAACCAACTGAATTTTGGCAACCTGAAACCAATCACATCATCAGAAATTGACGTGTCATTGAGAGGTTATATAAAGATGAGGGCATTTGGAAAATCAGAGCGAGCCAATGGACTCAGTGGTGGCTCAGTGGTTAGCACTGCTGCCTCACAACACCAGGGACCCAGGTTTGATTCCACCCTCAGGTGACTGTGTGGAGTTTGCACATTCTCCCCATGTCTGTGCGGGTTTCCTCCCGCAGTCCAAAGATGGACAGGCTAGGTGGATTGGCTGTGCTAAATTGCCTGTAGTGTTCAGGGCTGTGTAGATTAGGTGGGTATAGAGGGGATGGGTCTGGGTAGGATGCTCTGATGGTTGGTGTGGACTAGGTGGTATTATCACTGGACTGTTAATCCAGAGACTCAGATAAAGTCATGGGGACCTGGGTTCGAATTGCGCCATGGCAGATAGTGGAATTTGAATCTAATAAATATCTGGAAATAAGAGTCTAACGATGACCATGAATCCATTGTTGATTGTTGGAAAAACCCATCTGGTTCACTAATGTCCTTTAGGGAAGGAAACTGCCTACGTTACCTGGTTTGGCCTACATGTGACTCCAGACCCACAGCAATGTGGTTGACTCTTAACTGCCCTCTGGGCAATTAGGGATGGGCAATAAATGCTGCCTAGCCAGCGATGCCCTCATCCTATGAATGAATAAAGAAAAAAAAACTTGTTGGGCCAAAGGACCTGTTTCCACACTGTAGGGATTCTATGAACTATCATCTGAGGGGAGAGCAAGTCTGCCATCTGAGAAATAGCCCCTGAACTCTCACAAGAAATCTCTAAGAAAGCACCATCTTATTGATAAAAGGTGCCACAGCATTTTAAGCTAAGAGTCTGGACAGAGAAAACTTCCCTGACAATAGAATCAGTAGAAGAAAGGCATCTGTGGCATGAGATCAAGAGAAGGCAGAGGGTTCCAGAAGACATAGTCTGTGCAAACTTGGAGAGATTAAGTTTTAATTTATTGTTGTTTTATTAATTGAGTTTGTATAAGTGGTACTTGTGTTTATTTGAACAGCATTCCAGTAGAATTTAGTTCAGTTAGGGAGTAGTCAGTAGTCTAAAGGGGAATTGTTCGGTTTGTTTGTAATTCTGTTAATTTGATCATTCTTAGGGTTAAATAAATAAATTGTTTCTTATTATTTACAAAGTGGATCAGGGATTTTCTTTCTTTTTATCATTCTTTTAACAGATTACGAGGGGAAAGGCAAACTTCTCTAGGTGTTTCGGGGGTAATTATTAGAAGGGAACCTCTACTCCCATCATTGTAGATTGGGACTTCTATTTTTGTTACAGAGAGGGGAGTGGCCAAATCCCTCTGATAATTAACCAAAACACAACCAAAAAACCAAAGAATCTCAATCTTGTGAGAGCTCGGGTCTTGTTTCCTAGATGGCGGGCTTGCTCTCCCCTCAGATGACAGTTGGCTGTCTCCGATTTTCCAAATCCCCTCATCTTTATATACCACCTGATGACACATCAATTTCTTATGATATGACTGATTTCAGGTTGACAAAACCATCGGTTTTAAATTCAATTGGTTTTTGGTAGCTCAGGGCCTGGTTCAAATTGATTGGCTAAAATTCAAAACTGTTGTCTTGGTTAACAAAAAAATGCTGTTTGGCCTTTCAATATAAATGTTTCAATTTTTGGTATTTCCTGTACAGGTACCCTCCAGCTGCTGCTCACAGACATACATTTTATAAATGTCTAAGCACAGAAAAAAAAAATCTTTTAAAGGGATAATGCACTGCTTTTCCGCGCTATCGTTTTTACCAACAAATTCTAATTTCCTGCCTTCCCATTCACAAATACTCTACACAACTTTGTAACATAACCCTGGAGTCAAACCAACAAAAGCCTTCAGCTAGTTGGAGACAAATTTGTGAGATAAACGTTTCCATAGACTATCATTTGTAGCCCTTGTAAGGGTACGGTACAAAGCCCAATCTCAAAGAACTGTATTTCCAGGTATTAAGTTAAATTGTTAACAATTCTATAGTAACTTGTGAAACATTTGTCATGTTTAAATAAAGACATAGGAAAATTTCAAAAATACTTAAATCAGCTTCAGTTAGATTTTTGTTCGATTGATACTAGAAGGTTAGAATCAACTTCTTCCACTGAACCAGGACTAGCCACATACTAATCACCCTTTACCTATTCCAATGCGACTGTGTATCTCTATATCATGCTGAGAAAGCTTGCTGCAACATTACTATTTGCATTCTTTCCAGTCATAAAGTATTCAAACCAATAATCTAACACAGACAAAAATACAATTTTGTCACAATAACTCACTGTGTAACTTCTTGAGTTGCTGTTTATTCAGCAGAGTAAAGGTAACATACTGTGTAACTTCCAGAGTTACTGCTTATTCAGCTGGGTAAAGATAATTCATTGCATTTCCACATGCAGTAATGGTTAAATGAAATCCCTTTGTTCACAGAACATCCATACAGCCTGCAGCTATGGAAATACATATTCTTAAACACATAATTCTCTTCTTAAAAATTACTCAATAAATGCATGCCAATCATATTTAGTTGCTAATCACCTTTACCCTTCATCTCCAATTACCTTAGATCATAAACAGCATGCAGAGTCCAATTTTTGAGTCTTAGCCCAAGTTATCCTATAATGCAGGCAAAACAGTCACTTCAAAAAAGGAAGTTTTTGGAAGTTTAGTTTTAATATGTTTTTGATTACACATTGTCTCATACTGATTCAGTGCTAAAAAAAAGTCAAATGTTAAGGATGACTTATTATTAAGAATTGTACCCTGAAGCACAGGCTGAAACTCCCTATGATCTCTACACAGGCAGCTGACGTTATACATCCTGGATCATCACTGCTGTGAGCTTGGAGAGTTGTGCAGTGTATGTTGAAGGGGAAGCTAAAAATTCACCTGGAGCAGAAGTTGTCATTACAGATCACTCAGCTCTCAGCCACAAACTCTCTGTCAAGGTGCGCATTTCCTGCAATTTCCAGGCTAAAATGTTACAGAATAATCAGTTTCTATGATCGCTCCAGATACAGATCTATGCTTGTTGTCACTGCTGCGGCTAAACATTTACATGTGCCACCTTCTCGTTCCAGTTACAATGACTGAAATAGTTGCATTGTGCCCTGAGTCTGCAGGTTTGGTGCACAGCAAAACTACGCTGGTTGTATAATTGAATTGGATGACGCATGATGTATACAGGTTTGAACAGGCTTTAAAGAATGGAGAGCCTTTCTTCCAATGGACATGAACAGGGATACATATGGATATGTTGAGCTGAATTTGACCACAAATCAGCTAAGTATCAATTTTGGGAAGTTCCATGGAGCTTTCTTTCCCAATGAGCTGTAGCGAGTGAGTTATCTCACACAATGTTACACTGCCCACTCATAAACACACCTGTATGACACCACTCACACATTACGTTGCACTTAGCAGCAGTGAAGGTACTTGATAGTGCCAGGACCTGTGTACCAGGTCAATTGCTGCAACACAGGAACTGGTCTTCACAGTTATAGTGTGAGAAGGATTGTTCTGGAGATGGCTGGCAGAGGAAAGTTGGCACCTCAATGTTCTGATGGGGACCAGGAGGTTGTCATGGACAGGGTGCTGGAGAGGAGTGTGTTCCTCTGACTTCAGGACTGCCAGAGGAGAGCATGACACCAGATTCTGCCAGCCTGGTCTAAAGTTGCTACCAGGGTCAGTGCAGAGTTCACAGACTAGAGGAATAGCCAATAGCACAGAAGGAGGTTAATGACATTTTGTGGGTCACAAAGGCAAATGCAGCATTTGACATCTCCCGCAATCGCTGTCAGCCACCCCAATACATTGACTACTAACCCTCTGAGCTACCCAATCACACACTCAAGACACATCACCACCTTTCCCTCAACTGTACCAACACCAACAACTGTGCCAGTCACTTCCATCTCACTAAATTTTTCACTTTGTCTCATTCCAGGAGAAAACAACCCATAATAGGGCAGAGAATGCCAAGACAAGTGGGCTAATGCCTGACATTCATCTCCCCATATCCCATGAGAAAACAATCATTGCTTTAGCCAGGGAGAACTGTGACTGCTCAAGTGGTGATGCCAGGACCTGCATCAGAGTAATGTTCATTGTCAAGTGCTGTGTTACTCTCCTATTACCACCACAGAGAATATGCCTTTCCAAGCTCAAACTACTACATTTATTTCACAATGCATTCTCTCTGTGAGCACCAGGCGTATTGCATGGTTATTGGCCTAAAGAAACTTGCCCCTCCAACCACCAGCTCCTCTTCCACCTCGGAGAAAGAAGACTTAGACCCCTCAGAGAAAGTGTCAGTATGGATGTCGCCAGCACCCTCCACCAACTCAGAAACTGATACCTCAGTGGGTACTTTAGGCACATTAGAGTTGGGAGCAAATCAGTGTCACACTGAGGGGAAAATGCCCAGGTCGCTAGTTCTTAAAGGACTGCCAGAGAGACCACGTACCTGCTCAGCACCAAGCAAGCTCAGCACCCTATTGTGTTGGCAATTGATAACTTCAGATGCACAAGCAAGTTTGTCGGAGACAATTGTGTAACTGATCCAAAGATTAGACGAGTCCACCGATAGCAAGGTAAAGGGGAAATGAGGTACTTAGACCTCACTCCTTCTTCACAAGGAGACAGGGTGGAGCCAGTAAGTACCCACCTATAGGGAAACCCACTCACAGACCCAACAGAAGTCTCCACTTGGGACAGTCCAGAGGTGCCCACACCCTCCACCTTCACCCTGCCTGGAATCCCCAACCCTGAAGGAATTTAAGCCTGCATATAGCGAGGAGATTCTCAGCATATCTGGGCCCTGTAGCTACAAATGCCCTCAGCATTGACCATCCAAAGGCTCACTGCAACTCAGCTGAAGGTCCCAGGATTGCTCCTGGATGTGGTGCGAGGGAAAAGAAAAACCCTTCTGAGGTCACATATTTGGCATAGGTGAAACTTCATTGAAAATATATTAGCATATATCTAAATTATGTTTATGGAGTCACACCTGGCACAAAGGAAGAAGCTTGTGGTTTGTTGGAGGTCAGTCATCTCAGCCCAGGACATCTCTGCAGGAGTTACTCATGGCAGTTTCTTGGCCAACCATCTTCAGCTGCTTCATCAATGACCTTTCCTCCATCATAATGTCAGAAGTGGGGATGTTCACTGATGATTGCACACAATGTTCAGCACCACACACAACACCGCTCATGCTGAAGCAGTCCCTGTCAAAACGCATCAAGACCTGGACAATATCCAGGCTTGGGCTGAGAAGTGGCAAGTAACATTTTCTCCACACAAATGCCAGGCAATTACCATCTCCCACAAGAACAGGTTGTGGCTAGGAATCCTGTAGTGAGTAGCTCAACACCTTAATCCCCAAAGCATTTACATACCCTAGGTGTAAGTCAGGAGAATGATGGAATATTCCCCATTTGAGTGGATGGGTGCAGTTCCAAAAACACTTAAGAAGCTTGACACCACCCAGGATTGACACCACAACCGCAAACATCCACCTCCTTCTAACATTAATTTTCAATAGCAGGACTGTGTACCATCAGTAATATGTACTGCAGAAATTCATCAAGGTTCTTTAGAATGCACCTTCCAAACCCACAACCACTTCCATCCAGACAAATGCAGCAGATATATGGGAACACCACCACGTGCTAGTTTCCCTCAAAATCACACACCATCCTATCCTGGAAATATATCACTGTTCCTTCAGTATTGCTGGATCAAAATATTGGAACTTCCTCCCTAATGGCATTGTGCATGTACCTACAGCACATTGGCTACAGCAGTTCAAGAAGGCAGTTCACTACCACTGCCTCAAGGGCAAAAAAGAACAGGCAATAAGTACTGAGACAGCAAGCGATACCCATATCTCATGAATGTATAAATATTAAAGTTAACTTCTCATATCAGTTGTATGAATGACTGTCCTTTCAGATGCAACCACAAGAATGAATGAAGCTGGAGAGGCTAGTTACCCAGATGGTCTAACACTGTCAGAAGGATAGCTATATCTTCCATAGCAACCATACTAGCATGTAACTTTGTCATAATTGAATGAGGAAGCATTAGATCTTATGAAGGTTTGCGCCAGTTTGTAACCTTAACTTCTATTAAAGAACAGGAAAAGCTGTGAAAGATCAAGGTGATAAGCTGCACTTGATTTTGGAATTACACAAATAATTCTGGCCTCTACAGCATCAAAATATTTGCTGTCAGCAAAACATGACTTTACGCAACTCAATTCTATTGAACAACATCCATAAAGAAGTCCTGCCTGCATGGCTTTGGCCAATACTGCTGTACTGTAGGATGCTGAAGGTGCTGTTTCATCTCAAGAACTTTCTTGTGCTCTTACTTGACACAATTCTACACCTCTCATAGATCCTCATCATCTATCACATCACCTCAGTGCATCCTCCAATAATCTGGAGCAGAGGATACAATGATTAAGCTGTGTCTTCTGTCTCTGCAGTACTACAACAAACCCTCACATTTGATCTGCATGGGAACCTGATGTGGAGGAACCATCTCGTAGCCCTCATTGGCCCCAGTGGGTGAGAGTGCTGGACTTCGTAACATGGGGTGTTCTGACCGCCACTGCTAAACAGAGGATAGTACCCCAGTGCCTGTCTCATCTGCACAGCATTACATGGAAGGCAAGTAACTCTAGGCCTCCTGCATCTTCACTGCATCATGAAGGCACCTACAGATGAAAACTCTGTGTTAAGGTTTGTTTCAGAGCCTTTGGAGATTGATGTTGGTCCTGGGCTTCCAGTCACATTTTGGATGAAAAGGAAGACAACACAGTGCTGTGTGCATCTAAATATTTGCTAAGTGATTGAGTGCTAAGACAGCAGACGAAGAGGGCTGAGATGCAACCACCTTCAGTCCATAAGACAGGTGCTTGTCTCTGTGGATAAAGTGACCTAACAACAGCAATATGATTTTGCATATCAGTGCACTCCGAGGTGCTGTATAAAACTGGATAACTGTATTTAATGTGGGCAAGAGATATGATGAGGCTGGTCTGTGTCCAATACCAACCTCTGTGGACGGGCTATGCAGGAGATCACTGACCATGGGGCATGGCCTCTGTGGACAGGGTGGGCAGGAGATCACTGACCATGGGGCATTGACTCTGTGGACGGGCTGTGCAGGAGATCACAAGATGATCAGGGGATTAGATAGGGAGGACAGTGAGAGCCTTTTTCCTCGGATGGTGATGGCTAGCACGAGGGGACATAGCTTTAAATTGAGGGGTGATAATATAGGACAAATGTTAGAGGTAGGTTCTTTACTCAGAGAGTAGTAACGGCATGGAATGCCCTGCCTGCAACAGTAGTAGACTCGCCAACTTTAAGGGCATTTAAATGGTCATTGGATAAACATATGGATGATAATGGAATAGTGTAGGTTAGATGGGCTTCAGATTGGTTTCACAGGTCAGCGCAACATCGAGGGCCAAAGGGCCTGTACTGCGCTGTAATGTTCTATGTTCTATGTTCTATGGCCTCTATGGATGGAGTTGGGAGGCTTTCACTGTCCATGGAGCATGGCCCCAGTGGATGGGATGGGCAGGAGATCACTGACCATGGAGCATGGCCCCAGTGGATGGGGTGGGCAGGAGATCACTGATCATGGGGCATTGACTGTGTAGACGGGCTGTGCAGGAGATCACTGGCCATGGGGCATTGACTCTGTGGACAGGGTGTGCAGGAGATCACTGACTATGGGGCATTGACTCTGTGGACAGGGTGTACAGGAGATCACTGACCATTGGGCATGGCCTCTGTGGGCAGGGTGTACAGGAGATCACTGACCATGGGGCATTGACTCTGTGGACAGGGTGTGCAGGAGATCACTGACCATGGGGCATGGCCTATGTGGACAGGGCTGTGCAGGAGATCACTGACCATGGGGCATTGACTC